>NW_009952566.1:2852898-2914966 GCF_000747805.2 Chaetura pelagica
GGGAAAGAGACTAAATTTAAACCCAGCAGCAAAAGTGATCTCCTCTCCCAGTTCCCCACAAAAAAAACCTGGCAAAACTCAAGCAAAACAACAACAGAAAACATTTAGAGCAGAATTAGAAAGAAGTGTGCTCAGAGTGAAAAACTAACAAACAAAATAAAGTAGTAAATAAACTTGTTTGTAATTGAGGGTTTTAAGGAGGAAAAATATCTGTAAAATTACACTGCCTTGTTCAAATTCAGCAATAATTCACTCTTAAAGATGATATCGAATGACCATCAGAAAAAGCTATAAAGAATAAAGGCAAAAGCCCAACTCCTCCAAGAGTTTCTGTTACTATTTTATTTCCTGTTATGTAATTCACTACATGGGTCAATATGGGTTGTTACATGATTTTATATCCATTTTAGAACTTCAGTTATCATTCTTATTACTGCATTTATTTTGTTTTGGAGGAAATGGGCTTTATTTTCTTTTCTGCATAACTTCATACCTACAACCAGTTGCTTACAAAACTTTCACAGATTTGTTGTGTAATGATAAACCAAGTATTCGTGGCTTTTCTAAAATACTAGTCTAATATCCCCTGATCTGTATTTCCCATGCATTAGCTACAATTTCTATCTTCTCCAAGTAGAATGTTACCACAAATTGCTGGCCCTCATTGTTTTTTATTTTATGTTTATATAAACCAAGAGAAATGCCAAGGAGGTCACTGAGGTCCTTGAATATGTAAGGCCCTCTAGCCCTACCCCTGTGTACCACAGAGGGAATCAGGTCTCTGGTTCCCGTTTCACACATCCTCTTCAGCATGAAGGCTTGAAAGGAATTTGGTGTCATCAGCCTGATTTTCAAAAGGCAGCTCTGTTACAAGCTAATTAGCTCACTGTTCTCTGCATTTACATTACTGCACAATTCTAAGATCAAAATTTAAAAATTGGGTCTACATTCAGAACACAAATACTTTGTGGACTGGGCATGTTTAGTCCCAAAGTCCCTTCCAAATTTCACTACAAAAAGGGGAAAAAGCCTTCAATGATTTTTTGAGGTTTCAAATTCAAGTCAAGATTTGGACTCGGAAAGAACTTCATGAGTATCTAAAAATATCTTAATAACTTTTTTTAAATCATTCTCTTAACTTAATGAACTCGCACACTAATTGCCAAGAAGTAGAAATACAGATGGACTTCAGAAAGGCTGTTCTTGAGGTGTTACTGGCCCAAGCAAACACAGAGGAAAAGGAAAAAAGTCTGAGGATTTTGGAGCAGTTGTGAAAGCAGTTCAGGTAGTTTGGATAAAGTTCATGTAAAAATTAATTAGGTGAGCTGGAGAGCAGGAAAGAAAACTATCTTAGCCCAAGGTAAGGGAAGGGAGTGCTATGAAGGAAACTGCTCCCTGGCTTTAATAAAGCTTGGTATGGGAAATCCACCTCCCTATCCATTCCTCCCTAGAGCTGAGCAGTAAGTGTGTGCACTTCTGAGTGCTCAACATAGAGCACTGAACTCTTCCAGAATTTATCCTCACCTGAAACAAGCTGCCACCAGTGAAAGCATTATTTATAAATGGGTCCATTCCAGGAAGCCTAGATCCAATACAGTCTTAAATCCTTAGTTCCACGGGAATCCATATGTGGATTTCACTTTTGGACCAGTGTGCTATTAGCATCAGCTACTTTATTAAAATTTAAAAAAAAAATAAAAAATAAATCTGTGAGCAGCAGAATGTGTGAAATCTGATTTTCTATGATTTTGTTTCTCAGGGTCAGGTTGCCTCGTGTTTAAAAAGATGCGTGCTCTGATAAGAACTTCCTCCAGTTTGGGGTATTATTAAAGACTTTTTAATGTGGACACTGTGGGATTTAACAGCACGAGCTCAAACCACAGCATTTTCCCCAGTGAAGACACTAACGTGTTTTTCTTCTCTACCTTGCTGCCTTTTTTGAGGGTATATTGAAATAATATAACTTTGAGACCTCCTTCTGCCACATTTAATTGACAACAACTAGGTTGTTAACAGGAGGACTGAGAAAGATACACACATCAAGACAGCCACGTTTATCCTAGTCCTTCAAGTCATGACCAAGCTGTGCTCAGAAGAAAATTTTGCCTAGGCTGTCTGGAACTTTTCAGAAAGGCTTTCCTGAGCAAGACAAACTGGTCTTGGATCAGGACAGACAGCAGAGAGCATGGCTGCACCCACTTCACTCAGCTAGCACTGAGACATGCCCTGGGGAAGTGTGTGAGGCTGATAGAAACAGCCACCTAGAGCAAAACGTTTTTGAGTAGTCCCAGACTGATTCAAGTATCTCTCTCCCACTACAAAGACTGCAGCAGCAAGTGTGCACACAAACAGGTTCACAGCTCATTTCACAGATGGAAAGCTCTTGCTCTCTACTTGTGCTCAAAAGCCAGCCCTTCCTTTGAAAACAAAGGCTACAGTTTCCCAGAAATACTGAAATGCTGCCTGAAGTCCATCAATGGGATTTTTGCCTGGGCAAGAACTGCAGACTTGGTCCGTGCTCCACAGGTGAGTGATCCCACACAAGCTTTGTTCCAGCATTCCTGTTTGCAAGGCACAGAGGTATAAGATGTGAAAACAAACCCTTGCATCTGCTTTCTTCATATATCCCCACTGCAGCTGCAGGGAGTGGCTTTTCAGCTCTATGTTGCTCTAAAAGCACTTCAAAGGGGCCCAAAAGCAACTATATGCACTTTTGTTCATTTAAAATCTTCTCAGTTGCATTACCAATCACCAGCTGAGGACGTGTACAGACTGTCAGTCACACTATGCATAACAAGCCTAGTGCCTGCAATGTAACTACACACACCACTTCCTTCAGGATGTTTCTCCTCCATGTGCTCTTCCATTAGATTCCACATGCTACTTTTCCTAATTACTTAGTGTGAAATATTTCTACCCTTTATTATGTAAAAATCTGTACCCATAGGTTTGGTTTAAGTTAGCTGATTAATTATACAAATGAAAGGACTGATTCCTGCATGCAAGAATTCAGCAGTAGAGACAAGCTTTAGCAGCAGGGTTGTACATAACTTTACATGTTGTTTGAGACCTTATTTATGTCACCACTGATATAAAGAGCCATAACATACATAAATACCAATAGAATAAGAATCAGTCCCATTAAGTTCTTCCAGACAGATTCTTGACTGATGGACATTCCTACTGGGAAATTCTGGAGAGAGGTACTGTTAGTCTCTTCCACCTCAGAATACAGAAAACTCAGTTATCAACCAACAGGAGACTTCTCCAGTAATAGAGAACATGTTCAATTTTAAGCCTGCACTTCTTATTCTTGGTCTCAATATTCACTCAAAACATTAATGAAGAATAAAATACTGAGAGAGACAACAGATGGAGTCTCAGTTAGCCTCAATCAGCACTGAAGTCAATACTAACCAAGGACCTCTGTGACACTGCCAAAACAAACTGCTCTGTGGCCAGAGAATGGTCAAGCATGTTTGATAAGTTTGATAACCTCCCTAAGCAATAGCACAAAAATGCACTGCTAAGGGTATTTTTAATCTTAGATGCAGAGTAATTGAAATACACAACCTCTGTTTAGCAATAACTAGGGAACGTTCACTCTAAGGATAGAGTGATAATCAGATAACTGCAGTAAGTTGGTACATTTTCCTCACTAGGATCATGTCTTTCATTACTGACAGCCTGAGTTTATTCTCCCCAGTTTTTTTATATTTGGGAGAAAAAGTACAGTAGACTGAGAAGAGTGCTACAAAGAGGACGCAACAAGCCTAACATCCAAGAAATCTTAATATGAATATACATTCACACGCAAATGAGGACAGTCATTGCTCTGTTCTGTTTGCTGTAAACTTCATATTAGTTATTTTTTGGTTTAAGTAGTTCTGTCATCCAGTCAGGGTGCAGAGTAAGTATCACATGAGCCGGACAGCCCAACCCAAAGTCACAAGAAGTTACTCATCAGAGTAGATATTTTGCATACAGCTGAGGATTAATCGTATGAAATGAGTGGGCAAGAGGAAGGAAGGGGGAAGGAAGGAGGGAAGGAAGGAGGGAAGGAAGGAGGGAAGGAAGGAGGGAAGGAAGGAGGGAAGGAAGGAGGGAAGGAAGGAGGGAAGGAAGGAGGGAAGGAAGGAGGGAAGGAAGGAGGGAAGGAAGGAGGGAAGGAAGGAGGGAAGGAAGGAGGGAAGGAAGGAGGGAAGGAAGGAGGGAAGGAAGGAGGGAAGGAAGGAGGGAAGGAAGGAGGGAAGGAAGGAGGGAAGGAAGGAGGGAAGGAAGGAGGGAAGGAAGGAGGGAAGGAAGGAGGGAAGGAAGGAGGGAAGGAAGGAGGGAAGGAAGGAGGGAAGGAAGGAGGGAAGGAAGGAGGGAAGGAAGGAGGGAAGGAAGGAAGGAAGGAAGGAAGGAAGGAAGGAAGGAAGGAAGGAAGGAAGGAAGGAAGGAAGGAGGGAAGGAAGGAGGGAAGGAAGGAGGGAAGGAAGGAGGGAAGGAAGGAGGGAAGGAAGGAGGGAAGGAAGGAGGGAAGGAAGGAGGGAAGGAAGGAGGGAAGGAAGGAGGGAAGGAAGGAGGGAAGGAAGGAAGGAAGGAAGGAAGGAAGGAAGGAAGGAAGGAAGGAAGGAAGGAAGGAAGGAAGGAAGGAATATGACCTCTGACAGTTCTGAGGTGGATTTGAGTTCTAAACCCTAAATAAAGACTGCTTCAGTTCCAACAGCTAGAAAAGAGTAGCACAAAAATCTGAAAACTTAGATTCATTCTTGGCGTCTGACTTGCTCTTCAACTACAAAAAGTCACTAATGCACACATAGCCACCTACACAGTGGATATAGTAATGATTATCCACAGGGGTGAGATTTATCTCATTACCATATGGAGATTGCTGTGGGGACAACCTGATAAAAATGTTAGCAGAGATGAAAATTGCTGCTGTATTACAAAAATACCTTTTAGTTGCTAAACTACCGAATGTGGTAAATAGTTCAATGTGGCTTTAGAGGTCTCTGCCAGCAACTGAGTGCAGCTTGATTCTTATAATCAGACTGTCTTCATCATGCAGGATCTCCCTTTGTAAATGAAGAATGGGGGGAGTCTGCAAAAGCTAACAGGAACAGAGTTGATGGTATTCTTGGTCATGAATAAGCTGGCTCAAAAATACACTTTTGTCTATTCACAAAAACACTTAGGGTTAACACATGGTTTGTTCCCCAAAAAGCAGATGTGCATATACCTCAGCCAACACGATACTTATTAGACGTTCATTTTGAGCATCCTCCATTCAAGACCTGTGAAGTCTGACTTACACAATACAGTCACGTAGGTAAAATATACGTAGAACTTGAACAAATGACTTTTCATTCTGTTTTTTTTGTTTAATTTTAATTTCTGACAGAACAGCAAAGAAAGTCAGGCAGTAAACCTCTCATTTACAAGAAGGCAGCTATTTTTCTGAGAAAACTGTAACTCTACCCAATAAGTATGCTGAAAATGTCCAAAACCAGGGAATAGTAAAGGCACAACTCTGATTGCCTCAAACAATGCTTAAAAAGACTGACTAAGCATGTAAGACTTCCCTAGTTCTACTTCAAAATATTAACATTATGTAGAGTTCTCTGTTTATATTTCTGAGAGCTGTGAAAGATCTCAATGCTCAAAAATTAGATTATTCCCTCCTGTTTAGCTTTAAAAAAAATATCTATCTATCTACCTCTTTCCTGCTGTAAGCCATCTTGTCTCCCTTTCTCTCATTCACTGTCACTTTATAAAATCACATGGGATACACAGGTGTGGCTGTGGGTTGCAAAGTCTTCTAAACCAGCAGTCTGGTTCCACTAAAGCTCCTTTTTAGTAAGATGAGATCAAGAAGAAGTAGATGGACCACATCTGATGAACGTAGAATGTTACATACTTCAGACTACACTCAGTGAAGGAAAAAAGGAAAACAGTAAAAAAGAAAACGGGGAAAGAAAACAAAGAAGACCTTATCAGAGCTCAGAATGGAGGAGAGGGTTTGCAGATGCTTTAACGCAGTGTAGGTTGGCACTGCAAAGCCATGCCCTGTATCAGCAGTCTGCCTCAATTTAAAAGCAGGCATTTGCTTCTGCAAAGCCTTATGGCAGCTTTTTCACTCATATATAAAATGTTCACATTGCCAGAGCAGAAAAGTCCTTTTTCATGGGAAAAGCAATTGTTGATGCTGGCAATTGACTGAGGCTTACAGCCAAGGGTTTAACATGGCAGCATTCTTTTGCCTTAAGTGGATTCTTGGACCCCTACTCTGTTGCAAAAGAGGTCCGCATGGAATATATGCTCTCCAGCCTAAAAATGGAGCTCTCCTCCCTCCTCCACTGCAGGCAGTACCACAGACTCTTGCTTAGCTGGTCTAACAGCTGAGATGCAGCATGAGTCCCTACCAGAATTCGATCACCTGAAATTAAAGTGTTAACATGTACTTGGAAGCAAGGCTGGTATTTTGTTATCTTTTTGCAAAGTGACTTCTTAGTTATGAACCAAAGGCATTACAAGGGAGGAAAAGGCCACTTGGCCTAATAAACTTTCCCCCTTCGGGGTTAGCTGAACACCACCTCCTTCAATCCCCCTCTCTCTCTGCAGAAATAAAATATGTCTCCTTTCCTCCTGAACTCATTTATAAATGCTTGATTTAAGGACCTAACTTGGCAACATGTTCCATATGTCTGTTATTCTAGGAGCATGCAGGCAATGGGCCAAGTGCAGAGCTCGTGCAATGGGCACAATTCTCCCTGCTTGCTATAGGAGTTATACCCGCCTTTGACTGGGTTTAATTTGCTCCAGCTTGCCTATGGTTACAGAAGAGGGCTGGGGATGAGGAAAGCTGAGTTGCATTCCCAGCTCTGACAGAGGCTTGCCATGAGACCTAAGGGAAAATGAACTCTTGGTTTTGTTCTGCCTCAGTTTACACAGGCTCTAAGCTACTCATCCCCTCCAAGGGAGCTCTGTGAAGTTTAATTAATAATGGCAACTATGAAAGACAGGCAAGAAATACCATGCATACTGTAAGCAAAGGGGTAATATCAAAACCAGGGCAGCTACATGAAAAAACCCTGCCTTGCAGAGACTTAACAGAAAGGAGGGGTATTTAAAATGAAATTATGTTCTGGACAAAATTCTGCAGACTCTTGACTTTTAAAACACAAACTGTTCCAATGAAATCTAAGACAATATTAACATGAATATAAATAAGCATGAAGGTGTTTACAGAGGAAGCCCCTGCATGACTGTTCCTGACTACATAAAAGAGTAATTACAAAAATCAAGTTGGTAGGATCAGATCCGGAGAGAAAAACTGAATAGTAGTGCATCTACTAGTAGCTTTTTGTTCATTTAACTATTGCAGAAAGCAAAAGCAGCTAAAAACTTTACTGCCAGGAATTTCAGAATCAGACAGGACTGATACTTTCCCCCAGCTTATCAATTCAGATGACGCTCTCTTATAAAGGATTTCATCCAGAAAAGTGAGACTGTTTTCACACTGCATTTATATCTGAGCCTACTCCTTTTTCATTAACAATATGAGATACCTCAGACATGCCTCCCTCATCATGAAGAGGCCAACAAAAGAGAGGAGGAACTGTGCTGAGAAACTCCTAGTGACCACACTGCTAGACACCCACACCCCTTGCATTTAAGTGTATAAAATCACCACTGTGACCATACCACATTTCCCTGGTAAGACTGGCAGGATTGAACTACCCAGGCTGGTAAGGAGACAGGGTCAAACCCCAAACTCCCCTACTTCACAGACAACTGAGAATATGAAAAAAATGAAGTTTTGCCCAGCTACAACTTTGCTTTGCACTCCCAATGTAAGGAAAAAAATATTTGCCCAGGTCCAGAACTGCAGTTTCACACACAGTGCCTGACTCCCTTTGCAGGGGGACCACATCCATCACTGCTGCTTGCTTTGGCAGCACCCCACTTCAAGTACTGGGATTTCTCTGTCTACCTTGTGACACTAGCAAGCAGAAAAGTGGTGTTTGGAGAACAGCATCCTGCTTAGAGGCTGCGCACCTCTGGCAGATGCAGCAGCCCATTACCAGCGGTCTCAGACTGCCCTCTACAGTCTCTTCACCCCGATCTGCAGCTGATCTTCAAGCTAAAGACCTGCCAAATCTGTCAGAACTTGTGACATATTAAAGATACTGGAGTGTCACATATCAGGCAGATAAGCCACTAATCGTGAGCCATTCGCTCAGGGAAACGGGTGGCTCAGAAAGGGTCTCTCCACTTGGACTTCTCCAGTACAAAAGATGATTCTGCAATCATTATTCATTAGCATTTTTTTAGCTGACTGATTCCTCCTTCATCCTTATGAAGGCTGGAGAAAGAAGTGTAGATGGCAGCCGACCTCAGCACAAAAAAACTTCCTGAGAAGAACTAAGTCACCTTCTCACTGCTCACTCCCACCCCTATGCCCTTTGCATATCTTTCATATATTTTTCTCTACCTGCCTCAGACACAGCTCACATTTTCCATCCCTAATTACACTCCCAAATATCTTCAGGATAAAGTTGGTGTGTAAGAGATGGTAAATGTTTGCCTTGACCTTTAACATTGGTGATTTTCAAAATCTACAACCACATCCCCTGATATTCCCTCCTCCATTATTTTTTTCTGTAGCATCAGGTTATTGCTAGGTGTCAAAGAGGGATAGTGGCAGGTAAGAGAGGAAAGATGCCTGATTTTTAATTTTTAAACAGAAGGGGAAAGACTACATATGCTGCAACACAATTTTATTGCAGGGTGCAAAATGTACCATCATGGGGACTCATGGAAATTAAGTAAGAAGAAAAGTCTGCAAAAAAAAGCCCAGATAACACAGGTCATAGACAAAAGAAAAACTGAAGAAAACAACCTTGTGTGTGTGTGTATGCATGTATAATATACACACCATATCTTCATTAAACCCAGCTAAAGTCTGTACACCTTCCCAATGATGGCTGGCAAGATCTTGTGTCCCAGAAGAATGGCTTTAATCTCATTTCAGACTCAATAATATAGTGCCAGATGTTCTTGGAAATCTATTTCGCCCCTGTACATTGTGCAATTAACCTTTCAGTTTCCCAGAGATCAAATTAGAGCTGTGGAAATGTTTCCAAACCCCTCTCTTAACAAGAGAAGCACGGGATGTTTGAACCAACTGCTGAGCCATTTTCCGAGCCCTCTGCTCCTCTGGATGTGCCAGGAAGCATGACAGGCCAGCTAGAGACGCCATTGTTTCACTTGTGGGGGTGGAAAATAGCCCAGACTAGGAGCGTTATCAAGTTTCTGATGTCAGAGCTTGATTATAAGCAGTGCAACTTAAAGAACTCAGCTTCCTTTGATTACAGAGATTTCCTACAAATTATGGGCATATTTTCCAGAAAGAAATGGAAAGCACAGCACATCCAAAGGCATTTATTATAGTCACAGCTCTGTGTGGCACTAACAAGCAAGGATGCAGGTAAGCCCACAGGAGCAAACTGACCACTGGTCCAACAAGCAGATTTTTCTGGGTAAGCACACCCATCTGTGCAAAACTCTGCTGATACCAGGTCAAAAATTTCACTGTAGGACACATCAACAGAGTATTTATTAAGTGCATTAAGTATAAGGAAAACTTCAACTTTTCAATTAGAAGATGGCCTTGAGACATGTGTATGCTGATTTATTTATGAAGCGGCTACTATTGTTTTAATGTAAACAGGTTTCATAGTCCACTGTCAGTTAGGAGGGACCAGTCAAAATTCTTTCAAAGAAAGTTCCCTAGAAAAGAGCTGTTCTATTCAGGAAAGCAGTTCCTGTATCATGACTGAAGCACTATTGAAAAAAATAAACAAATATTTTTATTACAAGATGATAAAAGGGTTTGAATAGAAAAGCCGGCCAGATATGAAAACAATCTTTCACATATAAGGGCTTTTGATACACGATTTACTCTGATGACAACAGGCCATGCTGAGAAGTGCTGAAAGCTTATTAATATTATACAAAAGACTTTTGTTTATCATTTACTGGACTGCATGGGAGTTGCAATGAGCAAGCAGCAACATGGCCAGTGTCCTGTCTTTAGAGCTGCATAATGAGGGGAGATTTAGAAAACATGCTGGCACAGTCCACTGAAATAGAAGCTGTTTTCAAAGTCAAAGGACAGTGATGCTGATGATACAAGTACAGCTCAGAGTTTTGAAGCTTTGAAGGTTCAAGTCATTACCCCAAAGATTCAACCTTAATTTCAGTCCCTAAAGCATCAAAAGCATTTCCCAGTTAGAAGCACAGCTGTATTGATTTGGTGTTTGATTTTTCTCCCCCTGACATTCCTGAGGCAGATATTCAGATTTTTGTTTTGAGACCCAAAGAGCTCAGTTTCAACCAAACAAGGATGGAGTCACTATGGGAAGATGATAACATAAGCCTCTCATATCAAAACAGGAAATACATCTCCAGAATTCCCATGTCTGCCAAAACATATCCTACCCAAGGGGTGTAATGGGCTAAAATCCCAAATGGGCATAGAAAAAGGATGGTGCCTTGGTGCACATCACTGCAGCTCTGGCCTAAGGTTTGTTTTCATCCACCTCCTATAAAACCAGTTGCAGGAAGGGATTACAGTACGTAAGAGGGGAAAAAGAAGAAAACAGAAAAACAATTTCTAGGATCAAGGGCTATCTGCATTTAGACTACTGTAGAATATTAATTAAAAAACTCTACAAACTCCTTGCATCCTATGGGAGACTGACAACAGCCTACAGCACTACAGTGCTCACTGCCAACCCCAAAGCCACTTGAAATTAATCTCATTTCATATTTGATAAAGCACTCAATATGAACAGGAAGCCTTTTGTCAATGGCAGCATTGGTGATAAAATACAATATTATTTCCCCACACCTTTCCCAGGCGGACATCATTCAATGTGCAATAACAGGCATTGGAAATCTTGACGGGTACCAAGACTACTTGAAGTCAGACAAGTAGGAAGGATCTTCACTACCCCTCTTTTTTCTTCTGCTAAAGAGGATCCCCAGTTCAGGGCTTTTCAAGCACTTCCCCTGAGCTTAAGGATTCACAATGTCTACTCAAAGAGTATTAGTCACAGCAACAATTCAGTGTCAGATTATTTCTTTTCGTGACACATAAAGTCACGTGCAGGGCTTTAAAGCAAGAAGAAAAGAAAAAACGGCAAGACAAAATCAACTTCAAAAAGTTACACTTTTTATGAAAAGCTCTAGGTTCCATTTTTTTCAGTAAATCCTCAAGAAGGCTGCATAACACAAAACACCTGGCTCTCCTAGACAGGCTTCTGGTAGGTTTACCATCTAATTCTGCCAGAGGCATTAGCAAGGCCACTAGCTGAAGCCAGCCCTCAAAACATCTCCTAGCTAAAGCACTTGACTCCTGGGTAGTCATCTGCCTAAGGTCTCTCAGCTGGCCAGGAACATCCAACCCACCATTCAGAGGCTTAGAGCAACATCTGAAAACCCACCAAGATGCCTACAGTGTGAAAACTAAGCAGTCCTCCTTCAAATAAGAACTGAGATACAGCAAAATACCAGCAGGCTTTTACAAAGCTTTTTCTTTTCACAGCCCATATAAATATGCTGTTCTGTGAATAAAGAGAGACTCTCCAATGTAATAAATACGTCAACTTTTAAGAATATTATAACCATTTCAAAGGGAGAGGAAAAGAACAAATAATTGAAAAAGACAGAAAATGGCCATATTCTTTGTAAAATGTGAAATAATGCTGTGTCTACAGCCACTGGTACATCCTGTCATGCAAGAAGCCCTAACCAGGTTTTGCAGGGGGCCTCCAACCCAAAACTGCCCTGTAAGGGAAAGTCATGTCTTTGTGGATCTTCCAGATTACACAGAAGTAGCAATTAAGGTAAGCACAAGAGATTCAGACCTAGCCATGAAGGTGGTAGGCCTAACTAACTGGAGATACAGAACTATAAATTATATGTGAATTATATTTTTAAAGGTCAGGACACTAAGATTGGGCAGACTGGAAGAGCTGAGATACTTGCAGTAAGAGCTGGACCCAAAACCTGCTGTCATTTAATAGAAGTATTTTTATTCATTTCAATGGATCTCAGATTAGCTAATGCAAATTAGTCATTAATAAATAAAATGCAGATGAGTTTAATTACAACATTTCCCCATCTACTTGAGAAATATATGTTTGTACAAGGATCCAAAACACTCAACTGACGTCTCCCAAGCCAGGATCCCATAAGAATATGATGGTGATATGTAGGTATTGAAAAAAATTTGAAGACAAATATTATCAAATGGATATACTTCTTCTACTAAGAAATATGGGTACTTTGAGAAATCCCAGCCTTAAGCAGTCAGATTCAAGCCAGACAGCATACACAATGGAGATATATTTGCAGATATATTCAGAGTACAACAGAAAAGTCCCATGCTCTTCCTTCTTAAAAAGGAAATTATTAAAACATGGAACAAACTATTTCTATGTAAATTATGTAAAACCTTAAAGGACAGTCTAGAGAGAACAAAGGAAGAAAAATGAACAGCCATTTACATATGCTTCAGTCCTGGGGCTGTTGGAGGGGTGCAGTTTGAGCCACACATGGATGACAAAAAGCAGACAGCAGTGGCTCCAAACAGCACAGTACAAAACACTTATGCAGAGGTGGAAACTTCTGGACTCAGCAGGCTTTTATTTCTGTATCTGAGCTGCGCATCACAGCAACTGGCAGAGAACATCAGCAACCACACATGATCATCACTGTCTCTGCTATTCACTGTGCAGGACATGCTTGTGCTACGTGTCACTCAGGTCTCTGGCAGACCCAGAGGCAGCAGCTTCAGGCATTTCTGCCCCAGCCCCAGGTCAGGGGCAAGCATCTGCACTGCAAGACAGTAGCCCCAGATGTGTCTTGTGGTCTCAGCTGCTGCCCACCACACCATCCCAAACCCTCAAGGATAAGAGGTTTGTGCCAATGGCACAAGGCTGCATAGCTGGGGGCACTGGAGTAGCACTAAGCATCCTGTTTCATCACTCTGAAAAGGATGGGAACATCCACTGTGGAGGATGACCTTGGTAATAGGGTTTTTAAGCACTGCCACTGAACTCACTGAGACATAGCTTCTAGACTCGTGTATCTTAGACTCACAATTTCTCCTCAAATAGAATTCAACCTGTAATTAACAATTGTGTTCCATGCATTATGCCTCTTTATTATTTGTCCACAGATGAATTACACAGACATCACTCAACATTACTATTATTTATATCCTGGTAATTCAAACAGTTTCTGTCAAGATCCCTGACTGCAGCTGCTTACTAGTACATCTTTGCAAATGTTTGACATTGGAAGTCTGGCCAGTTTTGACAGGATGCAGATACTCAGATTAAGGATTTGAAATTTCCTCCCTTTTAATATCTTCTGATACTCATTTAAATTTGCTTTTTCTAGGGATATCTGACCAAATTAATCTCCTAGCAGAATATTATTCTGAAATTAATATAAAAGGGGCATAAACTAACAATTTTAAAATTTAGGTAAGTAGATTATTTATCTGAATTTAGGTTACTCCCAAGAATGTTATTATTTGCCCTGGTTTGATCATAATGAAGTTCTATAACCACAGAGCAAAAGGAAATAGGGAATAAAGATTTGCGTCAACTACAATAGTTCAATAAAATAGCAGGCTAGACTGGTATTTTATCAACTTGCTTTTCATTGGCTTTTTTTTTCTTTTTTTTTCACAATGTCAACTGAAAACTGTAACTATGTAAGGAAGAAACGTAAGTACAGTCAGCCCTTGGTTATCCACAGTTGAAGTCTCCAGACAAGGAGTCATGACAGCAGAGATACTGTAGGTGGTTCCTCCTGAGCTGAAATTGGTCTGGAAGCACTCTCTGTGCTACTTATAGCCAGGTGATGCAGATTTACCAGCTCAGGCCAGTAACACTGAACCTCTGCAGTCTGTCTCAATGATACTCCTCAGGTACATGAGTGCTGTTTAAGTATGTTCTGATACCTGAAGTACTACATATATGGCACCACATACAGTTTCTCTTTATGTAGGTTATTTCAGCTCCCTTCTGCACATTTCCCCTGCCAACTAAATGTTGAGCACAGCTTGCTGGAGGGTCTTTGGCATTTCAAAATCCATTTACCTGAATTTTCTTACAAAGAAACTAACTAGAAAGACAAACCATGCAGCCAAGAGCAGCCTAGACCAGAGCCCTGAGGGCCCAAAAAACCCCAAGGACACTACTCTTCTTAGTCATGGCTAGAAAATCTTCCCAAGGCTCCAGCTGCATAAGCAGAGCAATCTCTTTACATGTGACCTGAGTCAAATTCAAGGCCCAAGAGAAAAACTGGATTTAGCAGGAACACAGTTAGGTCAGCTGAGTTTTGTCTGTTCTAAAAGCCGTGATTCTGACTTAAATACATTCTGGACTCAAACCATAAAGCTGGAAGCCTGTCCTTTTACAACTTTCTGCTCCTTTCCAAAGAAATGCCTGAACATTTGTTACATTTCCTTTGTATTTGTCCTGAGATGGCAGTTTATCAAATTCTAATCCATTTCCTGAGTAAGAGCATCCAGTTCCTAATTAAGAGAAATACAGTTTCTTATTCTCAGCAAAACACAAACAGCCATACCTCTCCAGGACAACACAAGTGCTTTCTTCTTTAAATATATACCCTGCAGGCTGGATTCTGACCTGAAACAGCCCTGTTCTTCCCATTGGTGCTACTCCAGCTTGTACCTGAGCTTGATACTCACTGAAGGAAGCCAGAGTCCAGATACTCATTCAGTATAAACTTGTACAATTGCACCAATTCTGCAGGAGTGCTGCCAATTCACAGTGACTAAGGATGCAACGCAGTATTTTGCAGCTACATACTAACAATAGAAGAGCAAAACAGCCCCTTAGAGTTGGGAAGAGGAGTAGTCAAAGCTTTGCATGAGTTGACCCTTTCAGCAAGCCAATATGACAGCAAGTCTGGCTTCTAAAAACTACCACAGTGCCTCATGACATATCACTCTCAGACATAGTGAGGTGTGTGAACAAGGCTCCTCTTGAATTCCAGTCACTGCATAACCTTCTCGGACATGATGGAGAATCTGGCAAAGTCACCTCATGCTTGGCCGATCCCCATAGCGGCAGATCCATGCCATGAGTGAATAAAGTACAGATCCTCTTCTTAAGGCCCACCTGAAACCGACATCTGAGACAGTAACTGCACCCAAGTAATTTTGACGTTCCAGGCTCAACAGAGAGTTTATGCAGAACTAAAAGGTCATTAAGAATTATCACCCTTATTAAGAAATACATAACATCAAGAAATCTGTCCTACCAGCAAATTAATATACTAAGAGATATTAAATTATTAAATCTTCTTCCATTTTAAATTTCTGAAAATGAAAAGCAATGCCCAGACTTTTCGTCAAGATTCTCTGGTACTACCAGCTCATGTTTCCAGCATCAATTAGTGACTGCAAAACAGGAATCTCCTCCAACTTAATAAAGAAATAGATAAATAGATAAATAAATAAAAATGCTCTTCTGAAGTGCCAAGTATTCATTCTCTGAAAATAAAGAAGCACCTTTAAGAAGAACCATTTGAAAGCCATGCCACAGTCATTGTTGAAAATGTAGGCTCTTATATTTATAAAAATGTTACGAGAGTTCCTGCTTCCTTGTCAAGGACATAACCTTACCTGTGCCTTGACAGTGGCATAACCTTCACTTGACACATCAACCTGGCAGTAGCCACGAGGAACACAGGGAGCTTTAAAAAACTCTATCATTCAGAGGCTGAACAGCAGCCTGGACTTCTTGTAATACTTCAGCTGCAAAGTGTTAATTATATAATCCTTGAGTATGCCATTATTAGGACTGCAGGGTACTCAATTAGCTCTTTTTTCCTTTTTATTTAATGGCATTACAGCATGATTGGTAACACAGACAACCCCACTGGCTGCATGGCTTGCACTTATGCTGCATGAAAACCAGAAAATTTGTAACATAAAATGTGGCTCTTTGCCAGATTTCTACAGGGCATTAGTAACAAACTGGTGAAGCTCATTAAAAAAAAAAAAAGGAAAAAAAAAAAAAAAAAAAAAGAGAGAGGGAGAAAAACCTATAACCATTAAAAGTCCATTAAGCAGCATGTCATTTTGTAAAACTAAATAGCCCACAGTAATCAAAAACATATGAACCCCAGCTGGGTTACCCTGCAAATTGTTTCGATTTAGGGGGGAGAATTCATCAAGAAAGATTGTTCCTAGGATTGGGTTGATTTTTCTCCTTCAGTAGCTGGCTCCATGTCCCATTATAATTACAGTGATTGATGAACCCTACAGACAGAGGTGAAGAGTGACCAGAATAGCCTGAACATCTGCTCAATCCAAGCCAGGACAAATGCAGAAACTCTGAAGAAAGGCACATGACTTACGACTGTCCCACCACCACCACTAGGCTACACTAGGAATCAACTTCTTTCCCATATTTTTCCTCACCTAGGATGCATCTGGGTTATGAATCAGCTTTTCTGAACCCCGCTCCTTAAGTAAAGTAAGAGAAATCACTGTCATTACAATCTGACATGAAGAAATCATTCACTGATGGAATGTCAATCAAGAAAGAAAAATATTCAGAAGAAAAAACAAAACATAGGGTATGCATCTTTAGTAACGGTTATTACCAAGCCCCTCCTCCTGCAGTGACAGAGAGATACAGTCACTTTTTCCTTCAATATGTGAGCAACATCCATAGCTCTGCTTGAAGTAAGACAGCACAGAGAGCAGCATAACACCATAAACTAGGCATCCCTGTTCTCCCCCTCTGCACCTGATTTGCTGTGGTACCTCTGTAGGTATCTTCAAAAAAACTGGTCCCTGAGTCTCAACTCAGGAAGGTATGGCATCAAGCACCTAGGTCCAAGCATGTGCTGAAGTGGCACTGCAAGTTCTCTCCGCTCCTCACTGTGTAACAGAAATAACTCCCTTCTCACAAGACATCTTATTTAAGCTGGACAGTTTATTTACAATGGAAGTCTGCTGATGAAGAAGAGCTTTAGATGGTACATAGCTGAACTGCCAGTACAGCATTCAGTCATCCAAATGCTGGATTTCTTCCAGTGTGCTTCCCGCTGAGAGTAACAAGGATGCAAATGGAAAAATCAGACGACATCTTAAGATGAGGAGGCCTGAACTGTATTTGTTTCAACTGCTGGCTCTGGAGATTGTAAAGCATACAGAGATAGTGCTGCACAAATGTGTGCATATTAACATTGGCTCATGGTTAAGAACTGACAAGAAATAAAGTCATGCGAGAGCGTCACTCTCTTCTCTGTTCTTTGTGGCCCAATAGTGCCCAGAGAGACTTGACGATACTTGAGTTTTTACTATAAAAATCTCACTCTTAAGTTTAGAAGCGGTTATTTTTAATCAACCATTTCTATCCATTACAGGGCTACCTACATGAGTCCCTACACTGGTTTTGTTAAGATGGCACAAAACCCAACTACCTTAACAATCTTGAAACATCCTTCAAACACTTGAATGACATCCAAACTGTTACAAACAACCCTGGCTTTGATTTTTTTTTCACAGATCCAACCTCTGACAAAATAAATGGCTCCTTCAGCAAGACACTGTTAATTTCCAATGGACAACAGCCTTGGTACCCACCCCCAGCCACCATGATAGCCCCCACTTCCACTAACCCAGCATCTGTCATAGAATCATAGAATGAAGATCATCTAGATCCAACCCCCCTGCCATAGGCAGGGAAACCTCTCACTAGATCAGGTTGCTCAGAGCTTCATCTAACCTGCTCTTGAATCCTTCCAGGGATGGGCCATCCACAGCTTTCCTGGGCAGCCTGTTGCAGTGTCTCACTACACTCACACTAAAGAATATCCTCCTAATGTCTAATTTAAATCTCCCCTCTTCAAATTTTAATCCATTACCTTGTGGCAATTTAGTCAGGTAACAAGTCCAAAAGTTATTAGGAAGATACTTGCACATAGATAGAAGGACAGCTCAATCACAAACCTGATTTTCATAATGAAACTGAACAACAGAAGCATACTCTATTTTGGCCTACAAAATGTGAACTTTTACAGTCTATTTTATCAGCTATTGAGGGAGTCAGTAATAAGCTGTAAAAACTGCAATGAATGACACTAAACTACTTAAAAGACTGTTTATTATAGGAAGCACATACATTTATGCATGCATATCTGAATAACCCAAATTTTTTGCATCTTCAAAGCTGCAGTGGGAATTTCATTACTGTAGGTCCCCTTATAGCAACTTGACATACTAAGAAAAAAAATAAATATGAAATTCAAAAGAATAAGAGTAAGATAGGCAGGAATAACTTACTGCAGAAGTAAGGAGTGGTTGTCTGTTGGTGGGTCACACATCTTCAGAGAGGCATCAGAGAACTGCAGCTGATCCTGAGCAGGACATGCTCATGCTCCTGGAAAAAATGGAATACTTTGCGCATTGGGATTAATGAACAGAAATATAACTTCTAAGACACCTGAGGTAATCTTTCTGTTATATGCATGGTTATATCTTAGCTGGATGCTGGGTCCTTCTGAGCCCTGTACCTTAAAATATCTCTTAACTGAAGGCAGAGATTTGGGATTATTTCTCCTAAAGAGCAGATGACTCAGGGGAGACATGGTAACATTTTCAAGTTCATGGTACGTTATTTCAGAGATGAAGGAATCATTTGTTGCTAGATCTTTGGAGCAGGATAATAACCAGTGGGCTTATACTGCAGCAAGAAAATTTCAGGCTGGCGTTTACAGTAATAAGAGTAGCAAAGAACAGAAGGTCCAAGAAAGCCATAGGGCAGCTGTTCCTGGAGATTTTTCAAGAAGTTAGACAGACATGCCAGGTATGACATTTTTTTTTGATCCTGCTCTGAGGTGAAGAGGCATATAGGTAACTTCCTGATGTGCTGCCCACCCCTACTTACCATTTTTAGCATTAAATCAGTCAGAGAAACTGAATACAGAAAATACTTTTGAAATACTCTTTCTCCTTCTCTACCTTTTTTCCATAATTTATCATCTCAAGAGCGACTGGTTTCAACTTCATTCTGCATGTTGGCCAAAGCTAAAGGTTTTCTTTGAACTAAACTGACTCCCTTCCTCCTTCCACAGGATGAAGCCAAGACAGCTTGTGGTATAAAACAAATGCTACAGCCTGATTAGGCCTACAATACAAAGAACCAAGTTCTGCAAATGTGATGCAAGTTTAAACATAAATCATTCTGTTGGACTTGGAGAAAGGAGTTGGTATCTTTGCAAGACTGGTGATGTGATTTCTGTTTTCCCTAACAACAAACAAATAGGTTTCCCAGGCTCATTTGAATTCTGTACAGAATCAGGATGTAGCCCACAGCTCCACTGATTTGTGAGTTTCATGTTCTATAGTTGAATTTACCTCTAGGCGTTTGTCACCTAATTCACTGAATAAACCAAGATTTTGAGATAAATCTAGAAAAAAATACAGAAAAAACCCCACTGCTATGTTAATGCACAAAGAGGAAATACTAGTAGGGGAAAGTAGAACAACTGAAGAAGGACCACACTGGATAATAATACACTCTGCTAAAAAAATAAATTTTAAAAAAAATATATTAAAAAGAGAAGCATCGGGCAGAGATTTTACATGAGTACCCTAATACAAACAGAGCTGATGGGTTGATGTTAAGGGATTATTTAAACAAGTCGAGAGAAGTTAGCACCAGTTAATGACGAGTTTGTTAGCTAACAGGCTGTTAACACTCAAACAAACTGGTCATTAAATGTGGTTACAACTTATTTTTATGGAAATTTATTAGAACCTTTATTTAAAGGTTTAATGGGATGGAGAGCCCCTGCATGCACACCTGGAATCCCACAAATCTAAACAACACGAACTTCAAGCTGCTTTCCCCGGATTTGATGGGGAAAGAAAAACAACCAAAAAAAACAACTTTCCCAGCATCAATGCCTGCCTTTTTTCTACAAATAGGATATTAGACGAGTTCGGATACTCTGATAGCTTCATAACTAACAAGAACCACTTGAATCTTCATTACTTTGTAGTGCAATTATGATAAGTGGTTCTGATCTGTGCCCTTTAGAAACCCACTGCAAATCTTATTACTATTAGACAGAAGTTTGATAAAGCTCTTAACATGGCCTCTCATGCATCTTCATGCCCTTGGAGTTTAGAGAAAGAAAAAAGGGGAAAAATAAAAACAGAGATAGTAATATATTAATGGGGAAATAGAAGCAATAAAATCTTCATACTTTTTTGGTTCCTTTCCATGATAAGTTCAAAAAACCCAACTTGCTCAGGAAAAAAAAAGAGAAATGGATCCCACAATGTCAATAAGGCATATAGTTAAAAGGAGAGAAAGCACAGTCCACTGGAAAAAAAGCACTGGAGTAGACCTGAAGAGACAATTATACTCCTAACTCTGCAACTGACTGACAGAAAATTACTTCATCCTCTCCAGCATCCTCTTCTGCCATTTTGCCTATTCAGTTTAAACTGTATTTCACTATATAGAGAGTACTACTAAAGTGCCTATATTAGCATTCTCAACTCCCTCTGTGCTCACAGTTACACAGAAAACAGGTCAGAGTAGGAGAAATAATATACTGTACACCACAGATGGACAAGGAAAGGATATGAAAAAGGGTATTGGACCAGTAAAAATTATCAGAAAAAGAACCTGATTCAGATAAAGAACCTTACTGAAAAGCTACCAAATCAGCCTCTGGAAAAGCATCTGTCCCCACTGGTCACACAAGGACCCACAGATCTGACTTAAATGAGAAGTCTGAAATCAAAAGGTGTACAAATATCTATTACATACTGCTGCAGAGAGTCAAATTACGGACCTCCAAAAGCTCAGGTGGGGGGTCTCTAAAATCTTCTTAACATAGCTTTTTCACCAAAGTAGCTCTCAGTTTCTGCAGTATCTCTCCTTATTAACAGGAAAGAAAAACCAAAGAGAGGGGTTACTTATCACAGAATCACCAAGGCTGGAAAAGACGTTTAAGATCATCAAGTCCAGCCTATGACCTAACACCACATCAGCTAGACCATGGTACTAAGTGTCGTAAGAAATTCTGAAAAATAAATACTTCCAATGAGGTCATGCATTATTTTTTTTTTGAGTAAACAACCTGAAGCACTATGGATCAATCTGTTTTTTGGCAGAGCTGAGCAACCACAGCTTTAAGAAAGTCCCTAGCAGCTCTGGCCACTCATGACTTTGAAAAAAGCTGGGGCTGTCGGAGAGGACAGGATACAATTACTGGACATGCTCAAGCCATGTGAGGCTCTTAAGAAATCCCTGGCTGGAGTCAACAAGGAAACTGATGTCAGAGCTGAGAACCAGCCCCAGGACGCTGCACTGCTCTGTCTGAAAAAGTTCTTTTTTCTAAATTTGCCATTTCTGTGATTTGCTCTTTGTCTTTCAAATATTTCTCACTTTCAACCTCACAGGATGTAACAGTCTCCTGTCTGAACACTCACATTTGCCAGACCCATTGTTAATATTATTTCACAAGGTATCAGAATTTCAGATGCATCTCTCCTGCCTTGTTTGCAAGAGCTTTTCACAGAAGACTATGGACATGTCTAAAGTCTTAATATTTGCTGTGATAATACCATTTAAAGGCAAGTAGGCTGGGAATGGGAGAGAATTACTGATATTTTCATTTAGCTGCTGATGTGACCAGCATTTAGAGAACAGTCTGACTGATGTCTTGGCTTCATTTAAAATAAAATAATTAGGCTACTAAAACCTGTGAAGTATATTTTCATTTTAACCAGTCTGCATGCTCAGCCCAAGCTCCAAGAAAGAACATGGAACGTTGCAGGAATGGAAATGAGGGGTCGGAGTAGGAGAAATGACATACTGTAAATTAGAGGCAGACGAGGAAAGGATATAAAAAAGGGTCTGGCAGAATTAAAATAATCAGGAACTAAGAGGAAAAACCAAGAGTTCAAAAAAAGCCTAGAGCATTCCATTAATCAGCATTGTGGAATGTAACAGAGGGTGGACAACAATATGAGAAGAGGACTGAAGAAGCACAACTAAGAGACAGAAAGCTGTAGATATTAATAAAACAGGCATAAAATTAATAATTTTTGTTCCTGTTTCTGATAGCACTCAGTTCCCTGCTTAGTGAGAACAATGAAAGATTGGCTGGGGCAAGAAGGTGGCTCCCTGCTGAATGAAATAAAGTTGTAGGATCAGACCTGCAAAAGCATACACAACTTAAACATCATAAACCCCCAAATAAATGCACTTTTTGATCTTCAGATCACTCTACCATGGTATAAAGGCATATAAAGCATCAGACATAAAAAGCAGTCCAAGGAATTTTGGATGTGATCTATTAATTCTGTGAAAATTCTCAACTGCTTAGATCTCAACTGCGTGAACTCAAACACAACCACATGCACCAGGTGGACAGTCATAATTACACAAATACACAGACTCTGACAGCAAGAAAAGCAACACAACACATTTTGTTGAGACAAAAAAGACTTTTGTTTACGTGAAGCCAAGATACGGTACTTTACATCTGTATACACACGGACCACAAAACCATGGCTAACAAGTTTATCACATAGCTCAAGCCAGGCCCAGAGTGAGAGTGTTAGAATACCCACTCCAGTGGTCAAAAGTATTCTCAGGATTGCTCAGAAACAAAATGTCAAGTTTCCAGAAGCCAAGAATCTCAGCCAGTAAACTTGAAACATCTTTAAATAAAATCAAGTAATATCTCCTTTGGATCTTTACAAGCACTTCCATAGTGTGAAAGCCTCATCTGACTGTGACAGGAAAGGGACTAAACACTCCTTCTACCCCGTAGTGATTACTCCATATAACTCAGTTTCATGGTTGCCGGGTCTTTCACACCTACCTCCCTCTGGAAACCAGCCACCCATAAAACATAGTATATGAACTGCACTATATTAGCTAGAGAAAAATGAGGCACTCTAAATCTGAGAGAAAGCTGAAAGAAATTTACTCTAAGTGAATATTGCATACCTCAGGGACAAGCGTACGTGGAAGAAAATTCCCTTAAAAACAGATTGTTTTCCCCCCTCTTCAGAGTTTAACTTCTATTTTTTAATTTAAAGTAAGTTTGCCATCGCTCACCCACCTCTTTCTCAGAACAGAGAAGGTGTTTTTGCCACATACCATCTTGCACAATAGGATGCACTGAAGTGGTCTGGAATAACTTTTCTGTTCTAGTCACCACCAGTGAAAGCAGCTAGGTTTGGGCACTATTCTACAAGAAAGGGAAGGACCAGCCAGGAAAAACCAAACCAAACTAAAAAACAACGAGAAATTCACAAGAATAACCCTAGAGATAAGCCCAGAAAACATGCCTTGAATATGAAGGTAAAAATTCTTGCCCTTGTAGTTTTATCTTCTGTTATACACACCTTTTTCCAGATACTAACAACACCAGAATTTCCATTGGATAGGAACAGGAAACCTTGTGCACCTTATAGGCTGCTTTAGTTTGCTGCGAACACATCTCCCCTTTCCAGCCTTACAATTGCATTAAGTACAGAATAAGGTAGTAACATTTTTCACGGAGGTCTGCAAATTTCTCCACAGAATAACTTTTTTGTCGTCTATGCCACTAATAAAACTAGGTTCATTCGCTGAAAGGAATTTTAAGTAAAACGGGGATTAGAAGGTTTATTACAATGCTTCCCTCTTTACCTACCTGATATACAAATTTCAGTTAATTACTGGTGTTCATGGATGTATCTCATGTAAGCAAAATTAAAATCTGCTTCCTCTCTGGCCTAACATATTTTGACTTTTCACACTATTCACTCAAAAATAACTCACGATAATTTAGAAAACCGTAAGGGAGGTACATAATGGAAATTCAGAATAAAAGAAAGTACCACCCTCTTCACATTAAAAAGCCCGACTTTTGTTTCCTATTTGCTAACCATTAATGGTGCATAAAAAAATAAGTGATTAGGACCCTGAGAGTAGGCATGGCTCAAATACTATATATTGATGAACCACGTTAGAATGGAAATCAGATGAAAAGTATTCCTGTAGTGGCACTTTAACCTAAGTGTTGACAGATGGAGAATGGAAGCAACATAAATGCTCTCTTTTTGTGTCAGCACTATAAAAATGTCTGACTAGCCCATGAAAGATGGAGATGAAAGCTTAGGCAGCCATTAGAAACTGTGCCTCACCTCAAGCAATAACTCATTCCCATGGTATTATGAAAATGGTTTTATTGCAGAGGATTACTTCTTCCCCTTCTGCAAAAATTACTGCTTATCAGCAGTGCAGAAATAAAGCCAGAAACTCCCAATCTTTTAAATTCTCCTATGCAATCACCTTCCCAATGGTCAGAAATTTAATAAAATGTAACATTTGATTAAACCAGTTTGCATGCCTTTCTGAAACTGACACCATTATCTGAAATACAGCATTTTCAAGTGTCCTGCCATTAGCTCACAGCAGCCTGATTGCCTGTTGCATTTATTTATCTGAGTATTAATGCTCTGTGAACTGTCTTGATTGGAATCCAAGCCTTTTGGCAGACCTGGATTGGAAATCAAAAAGAGGTTGTGAGAGCAGGAAGAAATTCAAAAGCTATGTCGAATAAGGGGGTTTTGTTTATTTGTGTTTTTTGGTTTTTTTTGTTGGGAAGAATGTGTGTTTTATGCAAAATGCATTTTGATTACTTCTTTTTCTTAAGCAGTCAAGCTTCACTTAGAAAGCAAAACAGAACCAGGTGTATTTTAAATTCAAACACTTATGAAATCTCCAAAGGATGCAGGATCTTTATCATCAATGCAACTGGAAGTTACATCAGTACATCTTGAAGGGATCACAGGCTCACCAAGGTACAGGAATTTAGTCTGCAAAGTGAACATTCAGAGCGAGTGCAAGACAGCAGTAATGTGTCAGTATCAGATCCTATGATCCCCCCATGATATAACTGTCCTTCAGAATGTGCAGCTGACATAACATGGAAGCTTTATCCAGATCTTGCTTGACACTATAAAGCCACTCTTTTGGCAGCCACTTTAAGGAATCTCTCTCTTACAAACCTATGCTGATGGACTGGCCAAACCTCATGAGATGGCTGCAATGAAAAAATGCATCCTTGCTCGGTTAAAATACATTTTAAAATACACTTTAGTTTTGCTTTCTTCTCTATTTTAGGAATCTCCACAGCCAAAAAGAACTCATCAAGTTTGGCTTCAAAGGGTGCTGACAGAATATTGACCAGGCCAGTAAGGCTATTCCCAACACTTTTTTACGGCAGTTGCATGCACGTGTGTGAATATGTGCCCTCATGAAAGCGAGGGAAGCAGTGACAGACAGAGGAAGTGAGAGGGAGATACAACTCTAGTCCATGGCTACATCTTGACTGAGCAACACAATGATTAGAAAACATCCTACAAACTTGCAATGGCCCTGACAGACAGAGCGAACATATTTTCTCAGACACTCCAGGACTCAAAGAAAAGCTTATATGACAATTTTATGACTGTGGTCATTTTTCAAGTGATATACTCCAAAAAGGTATTGTGGACTTCCGTGAAGTCTTTAAGGCTCTCTCTACATAGTTAAAAGAAAGGCTGGAATAGCTCTCCAGCTTTTCGTGGGACTCAGCCTTTTCCTCCTTAGACACTGATGTGAACACCTGCAAGAAAATGCTTACTCTGAAACTTAGGACACTTCTGTAAAGCAAATACGCTTTTCCTCCTAAACCCCTCACACTGCAATGTTCCATGAAGAAAGCCTCCAGTTCTTCAAACTGTACACACTGAAAAGGTTGTGCTTTCCAAAGACCAAAGAAAAACCCTTGGACAGCAATTTAGCCTCTTTAATTTTTCTTTATCACTGGTATTTTTACCCAGAAGAGCAGCAACATTGCATTTGGAGTTTGGGAGGTCTCATTCTCATCAGACGCAGTACATTCTTGCATCAGATGCAAGAAGAGTATTAATCTGCCCTTCTTAATTTTGATTCTGCAGCTCTGAGGTAGAGCTTCCTGAAGCTGTATTTCTGCCAGCCAGATGGCTCTGAATGTTTTGCACAGAGATATGGTGTTCATAATGTAGTATCTGTACTCGGGTCTTTTCAAACAAGACCTTAGACAACACCATTCTGATGCTCTGTATCATAGTGAGGGAACCGAGCACCTGCCTTGGACCACAATCATCTTCTCCAAAACCCTATGGACAATTGAACTGATTGCTCAGCTACTTACAGTACTTACAGGTGTAGAACTACAAACTCAGACCATCTGTCATTTGCCAATACTACACACACTTAAAGGTTGCCAGCGTTTCCTTGTTAAACCACATCCTACCTCCCTTTTTCATCCGTAACTTAACAATCTCAACATCCAAAGTCTTAGACACAAAGTTTTCCAGGGAGAGAAGAAAATATATTTTCATTTTCCATCTATCCATCCTACAAGGGTATTTGTTAGTTTGAATTCAGCAAAGTAGTGCAAGTCCTATATGCTGAAATATTTGTTTAAATTAGGACTTACACATTCAGCATTTGCTGAGTCTGGCCCTTATGAAAGAGCTTTGCAGAGACATTAACCATATATACAGACTGTGCATTTTAAATGTAAAATGACACAGTCACTGATGTTGAAAACTGGGCTACCTTGTGTGTACACTAATGCTCTTATAAAAGTTTTTTTAAATGTCCTTAATTTGCATAACACCATAACGAGTTACCCTGTCAGAGACTCAGTTAATAACAATGCCATACTATGGATTGACATGATAGCTTATTATTGCTTCAAATAATATGTAAATAATATTTAAATGGCTTATCTCCAAGCCATTACTGTCAATCAAATAAATACCTATATTTTGGCTTCTCATTTTTATGCTCTTAACTAACATTAAGAAATAAAAAAACAACTTATACACAAAACCTGTAACAAACAGCTATTTTGCTAACAACATGGTTTAAACTGCCACAAAACCAACACAATTGGGTTGTAATGCCAAAGCTCTAATTTGGGTTGCCCTGTTGTATCTCCATACTGCAAAGATTACCTCAGTTTTGTGGGTCAGGACAACAACTATTTATGGACATCAGCCCAAGAGAGATGATTGAGAGAAATCCCATTGTTCTCAATAATCCTCAACACAGAATTGTATCACAGAATCAAAGAATGGCTAGAGTTGGAAGGGACCTTTAAGATCATCTATATCCAACTCCCCTGCTATGGGCAGGGACACTTCCCACTAGATCAGGTTGCTCAGAGTCCCATCTAACCTGCCCTTGAATACTTCCAGGGATGGGCCATCCACAACTTTCCTGGACAGCCTGTTCCAGTGTCTTATCACCCTTACACTAAAGAATTTCCTACTAATGTCTAACTGAAATTTCCCCTCTTAAAATTTTAATCCATTATCCCTTATCCTCTTGCTACAACCCTTGTAAAAAGTCCCTCCCAGCTTTCCTGTAGACCGGGGAGGGACTTTTTACAACGGTTTAAGCACCAGATCTTAAGGTGCTTTACCAAACTGGATGAGGGGCCACTCACAGGATCAGCTATATTGGAGAACACTCAGAACACCAAAGGGTGGTCAGATCTCCTGCATTCTCATCTCATGGTGCGGCAAGTGCTTTGCACAATATTGTGCCAGAAGGAAATGCTACCCCTACATACTCAAAGCCCACCTGTAATTCCCTCCCTAACCAAAACTTCCAAGCTGATTACCCCCATGTTGCAGACAAGACCAGTCACGTACACAAAATAACAGAATATTTCAAAAAGGGGTATGAAGTCAGCACCAAATCTAGGAACAAAGTCAGGTCTCCTATAGTCAGTGCTGTGTCCACCTAAGATGGAAGCCACTGTGTGTATGTCACTTCAACCCATATAAAGTACAACCCAAAATCTTGGTGGCCTATCTCAGCCTCGGTCCTGTTTTGTGCAAAATTATCATATTGCAGCTGTGTCCCTCTCCTTACCCTGTGCCTACACACACAGGTGCAGAATGAGTCCCTGTAGCATGCGTTTTGATACATTATGCCACTTTTTTGTCTTTTGGCAAAAAGCTATCCTCTGCAGTGCAATTATGATGTTGCAAAGATTCAGTGTGGTACCACTACCACATCCCAGAGCCTGGGCTTCATCCAGTTTGCAGGAAATCTGCCCAGTGCAGACAGATGTGTCCAATCAGGGTGGGGTTATTCCTGATAGCTGGATCCTAAATTAACATTGCAATAAAGACAATCCTAGATCAGTCAACATTTACTCTGCAGTATATTCATTAGCAACATTCAACAACATACTTAATACTCTACAAAAGAATGACTTCACCAATTACTTGGTGCAGAAACAGTACAAAATTTCAGCCACATTTCTGCACTAGAGAGCATGTATTTTGATTTCTCTATTTTCGGGAAAGAAGCTACCTTTATGTCTTGTGAAGTTCAATCACAGTTCCAATTTCTCAGAGATAATTTTGTTTTCTATGTTCAGAAAAAGATGGTTTCATTGGCATGCCCCCTGGCACATTCCCTGAGAAAGCCCGTGTAATGGGCTTGTAACTAGCACCTGATAATTGCTCAACGTCTCCACTGCCATATATTTTTTTTTTACATTTTTAGTAATCTTGACACTTTGTACTTCAATTCCCCACCCTTACAATCATCTCCTCTATGCAATAAAGGGGTTGTGAGGTTACATGACTGACCATGAGGTGCTTAAATGCCATTTCATGATGGCCGTATCAGTATCCTAGCTAGACAGTAACAATTAAATTTGTACTTTGCTCTCTGTCCCTTAAATGCCTGCTGCAGCAGTGCCAACTAGGCTGACCCTTCTTTAGAGAAATAATAAAGCCTCAGAATATTATACATGGATCAGCAAGACTAAAATGAAACAATTAGGAAACGCAGCACACCTCACATATGTCCTTATGTAGGAAAGCCAGAATTATTAGCATAAACGCAGTGTGCTCTGTTAGCATTAGAATTAAAACCGGTGAGGGGGAGGCAGAGGGAGCCCGTTGTTCATGCAGAGAATTCAGCCAGACAACAGTTGGCCTTACTAATTAGCAAAACAGTGGCACTTTAAGAGCTCTCTTCGGGTACTCTCCAGGGAATTTCAGACATCAAGGCAGCTAATATGTTTTCAAAAAAAGCTGGCAAGAGCTAAAATCTGCACAGCCAAATACCTGTGTGTTATCCTGAGCAAGTTCCATGCTGAGAAAAGCCTGAATTCACTCATTCATAAAAATTGTGTCAGCCTTCAGTTTCTACTGCAAATTAACACTAGTGTTTGTTCTTCATTCTCATTTCAAGCTCTGGAAAGCAGGTGATTATCAGAAATTAACAGCTCCTCTTTTTTCTTTTTTTAATGTGCACCTCACCCAATTAAAGAAGAAAACTCAAGTGTGAACTTCACAAGTCCAAAGCACAAGAATATAATCAAATAAACTTGGTTCATCTCTCTTAAGGAGCTTCA
Organism: Chaetura pelagica; assembly: GCF_000747805.2. Lineage (NCBI taxonomy): Eukaryota > Metazoa > Chordata > Aves > Apodiformes > Apodidae > Chaetura > Chaetura pelagica. The sequence goes on from NW_009952566.1 coordinate 2,882,440, forward strand.
GAGAATTTTTATTACAAGAATCCAAGATGAGGAAAAGCCTAGAATTGGACTTAAAAATACACCTGCTGGATATCAAAACTGCATTACTTCAGTAAATGTAACTCCTTGCTTCCTTATGTGTCCAAAGGATGACTCTGCCTCTCAGTTCTCACGTCCAGCAGTCTGAAGCCAGCGTCCACCCTGCCATGCTACAGCTCCCATGTGGTGTTCATGGCAAGCTAACATGCAAGCCAGCCCTACAACAAGTCCCAAGACTCTGCTGACTAACTTGGAAATGAAAGGAACAATTCTTCTGGGAAAAGCTGTGTACTTCATACTGCATTACATTTACTTCAGCCCATGTTAGTGTATTTAAAGAACTGCTGGTTACTTAGCATAATGACTCAACTAAATCCATTCATTATAAGTCTGCTTGGAAAACAGAAAGATCTGTTCTCCTATATTGTATTTTGGCTCTATAAAGTATATGATGGCTGCAGAGATAGATACACAAGTAAAGCATGCAAGAATAACAACTTTAAATGTTAAAATCATATTAATATTTCATCAGGGGAACCAGAGGAGCTGGAAAGCTCTAGGAGCCCTATCACATGATAATCATTTGATAGGACACTACATCCAGCCACAGGGATAATTCACGGGGATTACAACTGCTCTATTTTCATTGGCAGGCCTGGTAGGCAGCACTGGATGCACTGAGAGCAGGAATTCAGTTGTGCGAACAACTCCTGAGTAATTAATCAGGGTCAGGGCAGGATCTGGTTTCAGAGAAGTCAGTCTTGTTACTGGCACTGCTCTCCAAGCTTTGTGCCAGCCCAGTTGTCCCATTTCTTCTGTTCATGTAAATCAAAGGATTGCTGCCTGCTACAGAATACTGTGGACTGAAATAATTTCTCCCGCATACAGGCTGCCGGGATCACATTTCGTTTTTGTCTAGCCCACCCATAGTTGAATTGTAAAATGCTAAAAATGTCATGAGATGTAGGATTGATGTTTGCATTTAAGTACCCAAAGAGGCCAGCCTGACCAAGTCACTCAGGATAGAGAGTCCAAGGTCCAAGTGTAAGGATTGCATGGCACCCTGGAGGAAAAAAGGTACCACCCAGTGATTTCTCCCCCAGAAAATAGTTCCTCAAATAAGGATGCACTATGATTCATGCAGAGATCCAAGCATCTCTGGGTAACAATGCTAAACAGAGCCCAAAAAGCCTCAGACAGTGAGACTAAAAGAGACACAACAGCTGGAAAGATGCCCCAAAAGCCTAATAGGAAACAACACTGTGAGAAAATGTGGCTGGACCTTAAGAACAAAAAGAATCTGTGACCTTTGGAAGAGGGGACAGGTCACTCATGAAGTCTATAAAGATGAAGTGAACTTATGCAGGGTGAAAATTAGGAGAGCCAAAGCGCAGCTAGAGCTCAAACTAGCTACAGCTGTTAGGGATAATAAAAAAGGTTTCTATAAGTTCATTAACAACAAAAGGAGGATTAGGGAAAATCTCCATCCTTTATTGGATGCAGAGGGACTCTTAGTAACAAAGGATGAGGAAAAGGCTGAGGTACTCAACACCTACTTTGCCTCAGTCTTTAGCAGTGGGACTAGCTGCTCCATGGATACTTACCCACATGAGCTAGGAGACAGGGAAGGGATGCAGAATGAGGTCATCACAATTAAAAAGGAAGTGGTCACAGACCTACTACACCACTTAGACACAAACAAGTCTATGGGACCGGATGGGCTACATCCAGGGGTGCTGAAAGAGTTGGCAGACATGATCACCAGGCCACTTTCCGTTATTTATCTGAAGTCCTAGCTAACTAGGGAGGTCCCAATGGACTGAAGGGTAGCAAATTTAACACCCATCTGCACTTGGGCCCCAACAATCACATGCAACGCTACAGGCTTGGGGAAGTGTAGCTGGAAAGCTGTCTGGCAGAAAAGGACCTGGGGGTTCTAATTGTCAAGCAGCTGAATATGAGCCAGCAGTGTGCCCAGGTGGCCAAGAAAGCCAATGGCATCCTGGCTGGTATTAGATAAAAACAGTGTGACCAGCAGAAGCAAAGAGGTGATTGTCTCCCTGTACTCAGCACTGGTGAGGCCACACCTGGAGTACTGTGTCCAGTTTTGGGCACCTCAATTCAAGAGAGATATCGAGGTGCTGGAGCGAGTACAGAGGAGGGCAATGAAGCTGGTGAAGGGACTAGAGAATAAATTTTATGAAGAATGCTTGAAGGAGCTGGGAATGTTTAGTTTGAGAAAGAAGAGGCTGAGGGGAGACCTCATCAGTCTCTACAACTACCTTAAAGGTCACTGTAGAGAGTTTGGTGCTGGTCTCTTCTCACAAGTAATTAGCAATAGAACAAGAGGGAGTGGCTTCAAGCTGCAACAGGGTAGGTTTAGACTGGATATTAGGAAAAAACTTCCCACAGAAAGAGTGGTTAGACACTGGAATAGGCTCCCAGGGAGGTGGTAGAATCACCATCCCTGATGTGTTTAAGGGTCTTTAGGACATGGTGTTGGTGGATATGGTTTAGGGGGGAAATTTGTAGAGTAGGGATGATGGTTGGACTCAGTGATCCCACAGGTGTTTTCCAACCTGAATGGTTCTATGATTATATGAAAGCCTGAAGTTCATTCTCATTCTGCCTTATGACTCATAAGCAAGGAAATAGACCATAAGATCAGAAGTCACTAAATTCAAAGCTGAAAGCGTAGAATTTTTTTCTGCACAACTTGATACTAAAAGCTTATCATCACAGGATGTCAAAAAGGCCAAGAACTTGGCAAGACTCAAGGAAAGGTTAGGCATTTACATAGTTAGAGAATCTTCTGTGCTATATCTGTACATACTAAGTGCTAACATAGATTTCTGGAAGGGGGAGTAAAACACGGCTTCAGAGTTCCAGCCAATCTTGAAGTATTTAACATCACATCTTCCTCTACATTCTAGGTGCTTATACCATGTACATTGGATGACATTTAAGAGTTTCAACAAATGTATTTTCCTGAGCTCCTAAAGGTCCATAGTTTAGGCTTGGCTTGATCCAAAATTGAAGCCAGACAGGCTGATTTCATTTTATTCCAAGCCCTTCACTGTACCAAGTGTGGCATTAAATCTGTTCTTTACATTTCAATGCAGAGCAGCACCGACAAGCTTTGATTATACTTTATTCTTCTGGGTTTTCATTCCTGGAGCAGAGGATGTCTGCTAAGTACACAATGTTTTTTCTTTAATATTTCCATTTACTTATTCCACTTTAAAATTAAGTAACATGCCAAACAAGCAGCCTAGAGGTTGTTCTTTGTTTCTTTCTATGTCTTCATTGCATACATTGGAACAAACCTAAAGGCAGGTAAGCATGTACACTGTGTTACCACCAAAACTTTACCTTTCCTTGAAATCTAGACTAAAAAGTCATATTTTATTTTTTTTTAATATAGACACCATTAAAAATAAAATTGCCTGTGAACAGCCTTCAGGCATTAAAATGTCTGTGGTTAAGTGTCATCAATCTTACATCACCTTCTGCCTCCTCTCTTCCCCACACAACCAAAACATATTAATTACAAACACGCTTGTTCCCTCCTCACCCCCATATGAGCTCATCCCACCATGACACTTTCTGACCTTCAGAAAATAGGCTGCTTCTCTGCCCCTCTAGCCCACAATGTTAAGTCCAGATCTCCATAAAACCGTTTCCTAATTGCTTGTCAATGATCACATTTATCTCCCAGGCAAGCCAGACTGCAGTGGTTAATAGTATAAATGGTATCTAGAGCAACAAAGACTGTGGTTCTGTTTATTTCCCAGCTATCTAAATGGAAGTCTACATTAGCATCAGTAACCTGAAGACATTATTTACTCAAGTTTTTAAGCCTGTTAACACAATTTATTAGAACTTTGGGGCTCTAGAGTAACAACCCATTGAAACAAAGCGATTAAAAGGATAGCCATCACTGCCAAAGTCAGTTTTATATACAGTTAAAACAACTGAAATGATCAAGTGGGAAAAGGATAGCATAAGGCAAGAGTTGAAAAATAATTAAGGCTTTAACTTAATTCAATTACAGCAAAATGTATTATTTTAAAAAGTCACATTTTCCAGTAATTCTTATTCAGTTAAATTTTTACAGTACATAAATAATTCTAATTATGCTCATATAAGGTTAGCTTTCCTGCATGCAGGCATTTGGAAAAACGTTAAATTAAATCATCTACATGCACTGGAAATATAATACAAAGGATTATCTGAAAAGCTAGGAGCAGGAGGCCAACATGAGCAAATCTCTTTTGCAATGTCTGACAAAGCCCAACATGATCACAGAAATAGAGCTCGCATTTTCCTGGAAACCATCCTTTTTGCAAACAAAACATTAAATTATGAATCCGAGTCCAAAAATAGACCTTTCATCTTGGAAGAGGGAAAGAAGGACTTGATGCAGATGCGTCACTGGATTAAGAGAGGACCCTAAAAGAAATTTATCAATGTCACAGGTAATTAATTATAACTCCCCATCTACAGATGGGGATGGCTGTGTTTATCAGCCAGGATTCCCAGAACAGCAGCTGGTCAACAAAGAGCCTAGCAAGTTTTCTGCTCATCTACCTATTTGTGGTTTATCTACATTACAAACACATGGCTTTAAATTATTCCCTCCGGGTTAAAGAAATTCATTGTTGTAAATGTTCATGTTTATTATTTTAAGACTTGTGATATCTTTTGCTCTTCTGTAAATCTACTCTTTTGGAGGTCATGTTATTACACTTCTTATATAAACTTCTGCTTTATTAAGCTTTTTACACTTTGGGGATTTAAATAAATGTGTTCAATCTTTATATTAATTTTACTGAACATACAGTAGCAATTGAAGACTAACTGCCGATTTACATGTCCAAACATTTTAGAAAATATAGTAGTAAGGACACACATACCAACATCAAAGACTGAAATACACGCACAGGTCTGCTCTCTGAAAACCTTAGTGAAGAAAACGTGTTTTTCAGATATATGAATTCAAATTAAAAACAGGATAGGACTAATTTTTCTTGATGTGAATAGACTTGGCTCCTCCTAGGATATAAACTACCAGTGTCTGCTGCCGGGAACAGTTTTTTCTATATTGTGGCTCTCTAGCAGCCTTTTTTTTGTTTTGTTTGTTTTTTTTGTTAAACAAATCACAGCTCTTTCAGTTCCTTATGCATTACTCTCAAGACCAAACAGTGTGATAACTTGAAATAAAAAACTACAACCAGTACCTGAAAGCAGCTTTTCCAAATCATGTTTTCAAACAACACGTAATTCCTTCGTATTGCTCCTAGCTAAAAACACAGGCCCAATTCCTTGAGTGCAACTCGGAGCCACCACTTGCCACCAGAAATATAAATGCCAGTCACTGCGGCACCACAACATGTAAAGCATAGTCGAAAGTGCCTTCGATGACCTCTGCTCCCCCATGCTAAAATGATTTTCCACACCAGCAGTGCACAGGAGAGCTGATACTGTTGCCATCTGCAGCTGCAGCAACTGGGAGGGTAGCACTTGGCATTTTACCACATGTGATACGGAATTGCTGCCTGAGAACATCCTCCTCTAAACATTCAGCTGTGTACAAAAACTTCCAACAGTAAAAGGTGAGCTGAACTTAATGTGAATTAAGTTAAGCAAAAACACATGCATTGGTAAGGTCAAGGTCCCAGTAACCTGACTGCCATTAGCAAAGTCTCAAGAATAATGTGAAATACGATTCATCGAGTGGAACCATAATGACACTGGAGTGCTAACCTGGTCATTCAAGGCTCAATTTAATTAGCAGGTATGGTCATTCACTTGGAGTACTTTATGTCTGAAGCTGATTAGAAGAAAAGAAAAAAGCTGCTCAAGAGCCTCACATTAGCTGAGTCCTCTAAGGGAGGAGATAACAATACACTTTAATTTCAGGTGCCAATAACCTCCAAGATGTTTAGGTTCTTTAATTGATATGTATAAAGTGCAATCAATGCAAGACATGTCTAAGAGCAAAGGAAGCACAACCAGGTCTAGTGTGTCACAATGATAAACACTCAAATGAAAAGACTTCAGGAAAAAGATCTTGTAGCCTTTATGCCCAAAGAATAGCATCCTTATGCTCAAACACTCCTTTTTGTTACCTCTTTGGTGTAACTCAGCCAGTCAGTCCTCAGAGTGACCTAATGTCCAAACCCGAGACCTGATAGCTAATGTCCATTGCTTACTGGTAAATGTCTTGAAGTTGCTCCTTAATTTCAAGCTCACCTGCCTGTGCTGAAGTTGAAATGGGGTCCCTTTGCAGTCTAGAGGAAGGCAGCAAAAGGGGCACCCAACCAGCTCCAAGTAATTTCCAGATCCAAGCCCAGAACACCTGGACCAGTCTGAACAGCAAGACTGCTTTGGAAGTGCAGGATGCAGCCCAAGCTCTAATATATCAGGTTTACCAGCTGAATAGCACCAAATCACCCCTATTTCAGGAAACGTGGTTGAAATAGTTTGAGTCTGACTCCAAGGCCAGGCTCAAGGACATTTGCACACAACATTATAAAAGTAGCTGCTAAGACTAAACTTAAGTATATAGTACGGAATGGGATACAAGGAAAAAATCAGCACAGGTTATGTAGGACTGTCTTTGTTCTTCAGGCCTTCAGTTGCCTTCAAGTGGAGGTGAAGGAGTGTTGCCTGTATGGAACACTGACCATTCAGAGGCTAGAGAAAGCTGCTGGGATAACAATCAGCACTGAAATACTGATGAATTACATCATTCAGAGAGACCAAGTATTGAAATAATGTTGTCTTAGTTACCTAGTTCTCTTAATTACTCTACAGAACCTCACACTGCAAATGTCTCAGTTACAGACGAGTGGCAGAGAAGCACAACTCAGGCATGGCTTGCCTGCTTCACATTACAGAGATGTAGAATGGCTGAGATTGCTCCATTCTGCTCCCCCCAAAAAATTAAAAAAGCCCATGAGGATCTGTCTATGCCTGAGAAATCACTGCAGGCATAGCACCTTGACAGTTTAATCTCTGAGATGGTTTTGGGGTTGTGGGGGTGGCACCCTACCAGGCTCCTAGTCCACCCTCCAACCACCCACAAGCCAGCAGATTCCCAACCACTTCCCTATTAAAACAGGAAACCTAAGAGAGTCTAGACTTTATAGAGAAAGGAATTTGAAGAAACAAATGTGACAGCAAAAAAGCAATCACTGCAAAAATGCATTTGCCTGCTCACCATTTAATTTTTTTAAAATAAATAAGCAAGAGGCACTGTGGAGTGACATCAGAGCCAAATCCCCTGCCTAGAAGAGCTGCCAGTATTACAGTCCGCTCTGTTTCCTCCTTTGTCCCCCTTCTACCTCAAGGCCAAGCCTGCACCAGTGGGAATGGACACAAATGCTGCAACTATAAAAGTGTAACCCTGCCTTTAACTAACAAGGCAGTACTAGAAAACTGTATGTCCCTCAGCTTCAGACATTAACTTGTATATTATTGTATAGAGAGGTCAACTTCAGGCAAGCATTAGATTATTTATAACTTCAAATAAGTTACTTTGCAAGCTCATTTGCCAGACTTCCATGTGAGGCAGCATTTGATAGAAATATGGAAAATGGCCTGAACTTTAAATGACAAACAGATGAGAAGGTCCAATGAAAATCAAACACTTTTGAAGGCCATGTGTTTTCATGGGGAATATAAATGGCATTTTTAATTGATCTTGACTTCAGCTCATGGTAACATTTTAGGTGATCTCAATTAGTGGCGTTACAAAAAACAGTAAAGAAAAGAATCTAATTATGGCTAGCCCTGGAAAAAGATCTGGCAGAAGTATTCCCTACATTTCATCATTCAGGGAGTAATCTATTCTGTAAGGTAACTACCCACAATCAACATATTCTTGCAGCCACCACACACAATAATGGCTTCTTAATGCCAAAGATGCTGAGTACTATCCTATTATCTTTTGATCAGTTTTGCTTTTTGATCTCTAGTGATTTGGACAGGTATGACTGCAGAACTAGCTCAGGACTCTGAAGAAATAGGTAGAACTGGCAGTTCCCATAAAAACTTGCTATGTGATTTGTGCCACTTGGCTTTTCTGAAACTTAACCCCCCAAACTGAACAAATGAGGACAAATCCTCTACACAGGGGTGAAATGAGGATAAATATATTGAAGCACAGAAGGTCCTCAAACAGTCTGTGATAGTGTATTAATGGCAGCACTAAGACTAGCTAGAATTTACGGAAATTTATTTCCCAGTTGGCACTTGCCCATGTTGGAGTACCTAAGGTTCACTGCTTCTCATTCAGACCTTCACTCAGATCACCAAACTGTTTTTAAGCTAGGATTTTAAAGTATTTCCACCAACAAAAGTTAAATATGTTTTTCCAGCTCAATATGGATGGGCAAGATGGTTTTACTGTACTGTCACAAAGTTCTTTGTGCAAAAACAGTTTCTAAATGAAAACCACCTTACTGACATAACAGCTTCCACACAAATGCACCACCAAAACACATTTTTACCTGCCCCAGGAAATCCTTTCTCATCAGATGTAACATATGTACCAGCTCTGCATTAAGAAGTACATTTTCTTGATTCACAATGGACAGACAAGGAAGTTGTATCTTATCTTTAAATCCCATTTTTCTAAGAATACTGTAGTATCTGCACAGAGAGTCTGGGATTTCATGGGTTTATGCAAAAAAATCAAGTCTGAGCCTTCTTCTATGTGCTATTCATGAACCTGTACTATTTACCATCTTCATTTGTGCCTTGATATAACAGCATTGAAACCAGCAGGATATAGAAAAGTCTAGAATTAGTTTAGCTCATTAAAAAAAAATAATAAAAAGAAAAAGGAAAAAAAAAAAAAAAGAAACAAAAAATGAAACCTTGGTCTCCTTTCAGGAAAGGAGAGCTTTTACAGTCAATCCAAACATGAGTGGAGTTATTCTTCACATCAGCATTTAGGTGTTCCCTCCCACCAAGGCAATAACTTAATCATTTTGTGTTTCAACTCAGGGATGAAGATTAAAAATCAGCAGAGAAAAGTGACTTGAAACACCTCTAAGTCTGGCCTGGTGCATGGCTTTTACCTTTTCTCCCTTGGCCAAAGCAAGTTTCAGTTGATACCACTGGAAGATTGAGCTCACTATGGCCTACTAGACCTCTCTTCCCAGGCAACAGTCCCAGCCCTGACAGGACACATTCATCCTTGATGCCATGGGATTGCTCTTACCTTGATGCTGTTATGGCTGTGTCTTTACATTTGAGGCCTTTCCCCAAGCTCCACTTAAGTAAGAAGGCTTGTGCTCATTTGTGGCTATCAGAGAGTAGGCACCTACCCTTTGGGGTCTCACGTGGCACACTTGCAAATGTTAAAGGCACAGAGATAGACTGTCATGTTAATTCCACAGAGACCCTGCCAGCCACTGTTTATTTTGGTCTGGGGCAAATTCATACCTGTCATCAGTTCGCACAGCCGTGGAGCCCCCAAGACCCTTTTCCAGATTACAGACCTGGAGATGGAAGGAAACAGCAATTTTCCAAGTCACATGCTGCTCATTCCCCTCTTCTCCCCTTAAGTCAGCCATCCCCACATGATACCTATATCAGGGTTCAAGCAAAACTTTCATCAAGAAATACATCCACATTCCAAGTACATTCACTGTGAACTAAATCCAGCAGTTATTTAGACTCCAAAATAATTGTTCCTTTCTCCCTACTTCTTACTTCTTCCAGAGATGGCAGTCAAAAAGCATTTGAAGGCTTTCTAAAAAACAAACAAAACACCACACCCCCCATGTTCTTTTTCCTCTTGCAAGCAGAGTGGGTATTTACCACCTCTGGAAAGTGTCCAAATAGCTGACGAGAAACCCAGAAGCCATGGAAGTACCCTTGTTATATACAGTCTCACTTGGGAATATAAAATTTAGACTTGCTATTCATGTAGCTAATGCTTCATCACAGCAGATCCTTTTTTTTTTTGTCTGAATTTGAAAGCTAGGAGATAGAATGTCAGAACACCAAAGCATGGTGTTCTGAAGTTATTTTTCTCATTAGATTGTATGCCCCAGGATATAGATAGATCCCCCAGAGATTTATCGTCTTTTGTATGACAATCAGAGGCCTTGAAAGGTGTATAAGTATTAGTTTTGAAAACACATATGGCTTAGAACAAAGAGAAACAGACTGATCAAACAGTGGGGGCAATGTACGGGAGTTAATAATACAAAATAATTCTGAGCAGCGGCCAGTTTTCACAAAGCAAACATCTCAATGTGGATGCCATATTGTCAATTAGACCCAGTCATTTTCAGATGTAATGGGAAGTGGAATACAATATCTACATCTGATGTATGAACACAACTGTAAAGAATCAATACCATCTGGCTGCAAAGCATTTGGTCTTTTAGTCAGCAAAACCAGGCTGTTCACACAATAAAGAACAGTTGAGACAATATGGGAACCTCAGACTTTTCAGCATATCATTTGCTGGGCAATTTTTAAAAGAGGAGACAAAGTTTCAGCAGTGCTTTACCAATAAATCTGAACGGAGGGAATAACCTCAACGAGGGCCAGAGGTTGAGGTGGAATCTGTGTTCCTTCAGCAAAGGTTTATGCCTTCACACGTGTTACATTACAGCCCAAATTCAGAGCTCTGTAAGCAGGTCCAGCACCAGGTCTGCGCTTGGCCCTGTATTTTCTCATTACGCTTGTCACAAAACATCAGAAGTAATCACACCACACAGCAAAATGAATGCTAATAAAATAAACCAAAAACTGATGAAGAACTTTATCCCAAAACATCAGCTATCTTAACTTGTGTTTCATGGGCATGGTGGCATTAATTGTTTCCATACTCTTGTGTCACCAGAAATTAGCACCACTGCTATTGACAAAAATGTTATTACTGTGCCAATGCTTTTTCTCTTTCCTTTTCTTTTTGCTCCTAAAGTCCTAGTCCCATTATTTACCTCCATTTTGAAAGGCTGGATAAAAGAAATTCTGCATGCCACAGTGTTTTCCCCAAGCCTTCTCACTGGCAAATTAAGCCACATCCTTGATGCTTTAAGAGCTAAGCTTTTGAAAACCTGGAAGCAGCTTTGGGTTTCTAATGATGTGTAAACCAGGGGAATGAAGGAATTGTGTCATCAAGCAGGACATTTTCCATAGTGGTTGGAGCTCTGTTTGTCCAGTTTGGCATATAACGCTGCCCTCAACTCTGGCATGCACCTGACTTCCAAGAATACACCTTGACCTTGGCTCTCAGACAAGGCAGTCTTTAGGGACAAAGGGTAGAAATAACCACAATGGGTAAAAAGCCATTTGGTTGAATTTAGGAAGGAATGTCTCAGGACATGCTAATATAAAGCCAGCTACTAACTTACTGTGTATTGGCTTAGCTCTAGTAAAGCTCATTCAGAAATGCCAACTACATAAGCTCATACAACAAAAAAAGTAGGAATTGATACATTATGTCATATTCCATCCACACAAGTTTTAAAGGGATTGTACTCCCAGGAAAATACCCAACTACATATCTACGTAAAAATATTTAGTATCCCATTAGAATTGAGCCCAAAATGTCTGTGATCTCACAGCACCTGGAAAAACTGTACAGTCAACTGGTTTTAGTATGAAAACTTAACGAGTGGCGCTCTGTCCCATTCCTCAGTCAATACCACCAGTAAGGATGCTCACAGAGTAGTAAGAAAGAAGAAAGCCTCAGACATGCAGCAGGCATCTGTGCTAAATGATGAACTCTAGTCTCCTGACCTTATCGTGGTTTGGTTTTTCCATTTTGTTTAAAATTACAAGAAAATAACTGAATGACCTTTTCTAGTCTCCTGGCTGCTATTATTTTGCCTGTACTTGCTACCATGTCAGCATCACAAAATGGGGACTAGTTCTTGCAACATCCTTGTAAGCAAAGCTAACATATCTTCATACTTCCTGATAAAAAACTCCAAGAAGCTTGCTGCCTGTCAGCTTTTTTTTAACTTTAGAATTTCACATAGTACACTGTCATATACACAGACTGAAGGCAGTCAAAAGTCAGGTCACTCGCCTTCATGAAAATCCCAGGGGGAAAAAAAAATTGAGTTGACCTGACTGCCTACCCCAATTCCCAAACTGCCTAAACATGAGTTTAACACAGCCCCTTCTACTTTTTCCAAGACTCTCCATCATACACATGCTGAGCACTGCCAGGTTTCACTATACAGTAAAGATAATGGACAGCCAAACTTTCTTACCATTACACTGGGTTGCATCCTACCCCATTGACATCAACAGACCTCCACAGTCAGTCCCCTGAAATACGTCTGGCTGCAATTCCTATTTTTAGTTATGCCTGACAAATCTTGAACTGCTGATATCAGAATTTAGAGAAATACATGAAAAGCACTATTTTCCTTTTTAAAAATTGTTCTCCTGGGTCTCCTAGAGATAATAATTACTGCTCTGCTCAGCTAGTGCTGTCATTATAACGCTCAATAAAATGGATCACTCAACTCTCAGGAGCATTGGGAGTGTCGCTGATTCCTTGTGTGAAAGTAGGAAGGTGTCAGTTTTGTTTAGCAAATATAATATTTAATGTCTTTGCTCTTGGCATTCAGGAACAGCACTGAGCCAAGAACAAGGATGCAAAGCACAACCTGAACAGTCAGACTTTTAGAAGAAATTAAGCGTGTAAAAAATTCCCCCAGGTAAAAAGCAAATCTAAAAGATTTCCCCAGTAAAACTCAATATACAGAAGTTGTAGCCAAAACCACTTTGCACATTCCTGTTCTATGTTACATTGTCAGCAATTGTGTCTCACCACTGAATTACTGGCCCACATAACTCCCACTGCAGTTGGCAGAAGATATTGCTGGATCTGACTGTTTCTAACTTAGTTGCCAGGGTAATAGACCACACCCCAGAGACAAATGAGAGCAGTCATAAACAGCTTCAACACCTCCTTCCTCCACTGGTATTCATTACCTACCCCTTAACTATAGTGACTATACTCTTATCACATGCAAAAAAGCCTCCATAACAGCTCAAATTTGAAAAGTATCAGACTCCCCCTGACCCTACTGACTAGCAAAGTGGTTGACACAGGCATCGCTCCGCAGACATAGTACCCAGATTCTGTGCCAGGATCATCATAATATTTACCTACTGCACGGTAACATCGGAAATACTATCCTCACCTTTGTATCTTTTTTTTCAATCTAAACCCTTAAGATGTCTGGTCCTGCCAGGGAATATACCATCCCTTAACCAAAGAATCCAGCAGACAACTCACCTTCCCAGGAATCAACAGAAGTCACAGTGGTTCCTTTGTTCAGAGCTGGAGGCCCACTTACCATCATATCCTATTACCTATCATAACCCTGGACTCACTGCCTTTCACCTATGAGTGTGCACGGAACATGACTAAAAGTACATCTGAGTCTCAGCCTCCTTGATGTTGGAGACTGAGCTGGCTTTCTGTGTTCTACAAAGCTCTTTGTGTATAGAAACTTATCTGCTGAATTTATATATTGGTTTGGTTACTGGTTTAAACTACATAATTTGTAGTACATGTTCTGGCAGAAAGAATCTGAGAGGGGGGAAAAAAACCCCAAAACTTTTCTGAAGAATTAAATGCAAGAGCAAACCTCGAGGATTTCCCCTGTAAGTTTCTGCAAGTTTCTGTACAAAGAAGCAAAGTTTGCTTTCTTCTGAAAATGTTAAGTCTTGGGCCCATAACTCTTCAGATTCCCTAGGCCTGCATTAATCTTCAGCAAGCATACACAGAAACTCTGTGCCTCCACACTGTTTCTTCTGACAATTTCCTTTCAGTTTTTACTGACACAGCCCAGGATGGCTCTACTCCTCAGGATTTAGCAGAGCTCCAGGATTAGTCACAGACTTTTAAGTTTTGTGCTTTATCACCACAGTGCCCTCTCTGCTGGGGCTAGAGAAAGAATCTTCCTTTGGAGAAAGAGAGTAAAATAAAGTCTTGAAGATGAGAAAACCCCTCACCTCCTTGCAGACTTGCCTTCCTCTGCTCAGGCTTAAGAACATAAGGTTTAGACCCTTAAAAAGCCAAAAACAAACTCTGAAAAATAAAAGAAAAATACAGGAGAGTACAGAACACCAGCTGCTTTACAGATCTTTCCCAAAATGCCTCCATATTTATTCAAAACTGGTGTGCAACACCTGAATGCAATTCTTCAGCCTGAGGATGATATAAGCAGAGCATTTCCATGCCATCAGTAACCTGATCCCACCCAGCTGGGCTGGCTCCCTGACAGCAGAAGCATTTCATCTTGCTGCATAACCATGCTTACATCTGCAAACACAAAGAAGCTGCCATAAAGGGGTTCCCAACCACAGCAGAAGGGGAACTGGCAGTAGAGAGTTGTGGAAAAAAAAAAAAAAAAAAAGACCAGATCTGTTGCACTCATGTTTAATATGAACACACACACAGAAATATCCATCAAGAAGATTAAGACCTTCCCAGATAGGGAAACTTGCTTGCTAACATCACACAGCCTGAACCTCTACTTGACCAAACGGGTGCCTGGCAACAGAGCTCAGAGGGACTGAACTCACGCTGCCAGTAGAAGCATGGATCTGGCAAGTCAGCCCAGGCTCTGTATCATTAAACTGCATTTTGAAGATCAGCAGGGCCAAAAATAGTCTTGGAATCACACTGCACTTCACAGAAGTGTTCTACCTAACTGCAGAGCATAAAGGGTCATACAAGCAGGTAACAACAGATTTTACTGAGTCCCAAGAATGGGAAGGAGTGGAAAAGATGTTCTGGTACTTATTTTTTAAGTCTTTTTTGTTATCAGGAAGAAAAAAACAACTTGACTCTGACATCTTTTTGCACCTTTGAAAGTAAAAGCCATTTACAAGACCTGGGCACTTATGGCAAAACTTGAGGCAAATAATTCTGGAAGTCTGGAAACTTCCATCTTAATTTCAAAGATCATTTAAGCACATGACAAATATTAACAACTAATCTTTCTTTAAAATGTTACCATTGCTCACAGAGATTTTTCCTCTCCATTTAAAAAAATGCTGTTGTCTCATCTTGCTTATTTTAAGTGAGAACCTCAGTCCCACAGGTCATTTAATGACCTCCTGGGAGCCTGGCCCTTCCAGGGTACAAATAAGCGACCCAAGAAATTACAGAAGGGAAACACCTCCCGATGCTCAGTTGTGAACAGACATTCAAGTCTCCCACTGACTTTAGGCAGAAAAAAAGACAGTAGATGAAAGGTTGCACAAGCACTGACTTTATGGGTCTTTATGTGCCAGGGTCTCTGGAGTTCACTTAAGTTAATGAGAGCTCTGGGTGTGCAAAAAATGCAAGAGACATCCCCCTGCAGAAGGGAGGGAGGCAGGCTGTGGCCAGCTTACTGCAGTTTCCTGTGTTCATTTGTTTATAGAGCAGAGTTGAGGTTAGTTCAGAAGAGAGTTCTTAATTTCCTCCTCCTCCTGCCCCTCTCCCTAACCAGATGTGACAATGTTACAATATTATTATCCTGTCAGCACCACAGGGGGAAATACAAATAAAATCCAGGGTGAAAGAGAAGCCAAAAGAAAAATAGATCCAAAGCAGCACCTTTCAGACTCACTAGCCCACCTCAGGAAATGAGAAACCTCTACAGCTGGACTGTGATTTCATTTCAAATGTTTGTAGGTAAATTATTAATAATAACTTCTTGAGGTTGTATGCTGTGGATGACTCTTACTAAAAGCCTTAGGAGATCCCTGCAGCCAAAAGATGGGACATGAACCTTTGAAGTTGATGGGGTAAGTCACATCCTAGACTGAAGGACCAGCCTGAGACGGTTTCATTGTGCCAGCACCCTTCAGCTTCTCAGTGCCACTGGGAAAAGCATACCCAGACTGGAGTTTCACAATACAAACAACTAGCTTACCAGGTTCCCTGGCAAGTCTCCCACCAAAGATGAGCAGGCTGGGCTTTCACTCAGACACAGGAACCAAAATGGAGGTACACAAGAGATGGATGATGCATCAAGCAAAAGAAACAGAGGAAGGAGACAGTTTAAATTAAATACCATTAAACATTCAAATATGTAGATGATTCCTTTTCACTGAAAGGCTTTTTGCTTCAGCTTACTGTAGTGAAGAAGTCAAAGATGCAGCAGGACAAGCCTCCCTTCCCTTCAGCCTATGTAAGGGTTATAGCCACAAAGTAAACCAACACTATCTCTGCTCTCTCCACACTGTGGCTAAAAAGATGACACAGACAATGCTATAAAGGCAGTTTACATTTTTTCCTCCAAATGGTAAACTGAAAGACACACAGTCATTGCAAAAAAAGACTATTAGTTATCTGAACACAGTTTTTCTTGGGTTTTTTTTCTGCTCTATCCAAGGACAGGTAAATAGTAATTCATGCCTGAGTAAAGATTTGTCGCCCAAGAGGCTAAAACTGCTGTTTGAAAAATAAAGAACTCAGAAACATCTGCCCCACTTACACTATTGTCCTTTAACCCTGAAAATTCCCAAGGGCGTGCTACTGCCTTACTGAAGAGGAGAGGTTTGTTCTGTCAGTTTGTGCGGAACCAGGATCTGCCCCAAAGTCTCTATAAAGTAGGCAAAAAGGTTTAAAAAATCTGGTGTGACATACTGTTGAGAACTACAGGTTCACCATGAGGCATGTGGAATTCTGAAATTTTCCAGCCAAGCATCCAGGCTTTGTGCATCCTGCTATGGGGTCCTGATGAGGGCAGCATTATATTCTTGCTGAGCAACAGTTTCTCCTGACATACAGATGGATCTCTACTGGGGCTGATGAGGAAGTAACAGAGTTCATGTTAATTCAGCTCTCTGGAACTTAAGTAAAGAAATAGTTTCAAGCCTGAAGGTGGTTCACATACCACTGTAGTCCTTTCATGTGTCAGCTCTGCTAAATGCTGATTATGGATCTTGACAGACCCACTAATCCTCAGAGTGGCTCAAAACAGAAAATCATCCTGTTTCTTCTATGTAAAATACATTTCCATTCTATGGGAAAGAACACTGTCATGCAACTCTGCAGCTTAACATGATGTAATCAGCACAACAGCTGGATGGACTGACTTAACACAGTACAGTAAGAAACAAGAAAAAGCTCCAGGACAGTCAGCTGGGCAACTGCTTAGCAGGAGTGAGATGGTAGGGTTAGCTGACCTCTTGAAAACAAGAAACTTGGTTTGACAAAATAAAAGAGCCAAACCCAGCAAATCTTTAAAGCTATTCCTACTTGGGCTGGCATCAGTGGTTTTACCCATAACAACCAGAGCTAAGTTTAAGCAGCCCAAAATTTCCAAGAGTAACACCCAAATAGCAGTTTCTACACACTGATAACAAAATAATTGGAAAACATAGATTAGTTGCATGCAGAAGGCTCAACTGTTTCTTACTGTGGATAAATGCATTGTACCTACTTTGAACAAAAGTCCTCCAAATGAGCAGGAAATTCTCTATTGCTTTCAACAAACATGAGGACTGATAGCAGAGTATAAGCTAGCACTTCAAGTTCCTCTGCCCAAAAGCAAATTTCTGCCAGATGCAGCATTTCTTCTCTCTCTTATGCCTCAAGATATAAGCAGTGCAGATGTACCTTTCCCTTCATAAGGGACAAAAGCAACATATTGCACTGTTCAGTGGTACCAAGATGCAATTTGATTCCCTGTCTTCTCCGAGCCCCTTAAGCTGATCTGCTGTCTGATATTGTCCTATAATCTGTGAAAGAAGCTTGTTGCTGATGAGGCAGACAGGAGCACAGCAAACAACAAACACTTGGTGTTGTTTTGTATGCACCTGTCCAGAGCAAACAATCTCATACAAAGTAAAGTTAATGTTAGCAACAGAGAAGGAATACAAGTCATTTTGTCCAGTAGAAATGATAAGAAATTGATAAAAACAATTATGCTCCCAGAGAAGAAAGCTTATCAACTTTGCTAGGTGTCTAACAACCACTCTGGAAAGTGCCAACTTCTAGAGCATGCCTCGTACAGACTCTCCTGTTGCAATTAACAAGATTATTTGTCTGGTGTTAATACAGTAACATGCTGCTTTGCTGAAAAGTCCCTGGCTGCCTCTCAAGCTCTTGAAAAGACACCAAAGACTTTTGTTTTTATTTCAAACTGTTTTTCAGCACCTCCACCTTCAAGTGTCTTTATAAAAGTGCCCACAGAGTCATTTGACAGGGCTGTGTGACTCAGGCACTTAAATGAACGAACTAATGTGAGATACTGACACCCACACAGGGACTTCTGGACTTGAAAAAATTACTTCTTTTTACCCCTCTGAATTTTCCTGACACTTCCAACTTCCTAAGTTACTGTTTATTTTATAAAAAGGCTGTCTTAACCTCAATTTTGAATTAATAGCTCACCAAGTAATCTAATACTATAGTAACGCAATGCAAGTATCACTTCATAATAGGGAACTACAAGAAGCCAGCAAATTATTTCCAACATATGTTCATAAAGTGGTAAAACCTACAAGAGTCTGTTCACAGAATCACAGAATTATCAAGGCTGGAAAAGACCTTTAAGATCATCAAGTCCAGCCTATGACCTAACACCACCACATCAGCTAGACCATGGCACTAAGTGCCACATCCAGCCTTTCCTTGACCACATCCAGGGACGGTGCCTCCACCACTTCCCTAGGCAATCCATTCCAATGTCTAGTCAGCCTCTCCGTGAGGAAGTACTTTCTAATACCCAAACTAAACCTCCCCTGGAGCAGCTTGAGGCCATGCCCGCTTGCCCAACTTGTCTTGTTGCTAGCTGACTGGAAAAAGAGCCCAACCCCCACCTGACCACAACCTCCCTTCAGGTAGTTGAAGAGAGTGACGACAGGTTCACAGAATATTAGGGGTTGAAAGGGACCTCTGAAGATCATAAAGTCCAACCCCCCTGCCAGAGTAGGACCAAAACTAGGACAGATCACTCAGAGAGGCATCCAGACAGGTCTTGGAAGTCTCCAGAGAAGGAGACTCCATAACCTCTCTGGGGAGCCTGTTCCAGTGCTCTGTAACCCTCACAGTAAAGAAGTTCTTCCTCATGTTGAGGTGGAACTTCCTATGCTCCAGTTTGAGTCCACTGCCCCTCATCCTGTCACAGGGCACAAGTTAAAGAGCTTCTTGATGCCCAGTCCTCGTGTATTTGTAGACATTAATTAGGTCCCCCTCAGTCCTCTCTCTAGACTGAAAAGTCACTTAGCCTTTCCTCGTAAGGCAGGTGTTTCAGTCCCTTAATCATCCTTGTAGCCCTCCGTTGGACTCTCTCAAGTAGATCCCTGTCCCTCTTGAACTGGGGAGCCCAGAACTGGACACAATGCTCCAAGTGAGGTCTTATCAGATCCTAGTAGGAGGGAGAATAACCTCCCTCAATCTGCTGGAGACACTCCTCTTAATGCACCCCAAGATACCACTGGCCTTCTTGGCCACAAAGGCACATTGTTGTCCCATTGTGAATTTGGTGTCTACCAGAACTTTTAGGTCCTTCTTCACGGAGCTGCTCCCTAGCCTGTTCTGCTGCTTTTTGTTGTTCCTTCCCAGGTGCAGGAGTCTGCACTGGCCTTGTTGAATCTCATTAGATTCCTCTTTGCCCAGCTCTCCACCCTATGCAAGTCTCATTGAATGGCTGTATAGCCTTCAGGTGAATCAGCCAATTCTCCCAGCTTTGTGTCACCAGCAAACTTGCTGAGAAGACACTGTGACCCGTCATCAAGGTCATTGATCAAGAGTGATAAGGTCCCCCCAAGTCTCCTCGAGGCTAAACAACCCCAGCTCCCTCAGCCTATCCCTGTAAGACTCTCCATCTAGTTCTTTCACCAGCCTTGTTGCTCTCCTCTGGACCTGCTCCAGAACCTCAATATCCTTCTTGAATTGAGGGGCCCAGAACTCTACACAGTACTCAAGGTGAGGCCTCACCAGTGCTGTGTACAGGGGGAGAATTACATCCCTGCTCCTGCTGGTCACACTATTCCTGATACAAGCCAGGATGCCATTGGCCTTCCAGGCCACCTGGGCACACTGCTGGCTCATGTTCAACCAGTTGTCAACCAGTACTGCCAGGTCCCTCTCTGATGGGCAGCTCTCCAGCCGCTCTAGCCCCAGCCTGTAGCACTGCCTGGGGTTATTGTGGCCAAAGTGCAGGACCCTGCACTTTATCTTGTTGAATTTTATGCCATTGGTTTTGGCCCACTGACCCAGCCTGTCCAGGTCTTTCTGCAGCTTCTTCCTGCCCTCCAGCAGATCAACACTCCCCCCCAGTTTGGTGTCATTTGCAAACTTACTGAGGGTGGTGAATAGGACTGGGCCCAGTATTCATCCCTGGGAGACACTGCTGGTCACTGGATGTCAGTTGGATGCAGCTCCATTCACCATCACTCTCTGGGCCCAGTCATCCAACCAGTTTTTAACCAAGCATGGGTGCACCTGTCCAAGCCCTGGATTGCTAGCTCCTCCAGGAGGATGCTGTGGGAGACTGTGTCAAAGGCCTTGCTGAAGTCGACGTAGACCACATCAACAGCCTCCCCCTCATCCACTAGGCAGGTCACCCAGTCATAGAAGGAGTTGAGATTGGTCAGGCAGGATCTTCCTTTCCTAAACCCACATTAGCTAGACCTGATCCCTTGGTTGTCTTCCACTTGCCACTTGATGGCACTCAGGATGATCTGTTCCATAATCTAGCCAGAACCAGAACAACGTCTTTTTTTTTTAAATGCAAGTTGCTCTCCAAGGCCCATCCTTTCAAGATTAAACAAACCATTTGCTCCCATGACTCTGCTATTTTAGAAGTTCTACCAAAATTGGGTATTGAAAATTTGTCATTACACACTAAACATACACAATCAAATCACATACTGCTGGCTGCTAACAGTAAATGTAACCATGGACTGTCTTGCATGCAGATAATTTACTCCTTCTGTTGGTAAAACAAAAGTCAGGTGCCTTTATGAGCATGATCTGGTTCCTGTCAAATTCCACAAGGTTTTGACATGTTATCATTGAGCATTCAGCAAACTGTTCATATTAAGTAACTCAAAGTTGAACTGATAATAGAAAATAAGGGCTGAAGTAAGCTTGATCTTCTGATATGGCAGTAGTAAATCAAAACCACTCCAAAAGTGTGAGTGAAGGTGAAAACCTTACACAACAAAGGACATCATAGAGTTTTTAATATTAAATGTGTTGGGAAAGGCAGGCTTGAAGATCAGTTCACAGTAAACCCTCAGTGTAGACTTCTGTCTCTGTAAAGAGTACAGATTACCAGGCCAGTGCTGTAGCACAGGATCAGCAAGTGCTATGCAGGAAATCAGACCTGAGATACCCATCAGAGATAAAACCCCTGCACTGATCTGCTACATAGTGGAAACATGGTGCATTTTTTTGTTTTGTTTCCTGAGCTAGGCTCTTGGGCTAAGATTTTCTGGGAAATCTGAAAAGCACTTCCAAGTTCCACAGGAATTTAGTACTTCACCACCCCCTTATGGTTTTTTGAAAATTTCACCCACAGCTACAGGAAGCCTCTATACTGGAAACAGAAAAGGGAGTCTGTGAGCAGAGCTGTAACACAGGACATTAAGTGTGAGGGAAAGGTGGAGATGTTTAGGATGGTCCAACAGCATTTATAGGAAAGAACACTCATTATAAGCTGAACACAGCTTAAAAATCAGAAAGATTCAAAGTACTGATTCAAACAAATGTGAGATGCTGTATGTATTCTTTAGCTGAGAGTAGAAAAACTTGTAAAAAGGAATCACATGGTGGAGGTTTAAAAGTCTGACCATCTTCCTGTATTTAAATAGGGAAATAACTGTGGGTTGACTTTGCTAATGGAATTCACTGAGGATATTCTGAGGTTTGCCTTGCAGATGAGGGAACCGAGTCAGAGGGATTAAGTAAAGAGTCAAAAGCCACAGGTGAACTTCATTGCCAGAAGCAAGTTTATTAAAGTCCCCTGCAGACACCTGACTGTGTCATATCATGAGGTCTCTATCATTGTTTCAGAACTACAACAATTTTGTTTGCTGCTGTAAAGCAAGGAGGATTGTATCTGTCAGCACTTAGAGCCAGGATATTCCTGAGAATTCCTAACAAGAAATACCGATGATGCAAATCATTTTTTCAAAGTATATGTTTGTTTTGAAGCATTCATTCACTTGCAACAGGAATGCAACTATTGCAGGGAAATATTTTTCATGCAGACTAACAATTTCTCAACTTTGAAATCAGATAGCTTAACCTATTGGCATGTGTCCCCTTCCCTTTCAGGACACAGACCCTTGCAGAATGGGACAGTGTTTCAGCAGAAGAATCTTATTTCAACTTCTAGCTTAACAATAACTTAGAAGTGCTGGTACACTGGCAAGGGAGTTCAAAACCTAGTACAAGCACAGGATCACAGACAATAGGGTACAAGCCAAGTCACCTCCTCTATCTTCTGGCTTTCCTCCAGGACCTAAGCCGAAAAAATACCCTTTCTTCACCACTCCCCCAAAGTCTTTCTCCAGGCTCCCACCATCAGAAGAAAATTAAATAGCAGCTTCCCTCCCAAAACAGCTTTATTACAATCCTTGCAGACCCATAGTGCAAAAGGTATGGCTGAACTGTAACAGAAAGAGTTTACAAGGATCCAAATGCTTTAGGTAAAATGGAGTCCAAAGTCATAGTTCTCTGTTTACACAGAATATGTAATCCATTCACTTTCTGTGGTTAGCTGAATAGCCTCCCTTTATGGAAAGGGGATAAAACCCTTTATTAAAACACTGAGGACCAGTGTATTTCAATATATTTCAATGGTAGACTGTTCTACAAAGAATAGGTCTGATTGTCTTGGTTTCTAATACATAATTTTAGCACTTCCTGCTAATGGCATCTGACTAAATTCTCAAAATGTGATGAAAGCCTTCAAAATGCAAAATGCGATCTTTTTCCAAATGGAGAGCAAAGGTGTTAATGGCATCAGTCATAGGATATTAGGAATCAGTTTTTCTGGTGATACCATAACATGACAAATTCTGACAGAGGATTCCTGTTGAAACCTATTAAAACAGAGTTGACATTTTCATCACACTGTGTGCCATTGTCTTCTTTGTGGAGACTTCCACCCAGACAGACACATTCTGCTGCCACCCGTGGTTCCTCCCCCAGTCCAATCCCAGACAGGTTTGCATGTATCACCTCTAGTCCCTGGACACCAAAATTAAGGTCAGGACGGAGCTGCTTAGGGATTGGTGGCTGACCTAACAGACCTTACCCCTCCCATCAGCAAGCTTTCAGGAGTAAACACATTTGCCAGGGTGCTGTAACAAAGCACGGTAACAACATGCAGGTTTAGAAGTTCTCTTAAGCATGTGTTCTGCTTCATAAAATTACAGAACTGTAATGCTTAAGTTAGTCCATGCTTGTGCCCTGAAATACAATAAAAATACTTTTAAATTATCTTTGACAGATTTTTGTCTTAGCAACTCAGATATTTATCTAACTTGATCCAACACTGTTCCACTAAAACCAGAGGAATAATGCAATATGATTAAGACATCTGTCTCTAAATCTCTAGAAAATATTCAAGGGAAGGCTAAATGACTGTCAAAGACTACTTTACAATCCCAAATGGACAAACAAGGGGCTTTATACTTGCTGTAACTACGAGTAATGTAGTCAAGTATCTGAATCATAAAAAATAATCAGCCAAAAGAAAGATTACCCACATAGGCACATTTATTTCCATCATGGAGAGCACAATCCAACACATTTCCTATTTATGAGAGTACAAGCATTGCATTTCCTCAACAGTACCACAACTGTTTGCCTAGCATAGACCAGATTGTGTAGCTCTTGTCCTGTATTTTGTCTTTTCTGTCTATGACTTTCAAATAGGGGAAAACCAACTGACTGCTGAATCTTTGTCCCTGACTGCTACCCAGTTTACAGTCATCTATACCCAAAACCAGGTAGACCTGCAGCATTCTAAGCCCTCCTACACTTCCAATAAATGTGAAGTCTTAGGCAGCTGCCTAATTGTCCTCAACTCCTTATTTTGTGCTCATAATGCTCATTTTCCTCACTGAGGGAACGGTTTCTTTGGTCATTCCTCAGTACAAGAGTGATCACACCAAGTCAGAGAAAATAACCACTTCCCACCATCTCCAGTAGTGGCCAACAGAGAAAGCCTACCAAAGAATACAAAAACTAGGCCAGTGCATAGAGTTCCTTACTGCATTTTCCCAGCCTCTAGAAATTTTAACTTACAGAGGTCCCAGATCCTTTCTGCTTCCTACAGTTTGCTGGAGTGATTGTGATTAATGACACCAACTGGGTAAGCTTCTCCCCTGCATTGCAACTGAATATGATAGATGAACCTGAGGAGACACTGACGCCATACAGCATGGCTGAGAGCAGCACAGCAACATCAGTCATACACCATGCCCAGCTCTCCTCTAGCCCATTTTACCACCTCCTCAGCCACATGAAGAAATGCCACTTTGAAGGACCAAAACTAGGGAAACTTTCATCCTAACTCCCGTTCTGCAACTGGTTTCCTATGCAAATATCAGCAAGGCAATTTGGAATCTTGTTTTTTTGACAGTGTCAAGACAGAGGCTTTTTCACAGGCTGAGTCAGAGCATTCTGACCCCTGCTTAATCTCTCTAGATCAGCATGTTTCTCTCCATTGAACTACAGCTGAAATTTCCTTAGAGTCCTGTAACAGAGGATAATGCACCGTGCTGACTCGCTGGAGCTGCTGAAGAGGAAAGACATTAAAGTCTTCTAGTGTTCAAGTATAGTGTCAAAGGGGTCTGTATATATGTAGCATCCCTTGCTACCTTCTTACAGAAGACAGCATCACGTGTAGGAGGCAAAATGAGGTACTGGGTGGTATCTCTGTTCTGCAAAAACAGCTGGTTCTTTGCCAGACTTCCTCTTTGCCACAGCAAGTTCGCTCTCCCCCTATACACTAGGGACAAGAAATTTGTATTCGAACTAGCACCCATACCTGACCACAGGTGGGTATGACTGGGTTGACTCATGCTTAGACTCTACAGATAGCACAAAGCCCCAGTTTTGTCACAGTACCATCTGTATTTTTGCTTTCCTTGCTATGTACAAAGTTGCAACAGATAAGCCATTTGCCAGACTAGGGTGAGAGTAAGGAGGGAGGGGGCTGAGGAAAAAGGGGAGACAGTACTTGCTTTACGCTCATTTCTCCTTGTCCCTAGCCCTGATGGAATTGTATTCTGCACACATGCTGAAACATTAGCATCGGCTGATTTGGAAGGAATATTGGAAATGAAGTGATAGCAGAGTAAATGTCAATGCATTCAGTGTGACACAGTGAGCACTAGATTTTAAACAGCTTCATCATTGTGGCATTTACTGTATCCTGAAATAATATTAATCCCACTGTTGTCTTTCTTGATGGAATCATCCATGAATATGGTTTATGGGACTGGCCAAAGTGCTAATAGGTTAAAAGAACAACCTATCCAGTGTTCCACTAAATTAAGGTCGCTTCATGGGATTTAATGAAACAAGGACTGTGTGGGGTTTCAAAGGACGTTCCTGTAATTCATGTCTATTTAGCGCTCCTGCTAACCAGAAACCTAATTTCTTTGAGTAAAATAGGTTTTTGTGAAGCTTGGCCATGTGAAAAAAACTTTAAAGGGCAATAATCAGAAGACCTCATCTGTAACACTTTGTTATTTCACATCAGTGTTTTGAAAGTTTGGGGGATGGAGTTATTTAAAACAAAAAACACCAATCTGCAAATTAATCAGAACTTACTTAGATTACTGCTATTTGTCTCTCAAAAAATGCCTGGATGTTTAAAGTGAGACCAGGACACCATTAACTTACAAATGATATAGAGGCTTAATAAGGCAGATACTCTGCCTCACAGACTAAATAAGTAAATTGGTTCCTGCTTGCACAATTAGGAGTTGATACTCAAAAATTGTGGGCAAATGGCATAATCCAAGGCTTCAGAACTGTGTTTCATTTCCCAGTTGTATATGTATCACATAAAATGCTGCGATTATTAATACAGATGTCCACTATGGAATAAAGTCACACTAATTTCCTATTCAATTCCCTAATTTAAGGTCCAGCTTCCGCCATTTTTTTCTTATGTCCTTGATTCAGAGAACCACCTACAGAATCTTCTACAAAATACTTCTGGAAGCCACCTAAAATACGGATGGGACATGCTGTCAGCAATTAACATCACTGAGCATTAAAAGGCAATTTTATTTTAGCTATTCCTAGGCCTTTTGAGAAAAACACTATATACTGCAATTACCACAGCTTGTGGTACACGTGCCTTCAGTGTACCAAACTGAGGCTTGTAGAAATAAAACAAGAGCATCTGCAGCTGCTAAAGATTTTATAGTTTGAACAGTGTTTAGTCATATCTTGGCATTTTATTCTTAAGCAAATACGTCATCAGGATTAAATATAGGTGAAGACCTGTGCACAACTGATAATTCACGAGAAGGCTTCACTGGGAAGGGAAATGAAGAATAACTGTGCCACTGGAGACAGCAAAGGGAATAAGAGATTGGTGAGGTAGGACTAGAATAAAGTCAAAACACCACAAGTGTTACATACTACTGTTAAAAGTAAACCTGTAATGACCACCACAGATCAAACATTTGATCAGAGACATACATTCACAGTTGCCTGAAGAAAGTATTACGCTTTTCCATACTTTGGAATG
Organism: Chaetura pelagica; assembly: GCF_000747805.2. Classification (NCBI taxonomy): domain Eukaryota; kingdom Metazoa; phylum Chordata; class Aves; order Apodiformes; family Apodidae; genus Chaetura; species Chaetura pelagica. The sequence continues at coordinate 2,909,187 of NW_009952566.1, forward strand.
CTACAGACATCTTAGTATTCCCCAGAAGTCCAAAACAAGCAAATATCGATAGCTACATTAAATTTATAACACTTAGATTAAAATCTTGGTCTTTTTTTTAGATTCTGGTGATACACTGCTGATACCTGTATTCAAGCCAATGACAAATCCTGACAGGTACTTGACATTAACTTGTGTTGTCAGAAAAAGATGAGAAGGCACACTGCTTATATTTTCTACCTTGGTGACTCTCAAAGGCTTGAAAACATCTACTGCTCGTACAGGCTCTTTGCAAATGCAAAATCAGCAAATTTGACTAGAACAGGGGATTTCTGCAAGCTGCAAAAGAGCCATAGGCCTGCAGCCAAGTTTATCAATGCCAGAACTCAGGGGCCCATACTGGACTCCAGTGATGCTGTGAGTGCTGCAGGGATGGTAGCTTTATCAAGGAATAAATAATACTCTTCTGCTTCCCAACCTCCTACACACAGCAGGGAGGAAGTGGCTTCTCTCTGACTTTCCGAAGATTTTATTCCCAGATTCACCCCATTCCAGCACTGTTTCTTCAGTCTTGATAAAGCAAAATCCTCACACTGACAAGAAATCCTGTCCTTGCCTTGTCCACAGCGAGTAAGAAAACACCCACAAAACATTCCTGAGATCCAGTATACATAGTAACTTTTAATTCCAGCATATCAGTGCTTACCAAAAGCAAGAGGCACCTTTAACACTTTGGTGACAGAAATTAGTGCCCATATCAGAAGTCTCTAGACTAGCTACAGATACAGCACGCTCTGCCTGCCACCTGCCACTGTCTGTCCACACACCTGCCTTGGAGGTAGGCTCTGTACTGACCCGGCAGGATTACCGAGCATGGCACAGGCAGATTTGAGGCAGATGCCTGCTTCTTGCAGGGAGGAAGCTTTTCTGTGCGTACCAAAGTGACAAGTCTGCATACATACATTTGGTTTTCTCACCTTTGGAAGGAATACAGTTCCCGCAGTTTATCACCTTCACATGGACTCAGCTGTAACAGTAGTTAGTCAGGATTAAGTGGTTAAGGAAAATAAATTCAGAGACTGCACAGATTGCAATGAAGGTTGTAACTTGAAAGAAGTTTGCAAAAAAAAAAAAAAAGTATTTTCAAATTATACTTTGCCATAGGTAAAGTGGCTCTAGACAAAATCCTTAAGACATGCCTTAACCTTTACAGACATGATCCAGACCTTGCAGTCATACCCCATGAGGCAGAGATTGACTGGAAATGAGACCAACATATATCTTGTCTGCAGGACAGACTGAAACATACACCCACCACAAAAAGAATAAAATCCTCTTGAATGTGTCTGCATTGTGCTAGAGAGAGGGGGAAGACTGATTTATTTAAACAGTACTTAACTAACAATAAACACTATCAAACCAAAGCAAACTAATGCTCAGCCATTAAAGCATCCATTCAATGGCCCATCTGTCATATTGTTAAGACCTTTAGAAGTTGTTTGACAAAACGTTAAATAAGATGACATTCAGCAGCACAAAATGCTTGACTGGCTAATGTAACAAAAAGGGGTTGGCCTGCTGATGTTTGATATACTGCTCTGTGCTACAAGCTGAAAGCTCTGAAGCACAGGAGAGGGCTCCCAGGCTGTCTCTTTTTATGCCAGAAAAGCTCAGAATCACCACAGGCCAGTGTCAGCAGCATCACACAACAGATAAGAACAAAATCCCAGACATGAAAGGATGTACTATATAGAGAAAGAAAAAGGATGCAGAAGAAACAAACTGGCCTATGAAAGAGAAAATCAAGTTCCAAATTATCATATTCCTGGTGACCCATGAATGTTCCAAATCCTGCTGGTTTTTTTTTTTCTTCACCCACTTCCTATCTTTTATTCTACATTTGACCACAAGGTTTAACAGATGTGCCATGAAAATACTTTAGATCGGCTGTGATAGACTATTTTGTAAATACCTAACAACTTCAAAGGCAGATGCAGTCAATTCAAAGATGCATATCAATTTTGCTCGTTTGCCTTCTTATGTGAGAACAGATTGTTCTCATTTCCTATTGACAATAGCAAGCCTCATACAGTATGACTTTTTAGGAACTGACTGCATCGAGGCCAGTGACTTGTACAGTTTCAATTCTATCATCAGAGTTAAGGCAGTACAAGTAGGCAAGGTAGACAATTAGTAAGCTTCCTGCATAGATGAAGAATAGATAAAATGTTTCCCTGAAAAAGACTATTTCCTAAAAAATTCCAAAACAACCACAAAACACAAACAAACAAAAAACCACAAACAAAAAGGAACCAAACCACCAACAACCTTCTATTTCAGATCTTCAGAAGAAAGAAAAGGAAAAGAGTATTTTAAGTTTAGACATTTAAGTTTTCACAAGACACTACTGGACAGCTCTACTGTCACAGATGATGGTCCACAGCCCCAAATGCCACTAATGAAAGTAAGAATCTGCAAAAAGCAAACAGCAACATGGAAATTACTTTTTTAGAAGAAGCACAATTTTCTTGTACAATTTAAAATCCTTCCCCTGGCATTATGAGACCTTTTTTAAGATGCAAGGTTTCACAGCACTACAAAATGTAACCCTTTGTCTACTGGTATCCTCAAGTATATAAGGTTTTGTTTCTCATATTCCCTGCCAGTGCTGAGAAGAGAGAACCCAGGAAGCCCAGGTGCCAGGTTCAAATTTCCCAGCAACTCAGCTCTGACAGTAATTACAGAGGTCCCTGGAAAATCTGGCCTCCAATGCCACAGTCAGAGAGGTACTCAGCACCACAAATGTCTGGCTTTTGTTTCAGCATGGTGACAGCTAATAAAAGTTTAGCATTAGCAGGCAGTACAGAGCTTATGTATTAGTTCTAGACTAGTGTTCACATAAAGACACCCTTGATAGTCACATCAGCAGAGCAGTACTGTGTTGGCCTCTAAGGTAAAAGGCTGTAGAACAGAGCACTTCCTCATGCTTTTACTGTCTTTCAGCGGTAGGTAGCCAAGTATGCATAAGGACGAACTACAATGCACATTAACCAGTGTTTCCAGGTAACATATTGATTTAGAAAGTATTCTCTCTGAAAACATTCTTTTAATCAAGTGTTATTTAATACATCAAAACTGAGACATAATAAAATCCTAGAAAACAGAAATTCAATACATGTTAACAAGTCTAAGTAAATATGTACTGACAAATGCAGGGTTTACCTTGGCTGCTAACAAATATTAAAATTGCAAGCCTTACTCATGCTGTGATTGATAAACAGGTATCTTATCCACTATGAATATACAACTAGAAATATACAACAAAACACTGTTCTCCAACCCTGAAATATATTCTTAGAAAGAAAAAGTGCTTTGCAAAGCTGACTCTACAACCCAAATCATCTACCATAAAGGGACTACTCCCACACAGTGGTAGTGGCATGTTAAGTACAAACCAGATGTGGACACAGCTTCAGTTTAACAGCAAGAGTGATGGGGAAACCACATAAACCCTCCTCCTCTCAAACGTCCTCCCACAGCTTGTTTCTTCCTCAGCAAGATCTATTCCAGATGAATAAGAGAACTGGGAAGAGCAAGCAAGATCACAGCAGTGTTCTGTTGATGACATGAGTAAATAACAGTACATATATGTATTCAGTCTTTTCACACTAAAATAACCTTGGCTGTCAGTAAAGAATACTTACAGGAACATCCCAGAATGGTAACTTACCTAACTAAAAGCTCTAAAGGTCAGTCTTCAGTTACACCAAATTCAATACTACTGTGCCTGTGTCACCTCTTGGGAAGGGGAGCGGGATCCTTCAGCAAAACATATGGCAACAGCAGTTTATTTTATCACACTGCTGCATTGTTTTGAAGTGAAAGAAGACTTGTAGGCAGAGACAGTATCTTTTATTAGACCCTTTATTATTGTTTCTTCTCCACCCTTTTAAAAGTAGTTTATTTTATGGGTTATGGGTGACTAGACCAGAGAAAAGAGCTCTGCTGTAGTACTTACAGGCAAGAGAAAAGGAATAAAGATAAAAAGGAAAAATAAAGCAGAAATAAAGTAAGACAGGCTGATCTATTAAAAGGTTGGCACATGAGGGTTTTATTAGAGACACATACTGACAGAGTGGAAAGGAAACAGGTCAAAAAGACTCCTCCTATACAATAAGTATATGACCTGAGACTGATTCAAAGAGTCAACCCAAAACTCCAGCGGGGCCAACAGCAAGTTTCCCACAGGTGCCAGTCTAGTCTCTCTCAAATGTGATTTTCAGTTACATAAACACTGCTGTAAGTATTCAAGTTAGGAAAAGGAGGCTGAACCCAATTTTGGACTCTGAATTTACATTATGTAGCAGAACATCAGCTAGCTGCTTTCTGTGTGACAAATACGCCAACTTTTGACACAAAGGAGGCAAGAGCATTGCACTGGTCTTTTTGTTTTTCCCTCCTTTTTGGGAAATATCTCTACTGGCCTGCCCTGCAAGGTATGTCAGGTAATTAAAGTTTCCTACCTCCAAGCTCACCTGAATAACACCACACAGGGTAACAGGAGTGTGACAGCATATAGGAGCTGCGGTGCTGCAGTATCCAGGGGATCCTGGCTGCCACCGCAGATTCCTTTCTCGCACAATCGTTAGCTAACTTGAAAGAAGTGGTTGACAATCTTCTGCACATGAAGAAAGCTGGAAAGATCAATTACAAAAATGGTTAGTATGCAAACTACATCTGGGTTCTGCAGGCAGCTATTCCTCAAGAAGTATATAGGAGACCAAAGAAAAGGATAAATCAATCATCCTACCCTCTTGTTTACAGCACAAACAGCAGACAAGGAGAAACCTTTAAGGATTTCAATTCTATTGGAAACACATTCCTCTCTTTCCATCAAACATATTGCACTGAAACTTATATGAAGTTTTTATAATTCAAAACTATGAAAACTCATTATCCCATATAAGGACAGATTTACCTCCTTGGTGAATTAGTCATCCAGCTAATCTACCTAATTCCTTCTCTTTAAAGCAATCTTGCTTTCATCAAAAGTTGTCATTAACTGTACCTGTATTTTTGTTCCAAGGACAAATTTTTACAACATATGTGCTTGCACAGCATTAATATGATGTTTTTTGCAGTTCTGGAACTGGGTATGTACATAGCACCTTTACTATAAATACTATTTTCAGGTACTTACATGTTTAAAAAAAAAAAAATCAAACAAACACAAACAAAAGAAATACACACACACACGAAAAAAACCCACCACAACCAACAACCACACAAACCAAAAACAACACCAATTTCTCTATAATATTCAGTTTCCTGAGTCTCCCTCAACCTAGTGGTTTATTGATAGGATTTGTCCTTTATAGCAACGGTTGGTTTTTCCCCTTTAGAGAGAGAGTAGAAGTTCCTTCAGCTTAGCTCTTCTCTAAATATAGGAAGAAATTTGGTTTGCCATTGCAACAGGCAATTATATTCCTTACTAATATGAACTAGTGCAGCTGCACTGACATCTGTAGAGCTGCACAGATTAATAACAAAGGATGTGGGCTGTAATACTATACTGTTACAGGCCAGTAAGTCTCATCAGTCCTTCCCTAAATAAAACAAAAATATATTGAAACATGAAAGCTGCAAACCAGCTACTAGGACTATATCATCAGATTAGTCTTTCAGGCAATTTATGTGTGATTGTTTAACCTGAAGAGGCCTTGGATTAGTATGAGAGACTCACAAAACCTGCAAACTACATAAGGTTCATTCATCCATGAGCCTATTTGATTCACACTCTT
>NW_009952566.1:2915058-2921133 GCF_000747805.2 Chaetura pelagica
CCTGCTGAATTATTTGTTACATAGATAGGTCTGTTGAAAGGTTACTGAACCTCACTGCTAACAAAAATGCACAGATAGGAACTGCATCTTTGACTGCAACAAATACCTCAGATCCACAGAGAAGCTGTGCTGCTGCTGTTAAACGGCTGATTACTTAATTCTGCCAAACATCTGAAAGCATCATTAGTTACACAAATGGCTTGAATTATGATCAAATGAGACAAATAACCTGCTGCCATGAAACTCCATGTGAGTCCTGTTTTATCAGATCCCAACATGCGTTACTCAGTGTGAAGCTATGTCTCCTGACTCTATCTGAAGGTTCACCCCAGCCAGGGCTTAAGAGTCTCCTTCTCATCCTGAGGACCATCTTTCCAGCTGAATTGTTTTACCCAAAGATTGCCTCGATACACATTTCCACCAGACAAGAAGGGTGAACACAATTTTCAGACATTTTTTACCTCTGTACTTTCACATCTTCTGTTTAGTAATAGGTATGTGGATGTGTTGCTCTCTACTTTTAGAGAAAAACACACATTTCCCTGTTGTTTGAAAGCTCAGTGGTGATGGAAAGAAAGTGAGATCAGTTTCTCATTTTGCTAAGACAGGACCAGGCGATCTCTTAAGACCACAGAAACAGTACTCTGCGCAATACCAGCCGTAAGATTTCTCCCTCTTTTACTCTTTGCTGCCACTTCCACAATCCAACCATTTATAGCAAAAAGGCTCAGCTCTGCCACAGATCAAGATACATCAGCTCAACCTAATTCTAAGAGCAAAAAAATAAATGCCAGGATTTCAAAGCATCAGTCCTCCAATCTACTTTCACTTTTTAAGGCTGACACCTGTTGTGCTAAGTCCCAAGCGTGAGCAAATCCCTGTATTCCAGCAAATTAAACATTCTTGTCTAAGGAAAAACATCAGTACCAACTTAGATTTCCTCTCCTGGGTCTCTAAACTCTTCACTCAGAAAGTAAAGGTCCATCTAGCATCACTCTCAAATGTGTAAGCTTCCCATGTATTTATTTTCACTCTGAGAAATACTTTACTAAAGAGAAGACAGAATCAACATGTGAAAAAAAGCTTCCTGTTCTCAATCAAGAGACACAAACATTTTATCCTGCAATACAGAACAGTGCTTCTATGCCCAATTTACCACAAAGTTATTGCATGGAAAGTTATCAAGAAATGCACAAGGTACTGATGAAAGGTTTGAAAAGATAGCCATAAATCATTATGTTCAGTTCTTTCTTAGCTTTACAAGTCTCAAAATTAACAGTTTCATCCTTACCTCTGGGAATAAATGGTTTCTAAAATCTGAAGGGGAGAAATGCACCACTGCCACCAAGAACGGTTACACTTGTTTAGCTACGATGAATCAAAACAAGAAGCTCTGCATGCACTGCCATGCCAACACTGTCAGACAAGAAACAAGCAGCCAGATTAATTCCTGAGATCAGGAGAGAGAGAACAAGGCTTCACATGTGCATGAAACCCTGTTCAAAGCTGAACAGTTGAAGGAGGTATGGCACAAAGCAGCTTGATCTCACAGAACCATCATGGTTGGAAAGGACTTCTAAGATCATCAAGCCCAATTGTCAGCCCCAAATAACCAACCACAAACAATCTTGGCCACTAGAGCATGAACTAAAGTACCAAATCTACCCAGCTTTTGAGTATCTCCAGAGATGGTGACTAAACCACCTCCCTAGGCAGGCTGTTCCAGTGCCTGACCGCTCCTTCTGTATAGAAATTCTTCCTAATATCCAATCTAAACCTCCTCTGCTGCAACTTCAGACCTTTTCCTCTGGTCTTACCATTATTTACTTGGTAGAAGAAGCCAAAACTCATCCCTCTAAAACCTTATTTCAGGTAGTTGTAGAGAGCAATGAGGTCTCCCCTCTGCCTCCTTTTCTTCAGAAACCCAGTTCCCTCAGCCACTCCCTCTTATGTCTTGTTCTCTCTCAACCTTCACCAGCTTGGTAGCTGTCCTCTGGACATGCTTCAGCACCTCAATGTCCTTCTTACAGTGAGAGGCCCAGAACTGAACACAATATTCGAGTTGCAGCCTCACCAGCACTGAGTACAGGAGCACAATCACTTTCCTAAGTGCACATCTCCTGCACATCCTAGGACACTGCTCTATGGCTGAGCTGCAACAGGCCCATGCCCACCATGCACACAGTGTACAGTGTGGCTTGCTCTGTATGAGGACAGAAAGGACTTGGAAAGATGTGTTTCTTTTCCTAACGCAGAGCCACACTCTCTGACTCAGATACACACAGAGAAGGCATGCCCTGCACAGCTTTAGCTAAAAGGGACCTCCCTCTTGCTTTGCCATCTCCTCCTTGCATTGAAGAAGCTCTGCAGCAGTTTAAGGAATGTGGGAGAAAAGAAAGCATTTCCTCTATATCCAGAAGCACTTGGCCAATTGACATAATTTTGTATCTACCAGATAGTTTTTACACACACTTAATAAAAAATCCCTGCAAGTGCACTGACAGAACTATTGACCTGCCTTATTTTTTTCCTTCCTGTTTTCAAGGACTTCATGCAGAGAGCACCCAAACTAGAGGACAGCTGAGCATAACTACAGCAAGCACCTGGTAAAATGCTATAGAAGTTGGATCATCAGATAAAATCCCAGCAAACACTGAGGTTTAATATCAATGAGTCCAAGATTTAATCCCAGTGTACTCAAGTGGCTGGAAATTTTATAACAAGAGCTCAGAGCGAAAAAAATAGTTTCTGTAAATATAAACTTTTCATTCAAGACATTCCCATTTACTTCCTTTAGGATAATCAGAAAAAAATCTAGCCAGTTTCATGGCAGATATACTTACTTCAGTTCACCTGACCTACTGCAGTGCCGCATGACATTTCAGTTTTCAACTACTACACCAGTGACAAATCACATATACAATGGTAACATGTTAGCCTGGAAAATACATTAACTAGCACACTAATAATTATTATCAGGATACAAAAATAACACTTTTCTTCTGCCAGAAATATTTTTTTCAAAAATATGCTCACCGATCATGTTCATTTACAACAGCCTTACATTATGTACAGGAATAAAGAGTACACCACAAATAACTAGTATCTTTTTAAACATCAACAGTTCTTACTGTATGACTACAGAAGCAAGAACCTCAGTGGGATTTTTGTACCTAACACCGGTAGGCTCCCAGCCTGTAGCAGCAAACTTGCACCAAAAATTAGTTCGCTCATTTTATGCCATAATGCCTTTTCTGTTACTGATGAGACACTTCACAGAAACAAAACCTCTGATCTTCATATTCCAAATCACCACAGATTCAAACCCAATGCTTTTCCCAAGAGACAGAATTAACAGGCAGAGTTAGTAAATAGCTCTCTTTCGCACCAAATCATCCTCTCAGATTCAGAAGAATGCTTTCATACCCAGCTTGTACAGTGCACTGCAACTGACGTACAATTATTTTCATTACTGAAAAAATATTAGCAATGCTAAAGTCCTGATCTCCCATCCTAGACAGAAGAAAAAACGTGATCAATAGAATTATGCTCAGCTAAGGGTGGAGTAAAAGTGTGACTGCACCCTGCAACTTTGCTGCTAATATATTTTCTGCTGTTGCTGTGTGTTATTTTATTTATGTATTTACTACGGCTTCCAAGTCAATAGCTGAAACTTTTTTTTTTTTATGAAAAGACATCTGGATCAGGCACATATCCAGAATTAGTATTCTTCTAGCAGCAGAACTCCAGCATCTGTTCCATATGCTATTGTATCTTCTATGCTAGTTTACAATAGCACTGTATTTTGCAGGGTTTACTACAATGCTATTAGAGGGCTCAATATGTTCTGCCACTTCAAATTCAAAAACTTAATCAGCATTATGAAATATAAGCTTACAGCTATCTTCTAGAAGGCTCTCACTATTGTGGTCCTGTACACTCTCACTCCTGTCTCCCTTGCATCCCTGTAGTTACTGAGAGCACACACCAGCTCTTTTTCTGCAATGGTCTTAATGAAGTCTTTGTTCCAAAGCTTGTTAATGGAGCCTGAAGATACAGAGGCATTTTAACATCAATAATCTTTTACCACTTAAGAACATATTTTTCCTGCATAGCATTCTTCTGTATTTTCTTTTTGATGTCTCTGAAAAATTATCAATGTCTAGATGGAGAAGACAGTGCCAGGGAGAGGTTTGCCAACAGAACCTCAAAGCACATAATTTTTGTAATTTCCTTTAATTTTTTCCTGACCATACAGGAAAGTCACACTAGACTTCCCAAATTTCAGGTGCTCTTAGCAAATGACCACAGTATTGCTTGCTTTTTATCTTCCACTTTCTTTAGTTTGTTTTGCCAACATAATTTCTTTCACACTAGAATTTTCAAGGAGAACACCTGGAAGTTTTATACCAAAATGTTTTTCAAGATGCAGTAGTTCAACAACATAAGCTGCTCTGCAGACAGGTAAATGTACTCATGCTCTTCACATATTCTTCTACTTCAGGTATCCCTTGCCCAGTTAAGTAACTCCTCAGTTTGCTTTTTGTCTTATATCTGAAAGTATTGATTTAGGCCTTTTGGGGCCTCAAGATGTTATCACCCTCTCAGACTTTGTTATTTTCCACACTACATTCATTATTCCACCATATATCTACACTCATCTGACACTCACCAGTCTGTCCTATATGTGATCTGAAACACTTTACTCTATGAAGTGTTAGTCAACTAAACTTCTTCTCCTGAACTCACACTCTGTTGCACAAAAATTACAAGTACTCATGGGTCCATTAAGGAATTCAAATCTATCACTATCGCACCTACATCTTATCTCTCCTGCTTGAAGACAAATGTTAAACCCTCCTTTTTCTTTCTGTTTTCTTTCCTAGAAAAGTATGATACTGAAGGCATTTTTCAACAGGATTCTCTTCTCCACCAGGGATTTTACTGAGCAATGAATCACAACTGACATTTACCTTCTCACTCACATACTCCAACCAAAGTGCAGCTTGTCATTTTGATGACCAGTTTCAAAATGCTGCCAAAAGATTTCTGAACCAGCTTGTCTGCTGCTGTACCAACTGCCATCTCAAGCTCCCCCTCCAAAGATGGTTGTGACTACACAGAAATAGAACTCTGTACTCCATTTGGATTTTCCATCAGTTTCTCCATCATACAACTTTAATGTAGTTTTATTCTTGCCAGATCTTAGTCAAATTTATTTCCATTTGCTTCCCCCAGCTGTTTTATGTAGCCTGCCTACTGCATGCTTTATGACTTCCTCTTTATTTCACTGCAGGCTTCTATGCCCTCTCAACAGATAGTTGCATGAGTGGAGTTTATATCAAAACATGACACCTTTTTTTTTGCTAGTTTCTTTTGCCCTCAGTAAAAGACAAGCACTATGCATCCCATACATTGATTCCTCTCACATCAAAACCTCCTGGTTAAGTCTGGAAATACCACTACAATTCCACCTTGGGCTCTAAAGATAGAGCATCTACCCACAGTTCAAAAAAGTCTGTTGAAAATGTGCATGCAAACACACTATTTTAACATCTGTAGAGATCTGTCAAAATTCCAACTAAAAATTAACTTCAGATGTCTCTAGTTCCCCTTCCAACAACATGTTGCCCTCCAAGAGTTGAAGGAAGGATGCCTCCCATACTGAAATCTTCACAGCCACATCTCACCCAGCAAAGGGGAAGCGTATGTGGCAGTGATTCCTGCCAACAGGAGCCACCTGTGGTTCACATTAAGAGGTTCATCAGGAGAAGCTGAGCCTGCCCAATGTGTCTCATCAGCTTGGAGGACCATACTCAGCCATGTTTTGCCCTCTGGTTTCGCTAAGGTTGGTGGCTGCGTTTTCTTTAATGTCTTTTTCCAACACCTTGATCTTTTGACTTGCTATTCTGTTTCTGGGTTATTATGATTATTACTACTACAGGAAGACTAACTGGTTCATTGAAACCTGGATGTCTTCCAGTTGTCCACTCCATTGCCCTCCAATGCATGCTCAAAAAGCTAATGCTTAAATTTTGCTTGTCAAGGCATGTGACGGTTTCATCAAGTTCAGCA
>NW_009952566.1:2921188-2935193 GCF_000747805.2 Chaetura pelagica
AGCAGGGATTTTTTTAATTATTATTATTGGTGTTTTGATTTTGTACCTGCTGAGGAAAAAAAGAACAGCAATGGAAGGGTTTTCACCTCCATATGGTGAGTAGAAGGATTATGTAAACAACATGCCTGTCTGGAAAGAGGGGCCTTGACAGATCCCATGTTGTAAAACGACAATTGTGACTTCTTGCATTTCAAAAGTCACGCTCAGATGGTTTCATCTGAAACCCTCTGGGTAATAGTAGCCTTTCGAGGTTATGATATCTCTGGATGGAATTCAATAAAAGAAATTCACTTTCAATTGAAGCACTGGAACACCGCCAGACAGCCCCAACAATGCGATATGTCTCTGAAGAAAATTGGACCGATCCCCCCATCCTTTTTTCTCCTCCCCTTTCTATTTCTCTATCTGTCTTTATTTGTGCTTTTAACCTTGTTTGTGGGCTGCTTTTTGATATATTTCCTCTCCCAATAAGCTTGGGATGCCAAAGCTTTAAAAAACAAAAACTAAAAAAAACGCCACACTTGGGAGTGAAACAGCTGTAGCTAGTAATAGAGAGACACAGACACAGCAGCAATGACAAGTCTCTCTCAATAGCTGACCTTTGCCATATACGTGAAAGGAAATAGAATAGAACCTCTGCTCTAGGTGAAGGGGGATATTATTACAACCACCAGCTTCCTAACCCTCGTTAATAAGGCTAGCCGATGTACTTATTTATTTAGTTAGTTTAAGGCCAAGGGAAGGAAAAAATCTTACAAAACCTGCCTGACTGCCAGAGGCAAAAGTGCTGGCCTTTTGCTTGGGTTATCACTCACTCTGCCTTGGGATTTTTTTCTGCCCCCTTCTCCTCCTTCCTCCTCACCTTTCTTTTATCTGGGTTTGGCAAGGGCTGCCACTCTGTTTCGTCTCTTGGTTTTGATCCTCTAAGCAGATTAATGCTTCTGCATAGTTGGGAGGCAGAAGATGGAGAGGATGTATCCATCTTGTGAAAGCGTTCATTTTCTCCAGGATTTTCTTAAGTCAAATGATCTACCCCTTTTATGTTGTTAGTACTACATGTGATTTTATTTTCCATCAGGTCAAACAGGCATAGGAATTGTGTAGTAAAAAAAAAATAAAATTAAAACCCCATGCCTTGGAAACAAACTGTATATCTGTTTGGCAGACTTTGTGCTTAAGTTCCTTGTGGTTTGCATTTGATTCACCTTGGGTTGTAAATCCCTTCCTTTGTCTCTGTTCTACAAAGGTTTACTCTTCTTCCATTAGGTTATGATTTCAAAACCAGTGAAGTAACAGAAATGTTAAGAGTAAAAGTAAAAATCTGAGCTAGCTGCTCTCCCTACAGCATTATTTGTCCTTTTATCCCTCCAAAGCTCACAAGTTACCTAAGTTCAAGTCTGGTCAGTTGCCAGCTGAGAAAACAGGCATTGAGGTGGAGTGGAAGGGTCATTTGTTCTGTGCATGGTGCTCTCTTCTGATCAGCCACATCAAAAGAATGGTAGGAGATGTACAGCCACTGTCTTTGACAAGACACATAAAAATAAATTCCTGCCTCACAGGGATCATTGGGATCCACTTGCACTTTCAAGAGAGTTGCCTGATTGCTGGTATCAAAGCCAAATCTAGAATGCAAGCTTCTGAGCCACAGGTTTTAATCCTGCTCCTTTCAGGTTACTAAACTTTTAACCATTTTCCCTAAACTGTTCTGTACATATTATTAAGTAGCTATGACAGGACTCACTTATTTCATAAGAGCTAGAGTTCCTTGCAAAGACTTTACTCACACAAATTTGGAGGCATAGCATTAAACATACTGGAGTCCAGTTACCTGGAGAAAACTATTTTACATACTGCAGAAGCTACTAAATGGTAGCTCTGGATAAATTTGCATGCACAAATATTAAAGAGGGATTACAAGTGTTTAACACATGAGGTTTTTGACAAAAAATTATTATAAGCACACAGAAATTAAATTACTCCAAGCTCACCAAACAGCTTAGTGACAGAGAGAGGAACAGAAGGCAGGTCTCCTCACTTACCCTCTTGCACCCAGTCCTGAAAATACATCACCTCCATACAGTGCATGCTTGCACTGTAACACTTTCCTAGGGGCTAGAGTACTAACAAGCAATTAAAATATTTAGGTGCATTTACAGTATCTTATGATGTTGGATTAAAAAAAATTACCCTTCTAAATAGCAGTCTTTATGCTCTCATTGTCTCCAGTTAATATGTAAATAAAATACATCTGAGTGCAATGAAAGTTCACAAAAGTACATTCTGCCACTCATACATTCGCCCTGCCTTAATTCTCCTGAGTGCAAGGCTTGAATATAGAGTCTGTTTGGGCTGGGTTTTCTTGTCATAATTATATTTAGGTTAAAGAAGAACTACAATTGTCTTCTTAAAATACTTACAAGAAACACTCAGTTGTTTGTCCTTTATGGACAAACTGTCACTCTCCAGAACATTATTCTCCTTTCAGTGGGAAATACCATTTACTCACACAAAAAAATACATTCTAACTTCCTGTACAATGTATGGGGGTGTTTAAAGTGCAGTATTAGAAAATGGTAAAGAAAAAGAGATAGGAAGTTTAAATAACTGCATAGTTACTTTCCTAGCCTTTTAATATTTGAAAGATTGTAACTTTGTTAGGGAGTAGTAAGCTCTCCAGGCAGAGTGGTTAATGAAAATATCAACATTCTCCCTGTTATTTACCCCCTGCAATTGAATTTTATTTTAAAAACAAAACAACTAACCGTTGTAACAGACTTAAACCTAAAAGGCAAGAAATTTGTGCTTTTGAACCAATTCAGACATCTGCAGTCTAATAATCTATGTTTTCCTGTACCAATAATAGAAAAATATTCTTTGCATAATACAACATAAGGTCTAATCTGCAAAAAAATTAGATTCTTCATTGTATTTGTGAAAAAGAATCTCTGTTTACAGAAACAACAAGAATTTTCCATTGCCTTCCTTTGCATTGCAGTGCCAAGCATAAGCACTCATCATTTGACACAGCTCCCCACAGAACTCTCATAAAAAAACTGGCTGCTCATGGCCTAGATAAGCATGTGATCTGTTGGACCAAGCACTGGCTGGACAGTTGGGCCCAAAGAGCGGTGGTCAATGGAGTCAAATCCAGCTGGCAGCCAGTCACAAGAGGTGTTCCTCAGGGCTCTGTGTTGGGACAGTTTCTGTTTAACATCTTTATTGATTATCTCAATAAGGGCATAGAGTGTATTATCAGTAAGTTTGCAGATGACACCCACCTAGGCAGGAGCGTTGATCTGCGTGAGGATAGGGAGGCTCTACAGAGAGACCTGGATTAGATCCTTGGGCTAATGTTAATGGTATGGGCCAACAAGGCCAAGTATGGGTCCTGCACTTGGGCCACAACAACCACATGCAATGCTACAGGCTTGGGGAAGTGTAGCTGGAAAGCTGTCTGGCAGAAAAGGACCTGGGGGTTCTAATTGACAAGCAGCTGAATATGGGCCAGCAGTGTGCCCAGGTGGCCAAGAAAGCCAATGGCATCCTGGCTGGTATTAGAAATAGTGTGACCAGCAAAAGTAGAGAGGTGATTGTCCCCCTGTACTCAGTACTGGGGAGGCCACACCTGGAGTGTTGTGTCCAGTTTTGGGCACCTCAATTCAAGAGATATCAAGGTGTTGGAGCAAGTACAGAAGAGGGCAATGAAGCTGGTGAAGGGACTAGAGAATAAATTTTATGAAGAACACTTGAAGGAGCTGGGAATGTTTAGTTTGAGAAAGAGGAGGCTGAGGGGAGACCTCATCAGTCTCTACAACTACCTTAAAGGTCACTGTAGAGAGTTTGATGCTGGTCTCTTTTCACAGGTAATTAGCAACAGAACAATGGCTTCATTAGTGACAAGGAACAGCTTCAAGCTGCAACAGGGTAGGTTTAGACTGGACATTAGGAATTTTTTTTTCACAGAAAGAGTGGTTAGACACTGGAATAGGCTGCCCAGGGAGGTGGTTGAGTCACCATCCCTGGATGTCTTTAAGGGTTGTTTGGATGTGGTGTTGGTGAATATGGTTTAGGGGAGAAGTTTGTAGAGTAGGGATGATGGTTGGACTCAGTGATCCCAAGGGTCTTTTCAAACCTGAACAACTCTATGATTCTAAGGTCATAGGTTCTAAGGTTCTTAGGTGGTCTTACTGATTTTAACAGGACTGCACGTGTTCATACACAGCCATACTGCAATCAGAGGCATGGTGATCAGCTCCATCTGTGCTAGCCCAAACCAGGTCAGATACTACTGAGCACAAAGAATAGCAATATGCTTTTTCAACTCTCAAATACAGCCCAGCCTGGCTTACACAGATTAAAAAAAACCAACAGCATATGACTAGCAAAATTTAGCTAGCACTAGTGCATCTATACACACTGATAATTTTTAGATGTAGGTATAGGATAAATACTGAACTTGGCCATCAGGCAATAAACAGGTGCAGGCCTACACAACAAGATGAGCACATTCTGTTACCTTCCCAATATGGATTTGATTAGATTGGTTAATTATTGTATGCTACTAAAGGCTTGAGCATGGATACTGATGTGTGAGGAACATGTACTTTCCTCTAGTACAACTTATTTTTTAATCCTAGCACAGCTTATTCCAGCTTTCAATTAGAGTGCACTGTAAGTCAAAATAAACACGTTTGTAAAATCACAGCACTCTAAGTTATAAACAGAGACCCTGAAGTCCAGACTAAACCTCTCTAAGAGAGGCAGGGGAATCTTTGGCAACAGGCTGGCCAACTTGTTGAGGCAGGGTTTAAACTGAAGGACCTGGGGGGAGGGATCCAAAATGACAATGATCATTCCACCATCACCACTACAACTGACTGGAGAATAAACCAGGCCAACCAGAGTACTGTAAAATGTGCCCCAACTGTCTCCTTAAATGAGAACCAAAAGATCAGCCTCCTGAAGTGTATGTATACTAATGCACAATGGGAAATAAACAGGAGGAACAGGAGCTCCTTGCCCAGTCAGATAATTATGATATCATAGGAATAACTGAAACATGGTGGGATGATAAACACAACTGGAGGACTGTGATAGGTGGCTATAGGTTGTTTCATAAAGACAGGCAGAGGAGAAGAGATGGACAAGTCATGCTCCATGTTAATGAAAACCTTGAATGTATAGAAATCAACTACGGTAATGAGAAGGTTGTCACTCTAGAGGTTGACACTCCAGAAGGGAGGGCCAGCCTCCAGGATGACCTGGACAAACTGCAGGGGTAGGCTAGCAGGAACCTTATGAGGTTCAACAAGGAGAAGTGTACGATCTTGCACCTGGGAACACATAACCCAGGAGCACAGTTCAGACTGGGATCCACCAGGCTGGAGAGCAGCCCTGTGGAAAGGGACCTGGGGGTCTTGGTGGATAACAGGCTCAATGTGAGTGAACAGTGCATTGCAGTGGCAAAGGAAGGCAGCAGGATGCTGGGCTGCATCAACAAGGATATCACCAGCAGAGATCAAGAAGTCATTATCTTGCTCTACTCAGTGCATGTCAGACCACACCTGGAGCACTGTGTTCAGTTTTGGTCCCTGCTCTACAAAAAGGATTTGGACAGGCTGGAGAGGGTCCAGAGAAGGGCCACAAGGATGATCTGAGGACTGGAGAACCTGCCATATGAGAAGAGGCTGAGAAAACTGGGTTTGTTCAGCCTTGAGAAGGCTTTTACCTTGTTCTTCCTTCCATACTTTATGTTGTTCAATGATTCTCCATTTTGGACAGGTTTAAGACTCAACTTGACAGGGTGCTGAGCTACCTCAGAAACTACAGTAGTACCTGCAAAGGCTGGACCAGATGATCCTTTAGGACCCATCTGACCTAGTATTCTACGATTCTATTAATTCATTTTACCTTCCTCTTCCTTCCATACTTCATGTTGTTAACAAGTAAGTTATTCTTATAGCTGGGAAGAATATAAAGCTTCCCATAGAATGTGTAACTTGTACTTTACTTCCACAGACAAAGACAAATTCCTTAAGAAAACAGAGTTCTAAGCTGTTCAGAAGCAGAGGAGTCCAAAAGTAAAACATTTTACTCTAGCAAAGAGTCCATACTGACCAAGAATCCTGGATAGCTGTATAATTTACACAGAACATAAGACACTAGTCCTAAAATTTAAGCATCTGAGAATTTTGCAGTTAGCAGAATTAATGGGATATTAAGCTGGGTGTTTTAGCTGCGGTCATAAGGTATTAAACAAGAATTCAGATCCATCCCACAAACTTAGTATCTTCTTCTAGGTGAGTTTGTTCTAACAGACTGGATTATCACTTTGTGATCCACTAAGTTTTCTCATTCTTTTAAATCATAGAATCATAGAATCGTAGGGGTTGGAAGGGACCTCAAAAGATCATCTAGTCCAAACCTCGCTGCCAGAGCACTGGTCACTGCAGCATAGTGCTAAGGAAGTAATTCATTTTAAGCTAGTGCAGAGAATGCCCCAGGTGACCAATATTGGCACCAGAATAACAGGTCTGACTCCCATCAGCCTGAGATACTCAGATCATTTCCAACCCACACCTCCTCACAGTGTGAGCATTAGGGCTGACACTGTTCCAGAGCCTAACCTGAAATGGAGTTTTTAAATGCCTGTAATATTGCTTGTTCAGCCTTGCAAAGTCATCATGAAAATTAATCAGGATAGGCAAAAAGTCTGCTCATAATGCATTCACAATAAAGAATAGTAATAATAAAAGGCTAGATGAGGAAAGAAACCTGCCTACATTGAGGAAAACAAAGAAAATCCACCTGAAACAAAACCACCTATGTATCATAAGCAAGTAAGACTTGTGTAAGAATGTTCATTTCCTCTCAGATTTTGAGAAGTTTTTGGTTCAATTTCACTTCTTCAGCCATTTTGAAGTCAGCCTCCCTTTTTGCACATGAAAACACTGCTGCCCCTGCAATACTGAACTCATGGAATAAAGTGTGTTTCCATTGTCATTCCCACACACAAAGCTTACCATCTACTGTAAAGATGTCACAAGAAAATAAAATTCCTGCAAAGAAACATCCGGGAAGCAAAACACTGAAAAAAACATCTTTCAGAAAAAGAATACACAAAAAACCCAGGAAATTTCTGTTTTGTTCTTAAAAAATAATTTGAAAAGGCTACTGCAAAATAAAATATGTACTTTGTTGCACTAATACTACTCTGGAGGGTTTTCCTTCCTACACCAATTCCACCTTCCTTCTTACATTAATTAGTCCCTCCCTCTCATTATCTATCTGGTCTCCAGTACTGTACGGCAGAAGAGATTACAGCTATACCTGCCAGAGTTGCCCTGCTGTGCTATGCATCCAGAGACAAATATCTGTTTCTTACCCAGCTGTACCAAGGAAGGAATCTGCCTTCAGACACTTTGTCCTTCCCTGTGCTTCCACTACCATTGCCTGTTCAGTAAACAGAGTGACTAGCCACCCAATGATAATTCTATGAGGGCACATTATCATGTCCAAGGCAAAAGCTAACCAAATAACAGCTCATGTGAATCACCCAGAGAATGGTTAAAGTACTCATCTCTTCTACCACGATCTTCTGCTCTTGGGAAAAGATCTGTCCACAGCCTGGAGTCCTCTGGGGCCAGAATAATCAAATCACAAGTTAGAAATTCTCACAGTAAGAAAGAAGTTCAGCAACTGTCATTGGAAATCATGTTCCAAAATCCCTTGGCACTTTTTAATCTCTCTCACACCATGATTCATCTCACCACCTATACAAAACTCCATCTTCACTTTTAAATTAATCAATTCTCCCACTAAAATCTAGAATAAAGTTTTCCGTAAGTAAGTTTTTTTACAATAGTATTCTCTGCACCATTTTCACGTTTGTTAAAAATGGCAAGCGTGCAGGCAAAAGCGCAACTCACCAGGACGAAATCCCAGTGAATAAGAAAACAACCAACAATAACACTAGCTTTTCATACCATAACTGCTTCACTGTCAACCACTCATCCTTGATCCTCTAGGATCTTCAGTCTACAAGTGACCCTCAACATATCAGTCTGAAAGCTAAAACTTCCCAACACAATGGCTGCTAAAGACTTAAAAGGTGTTCTTACGTCTCTAAGTTTCCCATTATGCCTCATACAGACAACCTGTTGAGCTACCTAACTCTTCCACTTTCCCCAACAAGAATAATGACCTTACAATTTCTCCTGCCTCACATCTCAGTGACTGCATCAACCACCTTTCTCTCATTCACTAACTGATCAAAAAAAAGGAAACAAATTCACTCAGATCTATGTCAGCAGTCACAAGGACTAGCTACCAATCCCATTCTTATGGTGGTTTCTCAGCATCTACCTACTACATAAAGAGTTGAAAACTAGAGAAGACAGCTGTTGCTACTGCCACTGACAAGCAGACCTTAAGCAGCAGCTCTTCACACTCTAAACTCTAGGTGTCTCTGACTTAAATACTTTAGTCAGAAATAGGTCTGCTGGTCACTGCTAACACTGCAGCTTTCACATTATCTCCTCCATGCACCAGGGCAGCTAGTGAAATATGTCAAGCTGAATTAATTTCTGTTGTCAAGAATTTTTTTTACTATTTTCCTTCAGTAGTTAGCATGGAGCTCCCAACACGACTTGTACACAAAACCAGTCCTCCCTTGCCTTGTTTATTAGGGGTACATCAGGCCATTGCAAAGGAGCTAAGCAAGAAAACTGCTCTTCAACGCTGCTGATTCTTGCTTTGTTTTCCTCTATCTTCTCCCATCTCCCTCCTGCTCAACATGAGAAACACAGACATGATATATCTGCATCTGTGGTCTGCAATTCATATGAATGACTTTAATTTTTCCTGTCTAACTTACCTCCTCCTTCCCCCTCATGAGCTTTGGTTTTTAAAAAAAAAAAAAAAAGTCACATGGATTAGTAATGTAAGCTACAGATGAAAGGTTATCCTTCCTTATTTGTTATTGTATTCCTTCACGGGACCCTGGCTGTAAGCCGGAAAACTCCCCAAGCTTAATTTTACTGAACTCATAAAACAGGACCCAGGAGATTATACAATATTCTGTGCAAGCTCTAAACAGCATGAATGACTAACACAAAATTACAAAAGAAAGAAAATTCCACCTAAACTGTATACTTGTGACCAAATATTCCAGCTTGGATGTTAAGTAATATCTCAAGTGAACCTCAGCTCTGGCCAAACTTCATGACAAAGACATTCTTTTCCTTCTGATTTTACTTGATTTTAATTGGATTCCTTTATAATAGAAGTTAAGTCAAGAAAGGGATCTGTATTTAATTTCATTTAGGTAACTCATTGGTTGCAATTTAGATACAAACTGAAAAGTATCAATTGGATCCAAACTCATTGTTTGCTTTACAATCAGCCCAGTTTGAAAGGCAGTGCTGAAACTCTCCAAGCTACTCTTGTAATAACTGCTTTACAAAAGTCCCCAAAATAACCTTTAAAGGCATAGCTCTTTTTACAAGCAAACTCAGCTATAAATACTGTACTAGAAGCAAGAACCAAAATCAGAGATCTCTTGAACTTTTGCCATTAATCATTATAGAGCAGAACTCAGGCACAGTGTGCCTTGCATCCCTAGGACATGCTGGTAGAGTATGAGAGAAGCAAGTGTCACAGTGCCCTAGGATCAGTGCTCTGATTTTCCAGTTCAAAACACAAGAAACTAACAAAAGCTTGCCTTCTTATCTTCTCCTCCATACTACATTAAAACAGATTCTACCCATGGCAAAGTACTCCTTCCCACAAACTTGAGATTGCCTGCACCTTGTTTGTTTCCCCCCCCACAGTTGCAACAGGCCAATTGAAGAGCAAAAAAAAGTCTCGTGTGGCTGCCAACATAGCTGAGGGTTCATCAAGAGTTATGTGATGCTGGGGATGGACATCTACAGAAGTTCTCCTAAATGCTGGGGTAAGGAATGGCAAGGAAGGCTATTTGTGTTTTTGGAAACAAATGTCAAAATGGCACAAAGCCACTCAAGGTGGACCCATTGCTACCACGGTATCAACACTGCCCAAGAGATCTGGGCAACTTGGAATGCCTTTACTGTACACACACACACAGATCCCTACAACATAACCTGCCAGTGGGACAGATGCAAGAACTGATCAGCATTTATTCATTCATCAGCCACTGAACTGTACATCACTTATTCCTCCCATGGATCTGTGACTCAACTGCTTAAACTGCTTTCATGGCCTCAAAACATTTAGGCTTTCTTCACCTGAATCCATCTCTAGAAAATCTACAGTTCTTCATATTTCCTACCCACATGCAGGTCAAAAGCATAACCCTGCTTTAAAAGAAGCTTTATGGGATTTAACTGACATTTCACTGGAAACTTTTCTTTTTTTAATGAGTTTATACAGACATTATTAAATATTATATCTCTGTGTAAATACATACAAACATACATCTGAAGTATATAAATACTGATGTGGAATATGACCAGACCTATCTATTTAGCTACTA
The DNA here is from genome assembly GCF_000747805.2 of Chaetura pelagica. Classification (NCBI taxonomy): domain Eukaryota; kingdom Metazoa; phylum Chordata; class Aves; order Apodiformes; family Apodidae; genus Chaetura; species Chaetura pelagica. The sequence continues at coordinate 2,931,702 of NW_009952566.1, forward strand.
GACTGAAGTTTGACTGAAGACAGCTGGTAAGAAGAAAAACTTTCTGCTACACAGGAAGTGATGAGGAAGCAGTTTCACACATATTCAGGGTGCTGCCGATAAAAACCAAGCAAAAGACAAATGGCAGATTCTTGTCACAAGCATTTTGCAACATTTCAAGACTTTTACCACAGTATAATTATTACTGGTCTGGCAAGGATTTTTATTTGCTGAAGAACCTCAAATACTTAAGCTTATAAGTGGAAAATTACCTACAAACACTCCAGGTCTACAGAGACAAAAAAAAAAGAAAATTGCTACAGAAATTACACCAGTGCTACTGAAAGCACAACATTACAGTAGGAATGATGGAAAAGCATCTGCATTGTCATGGAAGAGCATACTTCTGGGAGTTCTTTCTAATACACTTTGTGGGGGGGAGAAGGCAACCATTCAGGCCGAGATATTGGCACTCTCCACGTTTTCTCACTGAACAGTAGTATTTCAGAAAGGAATATAACACTCTGGACTGTGAATCAATAAGGGTGAAGATTCAAAGGAATTAAAATCTCATCTTCCTCTGGGAGTACAAAACAAGTCTAAATGCACTGACACTCCCCATAAGAGTGAACACTGACTGGGATTTCCCTGTATTCTGGTAAAAGCCAAACAGGAGCCTTAGCTGTGCACTGCATGGATTTGCTAAATCTCTGACACATGATACTCTGTGGAAAGTCATGGGCCCTGCTCCCTCAACCGCCAGAACCACAGGTGATGTACCAGGTATACCAGCACTCTCCATCCAAGGGCCTGCATCACATTCTGCAGTTTCCTGCTTTTCCTTCTGGCTGTTTCCAAAAGGACAGTCAGAGCACAGAGACCCCCTGTGCTACAGCATCATGCTGTGTCTCTTTGCTAGATGTTACTACTGTGATTCTGGGGAAGATGAACTGAAAGTCACTTCGCAATGAATGGCTCCTGTTGTTTAAGTACCTTAGCAAAAGAGCAAAATCTCCACAACATTCAACTTTCCTAGCTTACAACAGCTTTTTGAGCAAGGAAGTCCCTAGGCTTTGCCTGCTTGAAAAATAATGCTGCAGACAACCCACAGTAAACATACAGAACAAACAATTCCATGCAAACTGCTGCCTATTGAACACTGATGAAAATCCTGTATGGTGCCACCAGCTCCTTTTCCAAACCTGACCAGTCCCCATTTAGCCAGAGAATGTGACAGGTGTGAAGGATGCCCTTCATTCCAGGTCTTTCCATACATGCTTGGCCAAACCATAAGCAGACTTATTTAAAAACACCTAATGGAAGCTGTGCATCAGCCACAGCTCACACAGGCTAACAGCCAAATAACTCTGTTTACTGTAACCTCCATGCCCAGAGAAGTTCCTTTTGTTCTTAGAATAGCATCAGTCACTGCAGAAGGGAGACATAAGGAAATTGAAGACTATATATACACACAAATTTTCACTAATCCTGGGGCTTGTACATAATATTTTAATTAGTTTAAATTTATTCATATATTAAAGTTCTGTAGCGTCTATAGATCAATAAATATATCAATATTAGGTGTTAAATAAGAATATTAAAAGGCTCCTTTAACACATAATTTACTTCACAACAAACAATCTCTTCCCCTCAGATCATTACTATTGCAAATTTGGAACCTTATCTGAAAGGGTTTCCCTAGTGCATTTCCTAGAAATTGAATTATTCATACAAATATTATTTACATTATGATTTTTTTCATTTGAGTTGAGTCGTACTGTGGGAATGTGTTATTTTCTTAACTGAAGGAGAATGAAAGCTTGAAGAGAACACAGCAAACTCTGAGCTAGAACATATTTATTTTTATTTTATTTGTATCTCAGTAACTGTGTTGAAGTACAAGACCAGGTCACAATCTCATGAACCACAACCTCCACAAAGCCATTGTAAGGAAAAGGTCCCTGGCACACAGCAGCTTGCAAAATGAACATATAATGTAAAAATGGGAGGAAAGATCCTAAATATCATTACCCTCACCCTGAAAAGTAGGGATGGAGATGCAGACAGCTGGAGTCACAAGAAATTAAGCCAAGAGGTCTTAATTGTGGCAAGAAAGTGAAACTGGATGCTATTAACCGTATCATAAGATCTGATGATTGCTTACGAAAGGAATATTTCTGGTACTAAAGGTCTCAGTCTAGTGGAAGAGGCAGGACAAGATCTAATGGCCAGGAGCCAAAGCCAGGCAAATTCAGAGACATGAAGGGTGCCTGTTTCTAAAATCAGAAAGTAGGCCATTAGAGTTGTGACACTAGTACATAGTGATATAGCCTCCAACTCTGGGAGGCTCTGAAATAGAGCTGAATGTCTGCCTAAAAAGGCAGAGATGCTGTATCCCAGAAGTTGCAGACCTCATGCAAGAATCACTACTCATATTGCACAGTCCGTGGTCATATTCAATGTCAAACCCTTCTGGCTTTAACTGAGTCAAGAGTAGGCTCTCAAATTCCAATCATTTTATCTCAAGTTACTTCCTCTCAGAGATCACATAACCACTGAAAACACACCAGAAGCTAGACAACAGAAAGGTGCTATCGACAGCTGCTGGTGTGAAGCCATCTGTGGAAGAAGCAGGGAATGGCAAAGAATGCAGGGGCCTATCTGTCAAAAAATATCACGCCAACGGAACTTGAAGTTTCTAATATTGACAGCAGCTGACAAAAAGAAACACATTAATCCCACATTCCCTTCCTATCAGCTGGGGAGGGAAAAATTCCCTGATTTTACACTGTGAAGCAGAGGATCAAACATACCATTACCTTTAAGAAGCAGCACAGGTCTTAGAGGTACAAACCAGGAATTAACAGATGCAATCCATACACACGGATAATTATTAATACCTGGCTTACACAGGGAATGGGAAAGCCCTCAGCAAGTCTCCAAACAAAGCTGTTTTGCTCAGGCAGTTTAATAAGCAAAACAATCTAGGTCTAGAGGAAAAATCTTGACTTCAAGAAATTCAACAGGGGAGCTGTCATAGCAGCACAATTTCCACTTCAAATTCTACTCTCAGCAAAACAACTAACGTGCTGTGTGACCTTGAACAATCCTTCACTTGCCCAGGACTCTCCATTAGCCTGTGCACCCCTTGAAGCATTGTATGACTCTTGCTCTACATATATGCCATGCCCAGCATAGCAGGGCAAGAGGTCCTTGGCATTTCCACAGTATAAATGCTATTACTAATGCCATTCACAGACCTATCGTACTCCAGCAATTACCATGTGGCTGGCTGTCACCTCACTGGGCTACATGAGTACTGCTTTCAGGAAAAAAAGTCACAGCACTGCTGTACCAGCTCACATGCTGGTGGCAGGTGCCAGTTTCTTCTTTGTACCAAACATGGAACAACATTACATCCTATATGCCACCTTAATCACAGGTATTGCGTTCACAGTTTGGCCTTAAAACCAGCCTTTTTTTGAAGTAGCTGTATGGACACTAAGGGAAAGA
>NW_009952566.1:2935422-2937062 GCF_000747805.2 Chaetura pelagica
AGGGCAAGAGGGGAAAAACTATTGTAATTAGCAAGAAAACAATGCTAGAGATCAATTTGAGATTCAGCTGCACATTCTATTATGGGATAAAACAAAGTTCAAATATTTCCACTGCAATCATCCAACAAGCTAGAAGAAAGTTAAAAAGGGTAATGTTTTCATATGGTTTTGGTTGGTTGTTTTTTGTTTTCTCTGTTTGGGGTTTGTTTTTTTTAGGGGGTTTGGTTGTGTTGTTTTTAATGTCTGTTTTATAACTGACTTTAAGGGCAGAGAGAAATTAACTGCAAATGGCTTTATGATCTGCTATTCAGACAGCTCACAAGAAAAAGAGTATGCAGCTTCTTTCAATACAAGGCTTTGGACAGAGCTTAAAATATTGAGAGCTAGCTTTCCACTCCAGTGCCTTGCAGCTCAGTTCTAAATAATGGCCACCAAACAGGAACAGGCACAGAAGAAACAAGTTTTAATTAGCTGTACAGTGAAGGTCTGTGTCACACAGATAGATTTGATTATATCACTGATAACCTTCATGGGACTTGTTATCACATTGCACTATGCCATTCTTCTGAACTGAAGAATTTTTCCACACACTCCAAACAGACTTAGCAGAGAAAGAATTATATCAAAAGTCCCTTTCAGGTATTTTGGTAGGATTCTTCTGTTTGACTGAGTTCTCTCAACTGGGATGGAGACAAGAGAGCTCATCGGTGGAGCTGCAGAGAGGTGATACCAACACAGACCTCTGCCAACTCCTTGTTTACAAAGCTTGCTTGTAAACCTGTTTATGGAGTTCTTATGGGGTACATGAAATACCTTATGTTAACGCCTTAGAATACAATCTGGGAGCTACAGACCAATGGACTCTGGATAAACTCAGACAAGAAACACCAGCACTGATTAGCTCTGGCTCACAGTAAGACAGCTGAGAGCAGAACGAAGCACTGCCATCTCCTCCTTTCACTACAACTGGATTAGATGGAGTCCTCAATGTGCTTATAAGGAGGCCAGATCTAGCAGTTACACCTTACTGGCTATGAAGCTGATAGATGGCAGACTGTGAAATTGGGTAGCTCTAGTGACGAGCAAAGAATGAGATCATAAATAATAATAAACAATAATGAATTTGTAATAATATAAACATACCTAGAAGCAGATGTAAGAGTAAAATTTGGTTTATACCCATGGCTTCATGACTCCACAGGTCTTGTGACACCCTTTGGGGGAGAAAAAAAAGCCAACAACCATCACATCCCTGGAGAAAGTACAAGCTGATTGCACCGACAGGTGCATGTTCATGAGTGGGCTCAAGTGAAAAGGTTTTCTGTTCTGTTCTCTGTATGTCCAGATATGGACATACAAAGCAAGGAAGAAAAAAAATTACACCTTTGACTTTTTTCTTCAGGGTCTGTCGTGAATTCCAGCTGCTCTTTACACTCATAGCAACAGATCTATTATTACTGCCCTTCCTCATACACTCTTCACAAGGCCAGATTATTGCTGGTTCACATATTTTGGCAGGAAGGCTGGGCAGGAGTTTCCTGTCCTTGTATCACCTCCCTGCTGGGCCCACCCATGTCTGCAGGTTTCCTACCCAAGAATCTTCAAATGCCTTTTTGCTGGAATTCAATGGGGCATAACCT
>NW_009952566.1:2937127-2975235 GCF_000747805.2 Chaetura pelagica
GACAGTTCTGAGGACAAAGACAACAACACACTCCTCTCAGTCCAATTCACTCACTTTCTTGGAGAATCAGCATCTCTAATAGATGGCTGCTAGGCACAAACATACTCCTGACTGAACTTTGCTATTGTAGATAGTACAGGGTGGTCTAACCTCAACAGCTGTGGAGGACAGATCTGGGTTTACAATTCTCCCTCCTGCCTTCCTCACCATGGGTTGCATTCTGCCTTTCCCTCCCCAGCAGTGGCCAGTTCCCTCCCTCCTCCGCCACAGCTCTGACTGCCAAGCACAGCCTTGAGACCATCCACACAATGCCAGCAACAAAGCACTGCCATGGACTACAACCTGATGGAGCCTGCAGTGCTAGGTGAAAAAGATACCTGGACATTTGTACCTCAGTAGCAACTGACTACCCACCTCCTCCCAAAATACATACACCTCCTCTCAACAGCAGTAGCATTTTGGCTTTCTATTGGAGAACAACCAGCTGCTGGAGGGTGCAGTCATAGCTCAAAACATCTGTTCCCTATCTCCTCCAGGGTAGAAGCCAATGGGCTAGATGAATCAGTGCAGAAGCCTGCAGCTAGCCTGCAGGCCACCAGCTGGACCACAAGTTAACATTACCAGCAGTTGCAGCAGGCAGCTGGCATTTCCAATGTCTCTGAGGAAATACAGTGCTACCCCTTCCACCAAGGGGCTTGTAACAATGTACAGACATCTGTAACACACATATAACATCTATTCATCCTTTATCAATCAAGCTTTTACTACAAAGTCCTGTTTATGAAGCTATTCTGAAGCTCAATCCTTTTCTCTAGGAAGAGGTTTTAAAGTTCTGCCTTTTCACACAATGAAGAAATTAGTTTCCCTCTCCCCCTTCATACTGCCAAATCTTTCTATCAGCTCTTCCACACAGCTCTGTTTGCATTAATTATTTCCTCTATAAAAGTGTTTTGCAAAAGAACATGGGTTTGATCAGAAGCCAAGAGAAAAACACTAGTTTGAGATCATTCGACTCTTTCAGAATCAGTCTGAAGTTGTTTGCCTGTGACTTACTGTAACACCTTAGAGCAGATCTACTGATGGCAAAACCAAACATTCATTTTCATCCCAGTCCTGTGCATATTTATTAATTTTTTTAAACTAGAAATTACTGTGATGAAAAAGCAGAGCATACAGCTAAGATACCAATTACAGCAAATAATTAACCACTAAGGATTTAATATACCACTCTGCAAATGTTTTTCTCATATTAAGGCCTTTAGCAAATTGAGAAGCGTGCTAAGTCATATAGCAAAGTGAGCTTGGTCATTGAAAGGTGAGGGGAAGAATTCAGTGGAATGTAAATTTCTACTTCAAACTGAGGAACACTCTCTAAATCTTGTAACACTGCAGAGACTTTTTTTAACCAACTGAAGCACCCTAAAAAACATATTTTGCAACATCATGTGTTGAGTGGATCTTCAGGTACTAACAAAAACATTAGAAGTTTCTTCAGGGAGCCTGACTTTGCCATTAACAGTTGACACATGCTTTGGTTGTTTTCATATACAGCATTCACTCCAATTCTGAAAAAACCTTTTGCTCCAATACCAGAATTATTAAAAGAAATGTCTTGCTGAACAAAATAAGCAGAACTTCAGACAAACTGCTGTATTACACTCAGCTCAAGGTGTGAACTCTGATCTCAGAGGTTCTTTCCAACCATGACAATTCTGTGATTCTGTGTGAGCCCTCAACTTAAGGGAACAGTTAGCAGGAATTTTCAGACTTTTAGCAGGGTGATACTCTCAATTTTTTTCCAGCTATAACCCACTTCCATTCTTGCAGAACACTTCATCTTCTGATACATTTTCTAGTTAAAATAACAAAAACAGAACACTTTTTAACTACTTCTTTACTATATGAAGAAGTTTTTCAAGTCTCTTCCTCTCCTTTTTGCCCCAGTCCCAGTGGTTTGGCCATCACTTGCATTGTTGATTGAGCCTTCCTAAGGAGCACTCTGATCACACATCTGACCCTTCTTACTTGATCTCTCCCACATTAGAACATACTGCTTTGGCCTTCAAATGGAGTTTGCTAGGAACTAAAACATCTTAAAAATGTAAGTGGCTGTAAAGCATTAGATTAATACTGTAGTACAGGAAATCAGAATGTTGTATTCTAATTAGTTGGCAGGTGGTTCATGATCATGATAAATTTCATACTCTAGTTGACACATTTTCAAATGTTAATATCCTCTAGAGGAATAAACTGTGTTGTAATGACTGGAATAATGGCTTCTAAGGTGAGAATTCAGCTTATTATGGTTTTAAGCCCTGACACTCAATGTACATAGGTGCTAGGCTATGCACTCTACAAAAAGGAAATAATTATAATCACTTAATGAAAAAAGGAGAGGTTTACAGAAAAGGAGTTGTGAAGAGGATCCGAATCATGGAGAGAACAAACTCATTCATCAGCGTGAAACAATAGTTAATCAAGTACTGTATATAACACAGCAGACAACCACTTGCAGGCATTCTGAGAGCCACAATGTTCTGAATAGTTGCAGCAAGTTTCTTGATGGCTTCATGGTTTCTCCAGAAGTAAAACCCCAGTATCCTGTTTCCTTCTACCCCACCCTACCCCCACACACACTCACTGTGAACTGGTTTCCTCAGGGGAAGGAACTGTGGTAGATTGTACAAAAGAAATAACAAGGAAAAAGAAAGTAATGCTGTAAGTTCAGTCCCATGGAAGCCAGTAACCAATGCAAGAAAGGAATCTGTTGAGAAGCAACATGGACAGTTTTTTTATAAGGACTACTGTTTTTGACCTGTAACAAAGGATTTGGATCTATGATCTTATGAATCATGTGTTCCTTATAGGCAAGCGCTGTAACTCCACACTTCTCCCCTAATGCTCTCACATTCTCCACCCACAAACACGCACACACACAAGAACTAAAGCCTAAGCCATCTTAAATATTTACATAGGATGAACAGTACAGCTGGATTTATTTTTATTTGGCTGTACAGTTCCTCTCCAAGTACTTTCTCAATACCCAAAAGTTACCATGCACTATCACACAGTAGCATTCTTCTCTAACAATCTACTTGTCATGGCAAACAGAATTAACTCAGTTTTCATTCACTGATTATCCCATGGTCAGTGATATATACCCCACTATCCTCTTAGAAGTTACTTGTGTTTCAATGTCAAGCATACCATAATGATTTATGCCTCACCAAGGCAAGCAGAATCATGTGCTGAGCAGCAGTTGTGGCCTTATTTGATGAAGTCTTGCATAATCCTACCTTTGCCCCCATAACATTGCTTTCAAAAGTGTCCTCTGTCAAGAGCCACTCTGCAATCAACATTGCTGCTCATGTGTTATTAATTAAGTAATTTTACAAAATTAGAAATACAAATCACATTGTTTTCAACTAAAATAATGATCTACCAATTATTCTGCCAACAGAAATGACTTGTAGCTTTTGGCAGATCTTTTCCCTTTGGCCATTGTTTTCTTAGTTATTAACAAGGTTACAGTTGGTCCTTTTGATTAAAAAGTTTTTTGGCCAGAAACACTACTATGGAAAAACAAAACCTGAAATTCAATATCCCAGAATTAGTTTGAAATTTGATCTCAGCACCAACAAGGGAGGAAGGTGAGGGGCCACAGGGGATATCTTTTGTGAATTTTTAATTTTCTTTCCAGCCTAAGATTCTTAAAGATGAAGCAAATAGGACTTGAAAGCAAGGAGTGGTTTGTTCACTTGTCTCCCTGTAAAGCACACACCACATTACTTAAGAGCTAACACAAAAGTTTTTAAAATATTAATTAAGCTCATAGAGTATACAAACTAGAAAAAAGCTATGTAGTGAGGTCTATCTCTGTGACTCTTTCAAAGCAGGGCATTCACATAGCCCTAGAATATCCTTTCAGTTCCTGTAAAGGAAAATAAAATTCACGACAACAGAATCCATGGCTTTCTTGAATGAAATAAGAATCTTTAAAAGTTATAGTAATTTGTGAACATATACAAAGAAATATCACCCCAAAATGTATGTTATTTAATGTGACCAAAACAATGACATATCTAATTGTAAGAAATTTATTTCAAAACAAGAGCTGACCCTACAAAATCAATCCTTGTCCTTAAGCACTTAGCACCAAAGATGCTGTTGAAGTAGTTTCACCTTAGAAAGACTACTTAGAAGGTAAATCGTGAGCAACAGGGCACTTCTGTGCTACCACTGAGGGAAAGCTTTGTGCTTAGGCCTTCAACAAAATTACAACTTCCTTGCATTTGCAGTTGTTCAAGAGCCTACAGAAATATGGACTGGCTTCACATCATGTAATACTGCTATAAACAACAACAAAAAGGGGTGGGGGAGAATGATACTTAGCTTGTCTCTTCAAAAGAGGTTATGAAAGCAAGATGGTGAACTGTTCCTATCATACTTGTGAGAGTCAGCACCATACAGAAGGACACAAATCTGCATTAGCAGAAACAAGCAAGAGAGTACTGAGCATTTCCAGCTTTCTCAGTGAACTGGCTTGTGCCAGGTACCTTAGATTGGATATGTAAACAAGTATATGAAGGATTTCAAACTTGGAAGATTTCAAGACTTGAGTATAATTGCCTAAACAATTAAGGAAATGGCACACAGGGCTGTCAAGCCTACATATCAGCAAGAGCAAAAAAAAAAAAAGTATATATATATAAAAAAAATCAAGCTGACCCTTTATTCTCCATTGTTTCCTTTTCTTGTTCCATCAGAGATAAAGTACAGATAACCAATCCAAACAGTAACCATGTGAAAACATCTTTTTCAAGAAATAACAGACTCAATCTTTCACAAGATAGACAAACTGAAGGAGTTTGAATTTTATTTTTTTTTCCCTTTTGCGTGTTTCTGATATTTATGGTCAGTGATTTAGACCAACTAAACATCTGGCTCCTAAAAGGAACATACCGTTATTTTTTGTAATGACAGATCTGGCAAGAAGCACATTGCTGTATGCAAGTTACTTCAGCAGCTTTCATATCTCAAACCTTGCAGTATCCCAGCAAAAGTCCTGGTACAGCTACGCTGGCCATCTGGAAATTTTTCCCTCCTCTAGCCATGCAGCTAGAGTAAATGCTACCTCTTCTACTCTGATATGGTGCTTTGTCTGAGAGTGAACCAAAAAATTTCTTACTCAAGAAACTCTTTTTGAGAGCAAATTCACCCTATTCTTGGAGGGGGTAAAACATCATGGAAAAAAAATAATATTCAGGCCTTCAAAATTAACCCTTCAAAAGAGAATGCTGAAGAGGAAATACTGAATGTTACCATTCTGACTTCAGAGACAGCAAGGCTAAAATTAAGCTGTGGAGTACTCTTGCTTGACCTTAGAAGAAAAAGATCATGTATTTCAAGACTTCTTGCTATTAGTAAGATTTACAGAATGCTGCACCAGTGACACGCACAGAATGTGCATTACGCTTGGCAGCAAGCCTGCAATCCAGCCACTTACTTCCATCATGTATTATAACGTAGAAGCAGAGTCACACCTGCAAAGACTATGACATATGACATTTCATTAACTTTGAAGAACGCTGGATCACTTTCCCAGGTTACCTGTGAGCTGACCATAATAGTCCTTTCAACAACCTATCATGAAAAGAAAGTCACTATAATGTCCCAAATATTTCAGGGAGTAAATACTTCTCAATTTGTTAATGATAAAGTTCTGTGTCAATTAAGATATAATGGGATAAAAGCCTATCACTAGAGATCCTAGGGCCACACAAATTTAGAGTGGTATTTCCCATTGCTCATTGTGTCACTTCCCCACCACCCTTTCTCTCTCTCTTACTTAAATTTTTTACCATTTCAAGCAACTAGCTGAGTGGTCTAGTATATTTAACACAATCTGCTTTCATGTCAGTCTTTTCAGGTATTTTATTTCATTCCCTTGATGATTTCATAGGATCAGCAAATCAAACTGTGAGGTTTTACAAACACGAGAATGTGAACAGAAGAACAGAGGAAGTAACACCCCAGCTGCTTTCTTTCAGAATAGAAGTATTCTTTTCTCCCTAACCTGCCTTAGCTTAGTTACAACAATGAAATCCTGTTTAAAACATACATATTGCAGATGTATTAGGACACTAGTCTGTGCTGCTGAATACAGAAGGGCTTACAAAACTGCTCTTTGTACAAGACATCAGTGTTTTGCTCACTGTAACTTCAGTTGCTCTGAGTAACAGTACTTCTCCCTGCTTTCATGGAAGGGGAGGTGGGGATTACACACACATATAAAGCTAAGCACATTTTTAACAGCTTTGCTACACCAGGGCTCAAGACTCTAAGTAACAAAGGCTTCCACATGAAACCTAATACAGCTTTGACTGAGGCCTGCAATTGGATCCCACAAGTGTGCACGATTCTGCAGGCAATAATGGTTTAACTCTGCTCCTGAGGACAATAACCATATGCCAGTGATCTCACAAAAATCTAGGAAGCAAGACAACATTCACCCCAGCTCTACAACTACTCTTCCAGGTTCTTCTGGAGGACTGGAGGATCATAAGAGAGAATATCCTATGGTGTAGAGAGAGAAAAACTTGTAAGTAACAAGTCTTCCTCTGTCTGGCCAGAGGCAGAGGACACCTAGAGCAAGGGCCAAGAATCTGGCTCTTAATGTGCACATGATAGTTCATGCTAGTCTCCACTCAAGTTTATCCTGAAAAAGTAATCAGGAACACCACAATCCTTAATAGTTGAATTGCCCCTCTGAACAAAACTGGTGTGCATACCAGATCACAGTTTATACAGATCACTGTCAGTAAAACTCTGCAGATCCTCCCTCAGAATGAGGGTTGCCCCTCTGATATCTATTCATGTGTTTAGGTATCTGGGCTTCTCTTCTGCTCTGAGCCTTGCTCAGCCACAGAGGAATTCAATCAAGATTATGCATCATGAACTGCAAAGTCCTAGAGCTGCAAGATCTCTGTCTATTTTTGTTGTCTTCTGAAAGAATCACGCTGGCAGCACTTTTAAGTGTACTGAAAAGCTATCTGCAGCTTGAAAGCAAGAGGCATACAAGCAAAATTTTAATATTAACTACAACCCCTGAATCCCCCTGGGGACATATCTCTGTTAGAAGCATATAAATTGTGAAGATGCAAACTAAACAAACTCAACAAAATGTAAAGCACCCATGAAGAGAAATGAAGAAGTTCATGTGATAACATGGCAAAATCATGTAGCTATTCCATAAGGAAAGCAAACTCCAGAGGTAAAAGCACAATTTTGCTGTTGTAAACATGCCTACACCCAAAGCCCACACTGAGCTGCAAGTTCCATCTCAGTGCTAGGTACAGGAAAAACTATCTAAAAGAAGCCCATAATAATTAGCCTTATCTACTTTCTTGCTCTACTTAAAACAGGCTGTACTATTTTGAATGACTCAGAAGATTCTGAATCAAACACCACCACAATGATCTAAACCAGGTATTGATTGATTTATGTCAACATCCTTTTACCTTAAAACACACCATGGCAGGCTTCATCCATTAATTTTTCCTGTTTAGGAGTTTGTGTATGTCTGTATTACTACTGTATTTCAACTACATACCCTGCAGTAAATAATCTTAATGATCAAACGACAGGCTTCATAACTCTCTGAGCAGAGTTCATCTGATTTATTAAAGTGACACCAGACATTTACTCAAGGAGTAAACAGAACTGACATTATAGGATGATCTCTGAGGGGAATGCTCCAGGGTAAATACTGAGGAAAAGGAGTGTTTATGCATTCCATCCCTTTGTATTTCTTGCCTAATTCTTTACTTAATTCTTTTAAATTTTCATATTAGTATTACAGTATCTTTTGAGATCTTCATGTAGTAATCTCTGAAAGGGAACCCTTGTAATATGGTCAGTCCTCACAGGAAAAGAGGAACTGGTTGAATCTGGACAAGTATCTGGAAAAGCCCAATGACCCTTTGCCTGAAATATGGTCTCAGTTAAACTGTGACTACTTGCTTGACACTGGGGTCCCGCCTTGACAAGGGGTCATTGAGGATCTCCGAATAAATCTCTTCTCTAGTGTCTGCTTAAAAGCAGAATTGTTGTACTTCATCCCCATTCTCAGAAAACAACTGGATTTACCTTTTCTTGTTAGGATCATGGGTTTGTTTTTGCTAAGAACAACAAAGGGAAACAAAAGGGAAAAAAGGAACAACACAGATTAAAAAGTATGTATCTTCCAGTCTAACAACAAGCTTGCTGTTTTCTTTTATGGCATATAGACAAAACAGCATATGGATTGGAATAACCTGAGCCAGCAACCCTATCCCTCTTGTGAATGACAATAAGAAGCTGCGTGGCTCACTTTTGGTAGCAAACTAAGTTAAAACGTAATATAGCGATTCTGTTATTTGCATAAAAAAATAAATCTTTCTCTCCTTCAAATCTAGGGCAACACAATATCCTGTTTCAAGACACTGCTATAATGACCATCTATCCACATCTTCATCAGTAAAGAAATCAAACCTCCTCGAAGTAAAAGAAGGAGGAGCTACTCAGACAATCAGTTACTTGTAAGCAGGGTACAAGGTTTCACACTCAAAAATGCATGGAAAAAATGTCAAGAACCTTAAAATGACATTCATAGAAGCAAAATGTATTCCATCCTCACACTTACACCAACCGAAACCAATAAAAAAGGAAATGGATTACTGTAATGTTTTAAAATCACAACCAAGAGTCCAACACAGTAAGAGGTATCTGAAGAGTGGAAACAAAATATCAGAATCAGGATGGCCATAAAGGACTTCTTTAGAGTCTTCAGTCTTACAGTGAAAGTACTTCCCATGGTCTGGTGACTGTTGGTAACAAGATGCGCCCTCAGACAATTAAACAATAACCACAGGCAGTACAATAGGCCAGGTTAGGCATGCAGCACAGCACGAGGAGAAGTAATAATAGCACCTAGAAGGCAACTCTAGATGGTCTAGCAGCACGTAAACATTACCCTCTCTCACTTTTTTTGACAGATGTATTGACAGACCTCGAACAAAGCTGAAGCAAGGCCAAACAGCTCTCACTTCCTCAAAGAGAAAATTCTTCAAACTTGTACACAGGGAAGGGGAGAAGCCTATAACATACACTGATTACACAGACATTAAGAAATACAACGTGAATGAGACTTACTACAAGTAAAATCCTTGCCTATGCTAACAAGGACAATGCTAAAGCCTGGATTACCTTGCTTGACATCTATCACTAAAACCTAAGTTAAGAGAGTTTCCCTTAAAATCACAGTATCAGTAAGGTCACCACAGCAAAACTACCACCTCTGACATGAACCATCCTTTCCCCTCTGCTCACATGGGGGATCATCTAAACCCATTCCCAATCATGCTCCCCTTGGACTTCTATATGGCTTCTATTACATATGTAGGACTGGTGCATATAGGAAGATAGATGTCTTGTCCTCTAGGCCAGAGCATTCAGGCTTCTTAAGGCACTCTTTTTAAGTTGGAAGTGCTTTAGCTTTTCAGCTAAAATTTTGCTAAACACGCTGAAAAACAATTTTGCCATTCAAGATTGTTCCATCTGCAACATGGTCACACACATGAAGGTCCACATCTGCAACTGGCATAATTCAATACAATGCTGCTTCAGCCAGCAGTGATATAAGCAGAACTTAAAACTTAAAACTTAAAGGCCTTATTGCCATAAACACTGAAGACAAATGGAAAATTGTATTTAGCTACAACTAGCAAGTTAACCTGGCGCCATCAAGAAAAATGTCTGTTTCCTTGACTCATCCATCAACAAGGCATAATAAGCTTATAATCAAAATTATATCAGTTCAACTGTTGCTGCCAATATCTCCCTAATGGATTTAATTAAATTTTTTTAAAGTCTCCATGTGCCTATAGTAGGCAACAATAATAACAATGGCCTCATAGGGCCTGTGGAAAAAAACCCAACCTATTCCACAGTGGCAAACTGCTCTGCTTACCAGATGATACTGGGGCACCACAGGGATGGAGGAACTTATCCTCACAGAGCAGAATGAAGCTTGGTTGTCCCTTCAGGGAAATTGAGTTTAAAGAGTTAATTTTTTTTTTTTCCCAATTCTGTTTTCCCTGCTGCTGGCTGAAATCCAAGCCCAGGAGACTTGTTTGCTGTTTCAGAAGGGTTAGGGTAAGGCCTCTGCACCTGTATATGAGTCTCACAACGAGATGACATTCATGAGATGGCAAACTGCTATTCCCCTTTGGCTAGCTGTCGCATTCTAAAGTTTTGCTCTTTAATTTCCCCTTTCTTCCAGTCCCTCATGATGATGGGCCAAATCCAGTGCTTACTGACATTTTGGGCATTTTTGCAGAGCTTGAAAAGTCCAATGGACTTGTTTCACCAGAGGAAAATAGCACCCAATACAAAGTAGAAAGATAAATAAAGTTCTGCATTCAAGGCAGGGACTAACCTCCCAAATCCAACAGACAGAGATTTTTAAACTTATGGAAAAAGTCATTGGGAACTTTGCTTGGGTCTTGAGATCAAAGGAGCGTTACTGTGGCATTTTCAGCACCTACAGACCAGTTTCTTCCAGTTTTAGTCCTGGTCCCTCCATCACAAAACAAAACCCAAGATTAACAAAGATTGTAATCAATCGCAACCAGAGAAAACTCACTTCAGTTGGAGCAAAAGTGTGCTTTCTATTCAAACTAAAGCAGTACTTCAACAAAAAAAAAAAAAAAACAAAAGGCTTTTAAGCTGCTTATGGGCACCTTTTGACTTGAAATAAGAAAGACATTATTAAACCAACAGCTTAGACACAGGAATACAATTCTGGATCAATTTTCTTGGGGTCAAAAAGCCTAACTAGTTAAGGATGTTGACTGGATTTTTTTAATAGGCCTAAGCAAAGTCTAGTGGAGGACTTCATGTCCTAGAACCCATCTTAATTGTTGCAATGATAGCTTCTCTGTATTACTCATCAATGTTATAGGAGGCAGCACTGACACATGGTTTATGAAAAAAAGTGAAGGGGAGAAAAAAAAAAATCCCTTTTTCTCAATGGATATGCATAATAATTTGTTTTCCTTCTAAAGAAAAAATTTAAATGCTAAAGGCTTTGGCAGCTAGTATTCATTCTCTACTGGGTTTCTTCTGGGAGCTGAGTATTTTGCATTCACACTCTGAGATACAAAAAGGAAATTCATCTTGGGACTCAGCCAATGTAATGTTATACCAATGATGTGAGTCAGGAGCAAAAGCTTTGAAGGGACTCATACTGCTAAAATTCTGGAGAGAAAAAAAAGGAATAACCAACATGCAAGTAAATACTTGTGTCAATGGACTGTGACTGAAGATTAAGGACTTGACTTTGCATTCCTCCTAAATTTAGTGGGGAAACTGGGGCAGGAAGAGGTGAATCACCAGAAGTTTTGCTCAAGGAATGTGAAACAGAACACAAGGTCTACTGCCCCCACTGGGATTTCAGAACTACATGATTTCATTAGAGGCAGTCCTGATTTATTTCAGAGCAGAATCAAATCTCACGTCTAAGGAAGCCCTTAAAATAAGTCTTTACTAACACCTTATTATTTTAATAGTGTAAATTCACAGGAATCAGGCTATCCAAAAGTTAAAGTGATATGAGTGAAAGCAAGATTCAAGACTTAACATAAAAGTTTCTTAGACTGTGCTAACTTAAGCACAGCCATGAAAATAATCAGTGACCAGATGCTAGGCAGAGAATAAACACTGTGAAATTTAGACCTTGCTTTAAAAGCTTCCCAGATACAGTTATAAAAAAAAAAAAGTATTTGAGGCTGCCATCCTGTGCTGGCAAAACCCAGCATCATTCAATTAATAGAAGCATATTTTCTTTTGCTGGCCAAGCCTGCAGGCCTTGACCATCTTACCCTTCCCACTAGGAGGGATGCTAGTCTGAATGGGGCACTGCACAGATGTGCTCACCTCAAATAACACACCTAGCATGACACATCATGCTAGCTAGGACTGATAGGCAATAAGCAGAGAAGACAAGCCAACACCTGCTTAGCCCTTCTGGTAAATCTGCATTACTTCATTGCCAAAGAAGTGCAAAGACTTTAGAGTCCACAGAGCACACTGCACCACCTGGAGTCCTTGCCTCCAATCTCTAGTTGAGAAGTACTACCCTCTTCTACACAGTAGGTGTAATCTATGGGGATCCTGGAAGAATAAAAGACTCGATCTGTTTCTTGCTTACACCACAGCAAATTAAAGACAAACCCAGCAGCCCTCCATGAGCATGAAACAGGTGAAAACAGAAGATGAGAAACAGGTCTATAAACTCAGCCGAATTTAGAAGTCAACATGTTACTTTCCAAAGGCACAGAGATTACATTAGATAACATATATACATACACCATTTTAAAAATCTCTCAAAGAAGTCAGAGAGAAACTAAACAGAGCATATGGAAATGTAACTGATCATAAAAAAGACACAGAGCAGTCTGCTACGCTGGCTTGTTAAAAATAAATAAGGTAAGAAAAGCAGAATTTTTAACTGTGGGTACGTGATGGGTGGAGCAGCAGTTTCACTTATCTTAAAAATACAATATTTTTGTATATTTAAGGATTTTGAAAGCTTAGGTTTTTTGTTGTGGTAGTTTGTGCGTTTTTTTCTTTTTTCTTTTTTTGGGGGTGTAATGGAGGCATGTTTGCTCTGTGGTTTCTTTTGGGTTTTTTTTTGTTTATTTGGGGTTTTTTTGTCCCTGAGCCTTGGGAGATTTCGAAGGCGCTAAAATAAGCACTTCTCGCCGCTGCCTCGGGCCTGTTTGATGCTCCTTTGCTGCCACCACGTGGCAGAGAAGCAGCAAGGCTAGAACGCGCGGTAAGAGCGTGCCGGAGGCCTCGTCTGAGCTGCCTTTCCCGCTTTCCCCCCCGGTTTCTGCTTCATGCCAGGCTGCCTGTGGCCAGACGGAGGTGACAACCCCAGGGAAGCCACCCCGGGCAGCACGACTCCCACCCGTAGCAGACGGTGGGAAAACATAAAAAGAGGAGCAGAGAAACAACAAACACGCAGCACCATCACCCGGCACCTCCAGCAGAGCTCGTAAGGAAGGAGCTCTTCGAGCATTAGACGTCCTTCCTCGCTAACGCACCCTCACTTTGCCTCCCGGCAGAGTTAGCCCTCCGCTAAGCGACACGGGCGTACATGACAGATGGAAGAAGTGCAGGGAAGAGTAAATGGTACCTTTTTTTCCTGCAGAGGGACCCCAGGGCAGGTTAAACCCCACTGGACGGCAAAGGCAGCTCCTCACAGTCCTGCCCCCTCAGGCAGCGCCGCCATTTTAGCCCTGGGGGTGGGCGGCGAGGGGCCACAAAATGGCGCCCCGCGGCCGCCCCTACGTCGGGTAGCACAGAGGGGTAAGTTGGGGCCTTCGCTCTCTGAGTGCGCACAGAGAGAGGAGAAAAACCCCACCAACATGAGGATGAGCCTTTTATGCCTTTAGGATGCGCAGGAGGTATGTGTGTTCCTTTCTGAAGGGGCAGAGGTGACGCGGTAGCTGCAGCCCCTGGGTGGGGTTTTGTGAGGTACAGGAGAAGGGGCCTCCCTGAAGCTTCTGAGCCTGGACGGTCACTGGTGCTCAAAGTAAGTAACGGCCTCATCAGTGGATTAAATTAAAGTAGTAAAAAATAAAGGCAAATAAGTATTTTGGTGCACCATTTAAGCTAACTGCTGTGTTTGCTTAAACTGCACGTGCAGTTACATATTTGAACAAGCTAACCCACGGCAAAGCAGATACAATCACTTATTATATTCCAGGAAAGATAAAATCTAGCTATAGAATTACAACTTTGATGAGTCAACCTCTTCTTGCGGAGATGTATCGAGTGGTTAAAGGAACAAACATGTGTTTCATCGTGTTACGGATGGACGAATGGTTTGGGGGCAGGAGTGCTGCCCACTGGAAGGGTACAGAGGACTCTGGAGAGTGCTGTGAGATACTTCTGTGCTTATGCTGCAAAGGAATTCATCAACACTGACTACTGGTTTCAAGGGACATATATGCTGTTCACCTTCCTTTTTAATTTAAACTAATTTAACCTACTAGAAGATGTTATCCCTGTTTTAATAGATCTTGGTTTTGTAGCAATTGCTGTCATTTAGGAAGTATCACACAGATGTGCCTTAGGAGCACAAACTTGTGAGAAGTCCTTAAGAATTTCTAGCAGTATTTCTTTCATTCAATCTAATTTCAGAGGCAGAAGTTGAGCCACCTGGTTGAATTATGTTGAAGACAGACATAAGAAAAGCAGATAAACAACTGAAAAAGAAATTAAATTGCCTGTAAGCACAAAGGTAAAGACGAGGATTTATACACCACCTCTGTTGTGCTGTACAAACTGAAAAATGTTTGCCTCTCTTACGTTTATACAAGTAATCTAGCCTACTAAAAGTATGAGATCCATTAAATACAGAAAAAATGGCAAGTTTGTGGTTGTCTGGTTCATTTTTCAGATGTTTTTCAAAACCTAAGCATTAAGATGTGTTCTTAAGTTATGTCACAAATAAATATTCATATATCTTAATAACATGGGGGCTACAGATGTGTTAACACAGTGCCAGCAAAGTCCCTCCACTTAACACCAGCTGAGAAATCAGCTTTTGGTTTTGTTTTGGTTTGTTGTTTTTTTTCCTGATGTTTGTAGGACTTTGGCTCAGATACTTGAATATGGTAAATTGTTACTAATCTTGGCCAGCTGAGGTAATGGTCACTGAGGTCCCTCAGGCTGGCAGGCTATCCAAATACAGGCTTTGTATTAAAATGACTTTGAACTTCATAGTCTTTATGGACATAGCTCACAACTGTGCAGTAACTGAAGGCTTGGCTCAATTGTATCTTGGCTTTTTGCAAAGGGAATGGAAATGTCATGTTGTCAGGAAAGTCTCTGCAAGTCAGAAGTCACTGTAACTAGTGTCAGGATCTGGCCTCTTTGCCTTCTGAAAACTCATGCAAGCAAAGCCAAGGGCAAAATTATTTTTTCTGATAGTACAACTTCACTTACATGGCAGAAGACTAAATAAATAAATAATCCCAAGCATATTTTGCTCAATTTTTTAAAGTGGGCCGAGTCTCAATCTGACCAGTTTTGCCTGGTTTCAGAATGGAAAAAAAAAAAAAAAAGAAAAGAAAAAGGAAAAAAAAAAAGGCACAGGTATAGAATCATAGAACAACATGAAGTATGGAAGGAAGAACAAGGTAAAATGAATTAATAGAATCGTAGAATGCTGGGTTGGAAGAGACCTCAATGTTCATCTGGTCCAACCTTTCTAGGTACTACTATAGTTCATATAGCTCAGCACCCTGTCAAGTTGAGACTTAAGACTGTCCAATGTGAGGGAATCTACCACTTCCATTGGGAGACTATTCCAATGTTTGAATGTCCTCATGGTGAAAAATGTAGTTCTTGTGTCCAATCATAATCTCCCCAGGAGCAACTTGTGCCCATTACCCCTTGTATTCTCCCTGTGATTCCTTGTAAATAGGATGTCCCCATCTTCTTGGTAGCCACCCTTTAAGTACTGGAACACTATAATAAGGTCTCCCTGAAGCCTTCTCTTCTCAAGGCTGAACAAACCCAGTTTTCTCAGCCTTTTCTCATATGGCAGGTTTTCCAGTCCTCAGATCATCCATGTGGCCCTTATCTGGTGCAAGACCTTACACTTCCCCCTGTTGAACTTCATAGGGTTCCTGCTAGCCCACTCCTCCAGTTTGTTCAGGTCATCCTGGAGGGTGGCTCTCCCTTCTGGAGTGTCAGCCTCTCCACTCTTCTTGGTGTTGTCAGCAAACTTCATCAGAGTGCTCTTGATACCAGCATCGAGGTCACTTATTACATCCAGAAATGACATCTAGGTACATCTGGAAATATCAATCTATGCCCAGAAATTACTCATTTGCCTACCTTCTTTGGTGTAATTCTATATATATAAGGAATGAGATCAAATTCTTACTCTAATGATCTGAGTGTCTTCCAGAAAACAGGGTAATTCATTCTACACAGCCCAAGAACACCTACTAAAAATACATATATTAAATAGGCCAGACTTCATGTATTTTCATGATGGTTTGAGACAAAAATTTAATTTTCAGATTTCTAATACATTCAGCATAGTTAAACAGTGAAAATGGGTACAATCTCACTGGAGTTACCTCTTAGGAAGGCAACGTGTGAATTAATTCCATTCTAGTTAAAGTGGTCTAAAGCTGAACGCCAGTGTGATCATAATATAAACTAAATCAGGTATGTATAAGAGCATCCTTTGTCTACATCAACGTTTTAAAAATCCGAAATCCAAATAAAACTAAATCAAAACAATGCTGTTAAAAGCCGCAAAGTTGTACTAGATCTGAAGTTCTGCATATATAGCATGTTACAGAGCCCTGTCATCATCTGAGATAAACTGCAGAGCCGATATTCCTCCCAAAGCTATTTGTGGCTTGAAAACAGTGCTGCAAGCTCAGTAATGCTGATGACCATGCATGGGAAGACTGGAACACAAGCAAATTAACAGTCAGTATCTACCATGCAGTTCTCTGAGGATTCTCTAGAGTTCCAATCTGGATAGATTTTCACTGGGAGAACTTTTCCTTTTAGCATCCTGCTAATGCATTTAAAATGTTTACCTCAATGAAGGAGACTTACAACTTTTAGAAAAAAATGGTCAGAAGTTTAAGCTAATACTGCCAATGTGGCCTATACTATTCGAACAACCCTTAACAGTAAGTGTTCAACCTTTCCAGGAAATAAAAATATAAACCTTTTTTTTTTTTTTTTTTTTTTTTCCAGCCATGGCAGAGACCAAACATTAAAAAATCCAATGAGAGTAGTTAAAAGCTGGCAGAATTATAAATACCTGGAAATAGAACATTGCCCTAAGTAGCTGAGACACTGTGTGGAAGTTATCAGTTATAAGCCTGATATATAATAAAAGGTAAACAAGGCTTAACAAGCACTGTCAAAGCATGCAGGAAGTGGAATTTAATTCACAGACAGGTAAATTTCACTGGAAGTCAGTGACTTAGAATCAGCTAGATTTTTAGTGCTGCTTTTGTTCCATAAAGACATTCATACTTAACATAAAGCCAAATTCTCCGTTCTGTTGTGCTGCGTTTTTGGTACTGTGGCCCAAACAAAATCAAGAGTGACTTAAAGCTATGGAGAACTAAGCTTGCAATATTACACTCAGTCTTCAATAATATTGTTTCACTAATACTTTGTATTCTGTTACACACAGAGATAAGAACTTGCTGCCATTCAGGAAATATGTAACATGCAGGTGGATGTGTAATGTGTACATACACAGACAGCACCTCATGAGATTAACTGCCTTGAGGAAAAACTCTCTATGAACCTTTGCAGGATAAAACATGTTTCGTCTTGTGTGTGAGTTGGGGAGGTTTGCAAGCCTAGGGTAACAAATCAAAAAGATTGTTTATGCTGTCCAACTTCACAGTGTTTGTTACTAGGCATGTCTCCTTCTCACCTTTTAATAATGGGGACAGTAACTGTGCCTTTAAACAATGACTAATTTGTTCCTATGAGGCCAAAAACCACTCAAGTGACAAAGAAAAAATAAACACTCTAGGAAACAAAGACTACAATGTATTCATGGAAATGAACAGTCATACAGAATGAGGGAATATCAAGACTAATGCTTTTACAGACAACTTTTTCACTTGCATAACTCAGCAGCTGCTCGTTTGCTTGAACAGACTGCTGGAAAACAGCTAAGAATTTGCCCCTGGAATCATTACTTTAATAGAGTTTATTTGCAAGCACATCTGAGTTCCTTTTCTTTTCTGGCTATCCTGCATCATTTCTATGCAAGATCTGTCACTGTGAATTTGAAGCGATCCTTAGCTTGGAAATTATTTTCTTCATGTAGTCTTTGGATATCCTATCTAGATGCTTTTGATACCAAGATTGTCTTGATGTAAAGCTGGAACAACATAGTGTTGAATTAGACCCATTTTCTATCACTTAATATAGCCTTTAAATTCATCCAGGGAATGTGTCCACACTAGACGGAGAAGAAGCCTCTTGACTATACTGAATTATCATACTGAATTGCTTCAATCCATTTACTGGGGCTGCCAAATTGAAATGATGCATGTCAAGGCAACCTTACGCTGAAAAGTAAAAGATAGCTTCTTAAATGTTCCATTTATAAAGCTTTTTATTCACAGTCAAATGTAGTATCCCCTCTGAAATATATCACTTTACAAAATTGATACCTTGCCATTATAAAATTTCCACACCATATTCACTCAGCTTAGTAGTAAAAACAAGCTTTTGCTCTTTTCCCTTTAGTACAGCTGATGAAAACTGAGCAATTCAAGGTCTGCTTCTTAGATCACCAGCACTAAGTATTCCATAGATTGGTAATCTCCTATAGGGAAGGTTAAAAGTCAGCAAAAAAGCAAACTGTTAGTTCTATCAGTGTGTATCATATTGGAAAACGGAAATTGAAGAAGGAAAACAAACCAACAAACTTCTACTAATGCTAAGGATGTTAAGCATAATCTACAAAAACAAAAGTATGCATGTGGAATTTCTGGAACTCTCTTCAAGGAATATAACTCAAAGCAAATTAGCAAAGAGAAAAATTACACTTTTACACTGCAGAACTCTAATGCATTTTTCCTATTACAGGTTACATATGATTTTAAAAGAACAACCTGCATCCATCATTTACTTTCTGTATTATTTTCCCTAAATTGCTGTAGCCTAAAGCTTTTTTTTTAATCAGTGGCAAGCAATTTCCTAAGAAACATACAGTCTTTTTAACTAATGCCCTATTTTGGCATCTTTGTATCTTGGTTTGACAAAGGAATAATCTGCCCACATTTGGGATGCAACCAATTTCAATTATTTTGGCCCCACTTAAGATGGAAAGTTTCTTTGGCTTCAAGTTTGACAGACTAAGTCTTTTGGAGAAACAGAACATCTCTGCACAGCCTCATGATCACTTCTCCAATTATATTCTGATTTACATGTTACTGTATAGCTGAAGTGAATTTTTTTAAACTTCTGATTTGCATAATGTTTCCTTGCACTTTAACTCTCTAGAGCAGCTACACATTACTAGGCAGCCACGTCTTACGAAAGAAATGACATTCCATCTTTCTATTCAAATTGTTTTGTTTGGTTTTTTTTTAAGAGTAACTTTGCACATATCCCTGCCTGTAGCAATGTTAAAGAGGATTTTTTTTTTCTAGGTGTAAGGGGGTTTTGCAGTTGCTTTCAGTTGAGAATCTGCATGAATGCAGTCAAAAGTTCAGTGAGATCTTGCCTGAAGGAATCCTATACCACAGAATGACACACCAATATACCTCCACCTGTGGTTCCAGTTAAGAGATTGGAGTTTGCTCTTCACAACTCCCAAAAGCCTTCCTGTGGTCAACAGCTGATAGAGCCCTTAATCCCAGTATCCAAGGTTTCTTCTTCTGGGGCTACGGAACCAGGTCTTGATCAATCCCTGAGCAAAGTATGTCATTTACTATAGAAACCATGATCTCCCTTTACAGTTTTAGTAGTTCCAGACCCACAGTTTAAAAGTGACTTTTGGTCTGCCCTCTTAGATCCAAGAAAATGCTTAATTCTGAGAGAATGAAGTTTAACTTTTATTGTTACAGATAACTTACGTTTTAAGGAGATTTTCAATGAAACTGCAACATTCATACTTTTTGACATGGCTTCATGCTAGTGTTGGTTTTCAAGGCCAGGAAGAAATAGGATGACAGTTAAAAATCCACTCTTGCAGATGCAGTCCTCCAATAATAAAAATTCTGAAGGAGCAGAAATGAGCACCAAGGATGTTTAGACTTCCTAACTCAAGGCTAGCATTTATAAGGGTGGGAATTTAAGTCTGAGTAAGATTCCTCCTTTGCATCTGCAGTAAACTGTCAGTGAGAAAGGTTTTCTAGGAGCTGACCTGGAGAAACTTTACACAGCTGGGAGGAGACCTACTTTCTCAGGTTAAAGATACCCATTTTGTTATGGTAAAAATCCATTTACATGGCTGGAGCAGTAAATGACATGGAGTTTTCTCCCTGCAATACTTTTTAAAAAAGCACAGGCATGTGGAGAGGAAGTTTTTCATTAGACATTTAAAGATGTATCTAAGAAAAAGATAATTTGCTGAGTGAAAAAATGCTCAGTACTGGGCCAGACATCTACTACAAAGTCCTGAGCCATTGATTTGGTAACTAAGTAATTTAATTTTCCTGTCCATCTGTGGCAGTTCAATGAAGTTGTGCTAATTCAAGGACCAAAGTCCTTAAGGACCAAGTAAAAAGACTCCCATTGGCTTTAAAGTCAATGAATCAAGTTGACTTGATATCCAGTGACCTCCAAATTCTGCCAAGCAGAGCTTCCCAGACACCCCCAAGGGCTGTTTGCTATTTTAATGTAGCTATTTAGCACTAACAATAGTGGAGGTTAAAATCTTGAGTTGCATTTTCATTTATCTTCTGAAGTTTTGTGGGGTTTTTTGTAAGCTTGGAAAATCCCATGTGCAAGCTCCTATCAGTTATACCGACCTCATCACTTTCTTAGTACAAAGACTACAAAGCAAGAAAAGGTAACACATTAAATGCATGTATCAAAACAAAATCTTTAACAACATAAACACTATTTTCACTTTTAATTTAAAAGCCTGAATACAAACCACTCTAATTTTATCATCAATTAGCCTCCAGTCAGTCCGACTACATATATATTTCTACCATGACTTGGAGTTTTACATAATTTTGTCATTGCATTAGTTAAAAACATTCTGAGAAACAGCAACTTTGTTAGTGATTCTCGTAGCTGTTATGTCTAACTAATATTAACGCATAATCTTTTAATAGCAAAATCAAGACAAGATAGGAAGGCATCAAACACACCTTTATGTTACCTTGAAATATCCTGAGTTAATTAATACTTTATTAACTGGTACTAAAAACTGTTGTTATTGTAACAGCAACTCTTTGTATTACATTGGCATTAACTAATGCAGAATTGCTATTTCTTCACTATATTCAACACTCAACAGCAATGAGACTAAAAGTCTCCCACAGTTTGCCTTTCCTTTGAGGCCCTGCAGAAGCATTCTACAAACCATGGCTCATACAGATTTATTCACACAGCCACTGCAATAGATGCTCTTCTTGCCAGCCTCCAGAAAAGTTGCTATTTTTTATTCTAATACTCATGTAGCTTTTCCTGGGAGGAACTTTCACAAACAATGTTCTGTCAAGTCATTTTATATTTGAGACAAGTGAAGTTCAATAGCTATCCTGAAGCCTAGATGTTCCAAGAACACTTCAGTGATAAAAACCAAAACACTTAGCATTCATGATCTTGTATTTCAAGCCTCTTTCTAATAGAGGTGTTAGTGAATAAAAAGCACATGGTTAATGCTTCTTAGTTTGTGGGGCATTGGTCTGGGTTGTTTTCTTTGTGTTAGAAAAGCTACAAATCCAGGCTGTTAACAGCCACAGTGAGTAACAGAAGCCTTACAAAAAAAAGTTTATAAAGTTGCACTTGTTACATCTATTTATACTGCCCTATCACTAATGCCAAATATCCGTATATAATTAATTCTACCAGATGGACTTCTGCCTCAGAAAGTCTTAGCTAATAGCCTTGGATTATTCTTGTTTAAACATTTACCGATGAAACCTGTGTACTTCAGTGGACAATGAATTATGATCCTTTTCAGAAATTACCTTTTAGAACAAAAGCTATAATTGAAGCTTAAGAGGAAAATAATGAAATGGAAATGTCCTTCAATTCCCTTTTAATTAACAGCACTGTACGTAAATACAAGCTGAGCTATTCATTTCCTAAAGACAATGCCTCTCGAAGTATAAGACATTATCTCCCAGGAAATCTCTACATAAAAGTGCTTCTGGCTTGTGCCACTTCAGACCATTTTTTTCCTATTGTCTTCCCAATTAGTTCATAGGACACCTGGCCTTTTTTCTTTTTCTTTTTTTTTTTTTTTTTAATTGATGCTTTTAAGATTAACATTTTGAATCTCGTGCTTAGCACATGCAAACATCCACACAAAGTCCAGAATTATTTTTATAATAGTCTACAGCTATCATTTGCAGTAGCAGGTTGAAACAGGTACAAGACAGGACACACAAACTTCCAAATATACTCTGTAGAAACCAAATGAGCACGCCAAGACAAAAACTGCTTTACGCAAGTATTGCTGTCTTTGGTTAAGAACACACTTTGGGTCTTTTCATTTTTACCTTAATCACACACACAAAAAAATACTTGGGAGTCCAACAGATCTTTTGTTTGGCATAAGCATGACATTAAACCTGCAGAAATATAACATTCTCATTTTAGATTTCAGCTAGCAAATGTTCATGGGCCTTTGACATGCATATACATATGGTCTCTTGTTAGTTGGACTGAAAAAATTGCTGTTTCTTCAAAGAGCTCATCATTAACAAAAATGTGTAAATTCATACCAGTCTTTGTAAAAGTTTATAGAGATATGCAACAAGTATTTGAGTTTAATAAACTTGCCAATGTATTTAACTTTTGCTTTCAAATATATATTTTTAGATAGTCAATAACAAGAGAACCTTCATTTCAGCACCTAATTCAGTTTAGCCTGTATTATTCATTCCATGATGCAGTACAAATCTGTAAGGACAGTAACAATCTGCTGTATGTCATTCAGCTTCCAGTACTAAGGTATACATTGATTCATTTGTTCTTACAATTTAGTCTTTCACAGTAACACTATTTCCCAATCAGTTTTGTAGACTGCTACCAAAACTGCATTTTGGTGAACTACATTGTTCATAAGCAGTTAAGTAACTTCAAATTGTTAACCAACAATAGTGTTTTGCTTTGCAGTGTATTGAAAAATGAACTAATGAGGTTTTTCTGAAGAAACTAATACACCACCTCTCTTAAACAACTAAGCTTCACATTTTTAGAAAAACAAATAGAATATTTGCAAAACAGTATAGTTTTTACAGCACCAGAGAATGCTTTCCCTGATGATGATCTGAGAAATCACAACAGATGACCACACTCCTACCACCTCAGAGCACATCTCTCTCTCTGTGTCAGCAGTAAGGGATGTATACTGAAGCCAAAATTCCAATCAAGTTCCTGCATGTGCTGTTTCCTCATAGCTGTCCCCAGCCTGCTCCTTTTTTCAGACCCTACAAATTGCCCTTTGGCAATATCTATTCTTTCCAATTGACTAGACACAGTGACTTAAGAGTGGAATCCAGGCTGTTTGCTTCTGGCCCTTGAAACTTGGTTGTCTCAGAAGCAAGAGAAGTAAGAGAATATAGCTGTCAAGTTCTGAAGATAAAAAGGGAACAATTTAGCACAAGTGAAAAAACCTTACAAAACTCTACAAATATAGCATTTCACACAATTATATAATAAGAAAGTAAACATAGCTCTTGCATAAAGACCACAGACTGGGTAGCATTGTTTGAGACTTTTTAATATTCAGGAGATTAAGTACATTAAAAAAAGTGTCAATCATTCAGCAGTTAAAAAAAAAAAAAAAGAGGAATTCTTAGGCATTATGAGCAAAACATTACTAATATCTATTACCAGCAAGTGTATATTAGTTAATTCTTATTTGACTAATGAAATATTACTTCGCTCACATCAAATGGCACTTTCAGATACACATATAATGTGATTACCTCAGTGACAAGTGTTCTGGACAAAATACAGTCCTATAAATTCTTAAGTATAACTAAATCAAAATGTTGCTTTATAGCACCTCTGCAAGATGCATACATTATGCAAAACAAATTTTGAAATAAGTTATAGGTGTCTCTAATTCATCTAAGGGGAAACAGAAATTTAGTCCATCTTTCTCTTTTTTCCTTTTGCAGAAGTTTTGGAGGCATGTTCATTTTCAGCATTTGGTTCCCAGAGTGCATTTCTTACAAATCTAGAAGCAGCTCCTTTATCAAGTTTGGATGCCTTTTTCTTGTCTGCTATCTCTTTGACCTTGTTCATGTATGTTCTTATTCTCTCCTAGGAAAAAGAAAAAAAAAGTGTTTTTCACAACACACTCCCAAGATTGCTGCTAAAATAAAATCAGAGTACAAGTGCTCTACACTATGCATTTCTGTAATACCTAGAAAAATAGCATCATTTAAATATATATAAGGCTCTTTGCAGACTTGAGGCTTCCCCTTCAGCAGATTTTCCATTACAGGTACCTACCATACTAATATTTGCATGATATCCACCAAAGGAACATTAAGTCCTACAGAGGTGAAGACTGCATCTAATTTACAGTGAGACAAGAACTGTACTTGCAGGCAACATTAGAAAACAAAACACTGAACTTAATTTGGAGTTTAGCCTACATTAAAAGATGGCACCACAATATAAAAGACATCAAGCTATTGGAGAGTGTCCAAAGGAGAGCCACAAGGATGGTGAAGGGTCTAGAAGGGATGACTTAGGAGGAGCAGCTAAGGTCACTTGGATCAGGTTGGAGAAGAGGAGGCTGAATGGTGACCTCATTGTAGTCTATGGCTTCCTCATGAGGGGAAGAGATGGGGCAGTTACTGATCTCTTCTCTCCTGTGACCAAGGACAGGACTTGGAGAAATGGCAGGAAGCCATCAGGGAAATCAGGGAAGGTTGAGGCTGGGTATCAGGAAAAGATTTTTTCACCCAGAGGGTGGCTGAGCACTGCAACAAGCTCCCCAGGAAAGTGGTCACAGCACCCAGCCTGCTCAAGTCCAAGACGTGTTTGGATGATGCCCTACACAGGGACAGGAGTTGGACTCAATGGTCCTGATGGGTCCCTTCCAACTCAGCATATTCTATGATTCTATGGCAAAATAATATTTAGATATGACATATTAATAGATTAATTATACTGATTACTGTCTAAAAAAAAAAAAGAGAAAGAAAAAAGAGAAAGAAAAAAGAAAAAAAGGTAGCATGTCCAGGCAGACCCAAAAAAGTCAAAAAGCATCTTACACAAAATCAAAGTTGGTACAAGCATTACGCATGCAACCACATGAAGTCTTGTGGTTAAGATCCTGAAATGCTCAAGCAAACTTATCAATGAACCTGTTTACTGCAGCCTGATGAATTTCCAGCTGTACCAGAAGCTTCTTTTATGATCATAAATAAAAAACCTGTTCCCACTGCCACTTCATGAAGCAGTGGCATCTGCCATCTTAACCCTACCATAGTAATGGTTTTTTTTGAACAAAGCATAGCTTGGATTCAGCCCCACCTAAGTATACCCTCACACCTTAACAATTCATCACCCTCTTAAGTGCCTGCTTCTCTTCACTTACTAGAGAGGACACTTACAGTAATTCTGCAAAATACGTAAAAGTTTGGTTGATAGATTTCATGTCTACATATTTAGCCTAATACGGCCTTCAACTCTAGGGCCTTTACATGATAATGTAATATGAACTGCAAACAACAGTAACATATTTACACATATATATACACACTGCTCTGATGCCCAAATGACAAATGAGGATTAATGGAACATTCATGGTTACTGCTAACTAAATACACGTTAATATTATGTAACCCACACATTTCTCACACAAGCCATTGACAGCTTTTTGAATCTGCAACAAAAGTTTTGAGACTGACACTACACAACTGATTTTCAGCTCTTCAGTGATCGTTCTAAGCACCTGATTTGTCAAAAAGTTGGCCACTCTTTCTGTATCAAAAACATAGTTTTAATGAGGAGAGGTTTACAGAGTCTGAAATCATGATAGACCAGTATTTCTTTGGTGACTGAGATGGCTAATGAGAACAGATGGCAAACCTACATGTATCAACATGGGAAAAAAGAGCTGGCAAATGTCAGCATGACAAAATAAATGAGCTCTGATAGCTTAAATGTGAATTTTATTAATGCAGTTGGAATCTCTGTATATTCCCTGTAGGTACACAAGGAGAACATTTCTAAAAAACAAAACAATATTACAGTCTTTTTTTATTCCCTTTCCACATGAATGAGAACATCACAATGGTCTTGGAGGGAAGGAACGTGCATTCACTCACCTTGACACTTGAAAAAGGAAAAGAGAACTGGATAAGAATCTAGCCTGTGACAATTCACTCATTATTCAGAGTTAAAATGACTGGCAATTGTGAAATAAAATACCAGCATAAAACATTCACAGCAGAAGAGATAACATTTATTTTTTAGTATTGCTAAATTAACACAATATTCAGGCACTATATATAATATAGGAAGAACAAGAAACTGACTGAAAACTCATGAAATATTAACTGATCCATTTTTTATATGATACAGTCTAGACTACTGAAAACCTCACAAAATTAAAAATAGAAGTATTCTTGTTATTCAGGCTAGCTTTCCACATTTTTCAGTCCTACCTCCCACTCCATTGGTTATGTAAGGATTACATTTAAGCTAAGTATTTTACAATTGCACAGATCTAGCATTTTCATTTATATAGAAATTAAACCGGGTAGCTATAAGTTTTGATTTCTGTTTTCTTCTTCAGGCTAAATTATTTGATTTTTTCAGTCAGCAGAATTTTCAAGATAGCTGCCCTTCTATACTGTAGTCATGTATCTAAATGGAATATAAAGACAAACCTAGAAGATTTATTATAGGTTGTAAATATGTCACTAATGCAGAATTACTGGACAATACACATACAACTGGTGCCAAAAAAGCTTTTAGCTTTGTTGCTGAACTGGATTCTTTACTGCTGAGAAAATGAATTAATGGAGGACTTGGAAGGGGGAGGGGGGGCTCTTTCCCGTCTTCACTAGTAAATCAAGCACTCTATACTTTCAGAGTCATACAAAAGTAAGAAAAGGCAGCCTCAAAGATTAACATGATTCCAAGTATTTATAAGAAAAAAAAATACTATACTGGAAGTTATAAATTATCATCAGACATGAAACATTTTTCCATTTAACAATGGAAATACAAGTGAAAAGCTGCGCTGTTCGGAATCAAATTCTCAAATAAAGGTGGAGAAAAGATGACACCATTTATCTTCTTGTTCTTTTGTAATTTCAGCAGACTCTAACTTTGCCTTAAACAATACTGTTTTGAACTAAAAATATTACTTTCTCAATTTAGAGAGCCCAGCAGGGGATAAGAACGGTTATATAACACCACACAGCATATGTGTGCTATTATGGCAACACAACAATTTTAAATGTAGATACAAACATTTTTTTTTTTAGTTCTACATGAGTTAACTGTCCTGGGTAAGTAATATATTGCATTGCAGTGTAAGAATCTTACCAGTTCTTGTTTCACTGGATGTTCCTTTGGATTGATTCCCTGAGTAGCCAAGTACACTGAAAGAAAAAACATGTCTTTTTGAAATGGAAAGATGTGATGACTGAGGACTGAAATCAATCAGTCACAGAGGAAAACTAAAACCATTCATAAGAATTGGAGTTTATTGTATTTTTAGGTATCTAACAAACTATTATAATACAATATTGCAGTTTAAAAAAAAAATCTAACATGGTTAAGCTTTCTGTTCTTAGGATAGAAAATGCTGCCAAGAAAAAGACAGAAAGAAACATCCTCATGGATGTACAAAATCAGCTTTTGTGATTATCAGTTTTTTATTTGCAGTTTCAACATGGTTTACCCTGTAATAGCAAAAATTTGGGTCCTAGAGGTAATTAAAAGTTTCTAATTATTTGGCTAGGTGATATGATTATTTAATGTTTGCAGCTGTCAAGAAGGTGTTCAAATGGTAATAATAAATACATTTTTTTTACCAAATACTTACCCCAGAACATTGAATTTAACGTGTACACTGAAACCAAATCCAGCTTTGCTTGCTCAAGAGGCTCTAACTAGAATGAAAAAAACACACCACAATTGCATAACTCTAAGCCAGATGTGCATAGATTTTAGTAATAGGCGTATTTTATAATTATGAATGTATTTGTACAAAAAGGTGCATGAAGGAGCACGTTTTTGCAATACAAGTTCACTGACACCATGTCTATGCCTATTTCTGTGCCAATACAAAACCATTCTCTCTGCAAATATTAATTTAATTTTCCCAGTGTGATGCTTAATGCCACAGTCACATATAGCCAAAAGCACAAAAACCTGTTGATATACAGCTCTTGGATTGCTATTCCCATAGTCAAAATTAAGTCCTGATTTTTACATAGAAGCTTAATTCAAAATAGCTGTTGCTATCAATGGATGGTAAAAAAGAAGTCTTAAGATTGCAGAAGCTCAAATGTGAATATAGCATGCTGCAGACAATCAACGAACATTAACACTGCACACAGTAAACTGTGTTCATTGCATGCTGGAATACTTAGGGCTGTAAGACAAAGGAAGAATAAAGGTAACAAGGGGTTTTTTTCCTCAACTGTCAAAGTCAATTTATTGTTTTAGTCCTATAGGATTTCCAGAAACTCTGATAACATAATTGTACAGCTCACTAGTTCTAACATGGATACTGTCAAAAGATCAGTGTTGTCAAGACTGTTTTCTTCATCATTTAATTGCATTAGAAATTCTCACAAGATAAAGAAGTATCCTCCTGTGCTAGCATTTTCTTGCCCAAAGAAAAGAACATGTTTGGCTTTACATGTTGAAAGTTAGAGAGGTTTGTATGGAGTCTTCAGGCAGTACCTTGCTCTGTCTTTATGCCCTGAAAAAAACCCACATTTTACAGACTTGTGCTAGAGGAGACAGTTTGGTTTTTCAAGCACCCACCCGGTTCTGCAAGTCTAGACTTCCAGAATCATACTATTTCTCATTACTGTCACTTCACCTTTATGTCCTTCTGGGTATACTAAGTTCCATTAAGTTTGCTGTGAAAAGGTCTCAGACAAAAATGTGAATGACCTCACTGTTTCATGAAAGAGCACTCAGCATGCACTATAAGGAAGGTCAGGAATAAGCTAGAATGTCCTCTACCTAAATGATTCACTGGTAGGTTCATCTCCTTTCAGCTTGGAAGAACATATATTTAATTCTTTTGTTTGTAAGACCATCTGGATATCTTAGAAATGTAAACATTTCAATTATTAGGTATCAAGGGTAGGAAGTGTCACACTTGTTATTTCTCTGGTCAGTGGCTTGCCTAACAGACCCTTTTATTTCAGTTTGGGTTCTCAGGTATTCCTGCATTAATAACAAAAAGGAAGACTATTTACCTTTTGGAGAAGCTCACTCCTGGAAACTGACATCATTGTCTTCAGCATCTCATCTACAGAACCAAGAGATTTTTCAAATGCTGCAAGATAATCATGGATTTCAGTGGGGTATTCTTCCATATTAGTATCATCTTCTGACATTTTCATCTGGGAAGAGAAAACAAAACTAATAAACCTTTTCATTAAGTCTCTACAGAGACTTACTGTACTTACAGACACTTATTTTAAAATACAAGCCATTAGCATTCATTCATTAAATATTGTAAGAAAGGCCTATTTCTGAAGAGTTCTGGCAGCTGATGTTAATAGTGACACAGTTAAAGGTCCTATAATTTCAGGGGTATCTCCTAGCTGCTGCGCAAAATAGCATGAAGGAGCATTACAAATTACATGACTGTAGTACCTATTCTTGTAACAGTGCCAAAACAGTATTTAGCTTTTATGGTCTGTGACAGAAATAAATTATTTGCTTGTTTTATCAGAGCACCAAGCAACAGATAGGGCACTAAAAAAAAACCCAACCTCCCAAAAAAACAACTTCAGCCTGTCTTAGGGACAGACATTACTTCAGCATTAAAGCGGTTATACAGCACCAGTTTTGTCAGGGTCAGTTACATCTTCTAATGCTAAATTTAGGAGTTGGTCCAAGAAATTCTAGTTGTGAACCCTATATCCAGTTTTATGAATTCTCTATGGTGTATTATAATCTGTGATGTAATTCTAACAAAGATGAATTGATTTGGGGATTTCAGAATACTCTGGAAATCTTGTAGATGCATCTATGCACAGGAACTGTGAGATAAGAAAAGATGTGAAAAAATCCCAAAGCAATCCTTTTTTGATCCAAACATTCATGATAACATGGCATGGCTACTGCCAAGCCATTTGGCTGTTGTCTTATACTCAATATATTTTAATTTCTTTCATATCATGCATTCTCCTGGGGGAGTAAATGTTATTTCAAGCTAGGTTACTTTCCACAACTTCTGACTGAGCAACAACTTTTTTCTAAGGAAAGAGAGGAGGAAATATGTAATTTTCCTGCCCATTTGGTGAGCTGTGTCAAGAACAAATGGGCTCACCTGGACCACTGCGGTCTTTCCTACTTAGGATCGATGTGATAAATCCCACTACCCATCCGCTGAGGATAGGAATATAAGTTGGAGAAACTGTGCTTTGAAAACTTGATCTATGAACATCAAGCCACAAAGCCAGTGCAAACAGCCAGAAAACAGCTGTCACATCACTGGACTTTGTTTTAGATAAAGACTTGATCTTTCCCTTTTCCTGGCAAAAGCATGGTATGTGTGAGAGAGGTTTCTTTTTATTTATAATGTCTCTTGGAGGTCAAACAGGAGGAAGATTGAAAGGAAAAACAGTGCAAAGCTACTCAAGCTAGTCTGCAACTCCAGTTTTAACACACAAGTGAGATTCCAGAAATATGATCAGCCACCTAACAAGCCCGGTTTCACTGCTGTTGTTTGCATAGTTAGATTTCCAATCCTACTGAACTGCATGACATTTCATCCTGGTCAGAGCTTGTTTTTAGATTGAGTACAGAATCACAATGCTAACCATGACATACTGAAGGTCCCCTCCCTACCCCAGCATGTAACTCACATATGTAAATACTGTTTCAATGAGCTGCAGCAGACCTAAGCAAGAATGCTAAGCTGAACCTACAAGATGCTGACCACAATTATTTCTGCCGTTTAAGATAGTATTGGTTTTGTTTTGTTCTGTCCTGGCCACCTGCGTTATAATCCCCCTTGTTAAGTTGATTGTAAGAGTCCAGGAACACTCTTTGTTACTAACTTTCAGTCATACAATACAGCACAAAAATTACTCAAAGCTACAGAAGAAACTAGATTTTCCCAGCTGTTAATACAGTCAAGCCTAGTTAGAAAATATCTGTCAGTACACATTTACACCTACAGGGAGAGAGGTGTAATCCAATCCAATAATCTACAGAGCTCACCACCACTACAATACTTAATCTACTATGGTCTTAATTTGATGGATATGCATGAACATACCGATAAATCGCAACTTTTCTCTCTCTGTCAGGGCATCCAGCACCAGCAACTGCAGGAAAAAATATCCAAATTCTTGTAGCAGAAATGTGTTACCAATCAAAACTAACTCCAGCTATTTTACAGCAGTTGCAAGGATAAACAATTACTAGAGTAATATACTTTCTTTCCAATATCCCAAGCTAGACCTAAAGAATGAGACAGAGAAAGAACAGGAAAATAGAAGGAAATATAAAGAGATGCAGTCGAAAATATGTTTTTCTACAATTACCATCACATGAACCAGAAATAATTAACTTTGCCCTTATATCATGAAGTATGACACTGTCAATTAGCAAGGAAAGGTAAAATATGCAACAACCTTCAATGGATCAAGGCTACACATTAGTCTATGTACAGTGCTCTCCATTGATAAGTCTGCTCCTTCTGGCCAGGGAGGGGGAAGAATTTGTTGAGCTTGGGTTTTTTGTTCATTTCAACAGGAACTAGCAAGTTCCTACTCCTGCTGTTTTGGGACCTCTCTCTTTTCATTAGACTGTTGTTTCAGCATTACTAATCTCTAAGCAGGATATGTTACAGTGTTGGCACATGCCAACAATAAAGCACCAGTCAACAGCCTAAAATAGTTTTGATAACATTAAATCAACAAGAACAAACTTACACTACATTAGAAAACATGTACATGAGAAACTCCACAAAATTGTTTCTGCCAAAATCAACACACAGACTGCACAGTCACATCTGCACAATGACAAAGCCAAGGATGGAATGAACTAAGCCCACAACAGTGACTCTCTAAACATACCTAAAGGCTATACTGCCCTCAGTAGTTAAACTACAGTTATTGAACCACAAACAAGATTCTTCCCAAATTTTACAAGTGTTTCTCTATAAATTTTGAACAAGTAGAAATTTTATTCAGATCCTGAAGCTGATGTTGTACATAAGTTCTCTCTTGTATTTGCTGATTTTCAATCCAATTTTTTTGGCACAGAGATTCCACTGAAAAAAAATAAAAGACAATGCAAATATTCAAATGAGAGAAGTTATGAAAATACTTGCTGGGTAAGCATATGAATAATGAGAAGTAAAAGGGAAACAAGGCTAAGACATCATTTTAATTATCAAGTGATAACACCTCTGAAGCAGAACACTATCTGTGGTTGTGTGCACAATGATAATACTTTGTAAGATCTTTAATTCTGAGAATGCAAAGGAAAGTCTGCAACCCACAAGCATAAAACAGAAAAGGCTAACTTTTATTAAGGACACTGAGGCAAACAAATAGTGATGGAAAATGTGGTATGACTTCATAACATCAGTCTACCACAGCTTTCCTTTCTAACCCTGAGCTCAAAAACTGCCACATAGTTTTTGGGAAAACAGCATCCAAGCAATGTGTTTGAGGAAGAAGAAGACTTTTAAGTCACAAAAGTAAATAATTTTAATAGAAAACTTACTTGTTGCATTTAACTGATCAAAAATTGTCTTATGAGTTTCCACAGGTGGAAAATTTCAGAATATTCTGTAATTTCTTAACATTTTTTAATAAATCATCAGTTATTCAGAAACCTCTGCTTAGAAAACAAGGAACACCTTGTTTTCTCTCTAGTCAACATAGTGTAAATCAGAGAAAGTAATATATTCAACCTGCAAAAAGGGAAGGGAGGAAAATACCAAACATTATGAGACATAGAGAAGACACATATGAAAAGGACAAAGCAAGAGAAAATACATCATCTTCTGCAGAATGTATTAAAGAGACTAAACAGGTGTCAATCAGAAGCAGTTTGCCATAGTGCCAATGTTACTGTTGATCTATGATCCAACTGAGTTAAATGATGTATTAAGGCAGTTTAAATAGAAACAAACAAAATACAGATAATTGTGCACAACACAACTAGCAAAA
Organism: Chaetura pelagica; assembly: GCF_000747805.2. Classification (NCBI taxonomy): domain Eukaryota; kingdom Metazoa; phylum Chordata; class Aves; order Apodiformes; family Apodidae; genus Chaetura; species Chaetura pelagica. Next base: position 2,970,289 of record NW_009952566.1, read on the forward strand.
TCATTTGTCTTCACATTTATCTTTCAGGAGAATTATACAAGAACACTGCACAAACCTTTCAAGAAAACCACACCCATGACTGGCATACAAAGGTAAGAAGAGGAAAAAGGGAAACTGAAGACAATTTGCAGGTGACTTTTATGAATAATCTTTTAACACGTCTTGTGTTTTAACACAAGCCTTAGAAAGTAAACTGGCTTAAAAAGCAAAACCAAACCTCCCTTCCTGCCCACCCTCACAGCAAAACTGTATCTGTCATGCTGAAAGATATAAACTCTAATTAAGCCCTGGGTACCCTCTAGGTGAGATTTTGCTGAAGATGCATGGTGAAATTAATGGAACCTATGTACATATATCAATGTGGCAACAGAACACTCTGAATGAATTAAAAAATGCTCAGTGCAAGTGCCATGCACAAGGTTTTCAACTGGAATTAAAACTGCCAAGTTCAGGTAAGAATGGTGTCTTTGAAATACTTTGTAATATGCAAACAGGAGACACAAAAGTAATTTACCATTCTTCATTCTGCTTAATACTGCAATTCCTTTCATACCATGTTAATTCTTACCTGTTTCATAAGCACTAGAAGGCCTTGTTTTCATACTGAGCTCATCTTTTATTTTTTCAGATTATTTATCTAACAAAAAATCAGATTAGACTTCGTGAAAAACAAAACAAACCCAAAACCTTTTGGTCAGAGCATATAAAACTGCTCTCATATTAAAAGCAAATGCATCAGCAACATCAGCAAGATAAACCATCTCTGCCAAAACTGCCACTGTCCTCCTTCTCATGAGTTGATTCACAACCTGCAGTGAATGTAGCTGCTGTGAACACAGCAGAGATGTCTCTTCTGCTCCAACACTGTAGTTCACTGCTGTGGCTATAGGACAATAGAGCAACAAGGAGCAAGCATCTTAAACTTAAAGCTACTAGAGATTGTGACTAAGTTCTTTGATCACAAACGTCTTTTGGGCACAGAAATCCACTTCACTCCATGTCTGCAAAGCTCTGAGTACAATAGGCTCTAACTGGTAACAGAGACTCCTCAGCTTTATTACTGCATGATAAATAATCAGCTGCCCACTAGTCATCACTGTGTCTACAGATCCGATTTGCTACTAATGCCTTTCAAGCCAGCTTGGGGCAGCTGGAGACCACATCTAGTACAATTAGTCAGAGTGCTCTTGCAACGCCAACTCACAATCTTGTTAGCAAGAAAGACGTCCATTGCAAAAGCAATTAAGCCTACCATGAAATACCAAGTATGCACCAACAGGCTTATCTTGATCCCCTTAAAAATATCTCAACTCAAGACATGGTAGTTGCACTATATTACAAATTGGCAACAGCCAAGCAATCATTTTTAACTGTGCCTTCAAAGCTAGATGCCAGTCAACATCTCCACGTGCACAGAAGAACCCTATAAAAAAAGCTCACAGCTATCAGGCACTTGCTGATGCCACTGAGATGAAGTCTCTTCAGCCCCCAGAGGACTTGAAGATTTATCCTGATCCATCTTAAAAGATGAACATTTAAAAGGATGAAATAACATTTTTGAGGCTCATTTACACTGCAGCCCATGGGGGATATCACATTAGAAAATAGGTATCTCACCAACAACCCATAATCACTACAGCACTATCTATATCCATGGAAACCAACTCTGATGTAAAGCTTCAACTTGATCTGCAAGATGCGTAAAACATTTTTATTCTCTGTAATCAACTGTCCTATATTGCACATCTCTGATGACATACTTGTTTCCTCTTCTGAACAAATCCAATATGCTCTGGCTCTTGTTCAGCTCCAACCTGTGAGCATGCCCATAAATGCAATGCTTTCTTTTGGTATGTCGGTGAAAGGTTTTCACACTCAGATCTCACACTCAGACTATGCTGTCACAGCTCAGTTCAAGTCTGGGGCTTTAAAGTGACGTGCAAAACAAGTGTACATTTTCACACATGTGAAAACGTGGCCCCAAATGAAACAAGGCCCAAAAAAAGGGTCATTAAAGTGATGGCCTTCAAATCATGTACTTCTGGTTGCACTCAAAGTAGCAAGAACTTTTGTACAGCAAAATACTGTCTCCTTGCACAAAACTGTTCACACAGCATTTGAGTGGATGAAACTCTATATTCTAGTGGGTTTTTGTTCATGACAGCAATCAATACTGAATACTTCCGTCCTACCAAATTTGCAGTGAACATGAAACAACCTGCCTCCAGTATATAGCTCCTGTACACTCTAAACCATGGAGATTACTACCTCTTCTGAAATATGCTGCCACTCTCCACTCATATCAGCACCATGAATGTCCAGAATTACAGCCAAGGAGTTTTTTAATCCTTTCAAATTGCTGACCTTCTTTGTTTCCTTTAGCCACTAGTTCCACAATGCATAAAAAAGTACTTCATATAATCAGAATACGATTTCCTGTATTTGCACTTCATGCAGTACCTTTCTCTACTGTTTAGAACAGCAATCTCAATCTGGTTTTGGGTGTTCATTATTTGACTGTGCTAACATGCTTTGTTCAATAAGCATATTTACCTTTTTTTTTTTTTTTTTGGTTGAACGTAACACAATAACTGTGGGATGTGATGTTCTGAGCATTGTGTTCCAAGCATCAATAAAACTGATGCAGGAGAAAAATGGGGAAAATCTTTTTTATCTATCCTCTAAGTAGAGTTCAAGAGCTGACAACCTGACAAAAAGGAGACCAACTACTATCAGAAAAGAAAAGGGATGTGCAAAATCACAGAAGTGAGGGAGTAATAGGGTGAGGTCATGTGGGGATACGGAGTTGTCATAGCAATTGAAATAGATGAAATAAAACACTGTAGGATGGAGAACAGAGATGCACTCACTCTGGCCTGGCACAGGAAGAAAGGGCATGGCAGTAACCACAGCCTGACATGAAGGGAGAACAAAGGACCAGGAAAATAGAGGATGCTGGGAAAAAGGAACTAGAGCAATTTCCCAGCACAGAAAAATGGAGCTTACACAGAACAGCAGGCATGAGGAACACTGCCTGCTTGAAGAGGTAACAAAATGTAATGTGGTGTGTACCCCTGTGGCCCAGCAGCATGCCTCACAGCAAGCCTGCATGAAGAATGAAGGAAAGCAATTAGTTACAGTGAACAAAGAGAGGTCAGACAAATTCTGCAACCACAAAGCTTTCATGGTCTGTTATCAACAACCCTTTGGCATCGTCTCTAAAGTTAACAATATGATGCTTCACTCTCACTGTTGCCCCACCATCAGTCACCTTTGTTTCTTCTTTCTGTGCTGCCTTTTCCAGCTCTGATTCTGCAAACTCTACCTGGAGCTGTGGTGAACAGTACTATTCCAGTGCACTCTTTATTTATTTATCAGAATTTATGTTTTCTTCAGTTTACCAGTCCATTCCATACATGTCCTACAATTTTCTACTGCTGCCATTAAAAACATGAAATAATATTTACTACATGCTTGACGGTTCATATGAAAATCAGACCAACTGTGCACAGATGGAGAATTGATGATAAAAATCTTAAACCACTTCAAAGAGAAATGCGCTTATCAGAAAGGTTTCTGTGATTTCTGCACTGCATTTCTGATAGGAAGCCTAGGAATTCTTGACAAGCACTTCCGAGTCTCTTATGTTCTGGGACACAGCCTTGTGTTAAGTGCTTTCTGATTTCTTTAGCAAGGGTCATACTGCCAGACAATTAGCAACATCCAAATATTTTAGATTGGAATTGTTATTTTGTATTTTTAAAACCAAGAAATGAGCCAAACACCTTTCTATTTTGATTGATTTTACAATCAAGTCTTTCCATTCTTCTCTCCAAAATGCGGCCTTTTAATTAGCATAATCTAAAGTTTAATTTGCGAGTCCCTTATTACGTTGCCAGCAGAACCTAAGCTTGCAGTCAGAAAGCTGTGACAAGGAATAAGGAAGGAGAGATCTTCACCTTTGCAGTAACATGAGAGAACCTTAACTAGATTTACGTTATTACAAAATACTTGATCTCAGTAATTTTAAGTATCACCTGCCTGTTAAGTGAAGAGAGTGCTGCTGAACTATTTTCACCATGGCCTGTATGTGCAAACTGTATCTTATCTTTGAAAACCACACTCTTCTTACAATTACAAAGTTATCAAAGCTCCTCGACTGCAACACGTAGGTAATTTAAAAAGTCACATGTTAAACCATGTTTATGCTCACTAACAGAACTGGTACCACACACAACTTGATCCTCAGTTCTAGAAAGTTATGGAGGAGTGTCCATGCATTTGAAACAGTGACAACAACTTGAACTGTTTAACACTGACTGATAGCTCCCCTGGAAGCCTGGCTCCCCTCATGCCACACACAGGTTCCTTGACTACATACAAACCAGGTGAAGTAGATATGCGTGCACACCAAGGCTTTCCCAACAGTTTATAACCAGAAATCCTTGTTCTAGCACTTCTTTGTTAAAGATGAAACATCTTACCAGTCAGAGAACCATTAAGGTTGGAGAAGACCTCTAAGCTCATCAAGTCAAACCATCAACCCAACATCACCATGCCCACTAACCACGTCCTGAAGTGCCAAGTCTACACTCTTTTTGAACACCTGCAGGGATAGTGACTCCCCTGCTTCCCTGGGCAGCCTCTTCCAATGCTCGACCACCCTTTCAGTAAAGACGTTTTTCTTAATACGGCCCTTTGGACCACAGCATAACGGGATTTTAGCGCCTGACCAGACTTCCCGAATGCATTTGGGAATATGCTTTCCAAAGGACGTACCCCCGCAGTCCCACTCAGCACTGCTGCTGCTGGGTGGCCCACCAACCCTCCCTCCCAGCCTCACCTGCGGGGCCCAGGTAGCCCACCTGGGAGCAGCCAGGAGAGCCCTGACCCCCGACAGCCGCCCCGCCCCGCCCCGCCCCTTTCGGAGGCCTCTGCCAAACGCCG
>NW_009952566.1:2975634-2994762 GCF_000747805.2 Chaetura pelagica
TGGGAACAGGGAGGCCCGGACTGGCTTGACACGACTCCCTTAGTGCCAGAGAGCCCAGGCTCACGCGAAGGTATCCCGGAGGGAGGGCCTCAGCTCCTGACCGACACCGCACATCTTCCCCCTTATCCTCGAACGAGGCTTCGTTTCCAGTAGCGTTCTGTGTTGTCATTTCCACGGTGTTTTCCCTCAAGATTTCAGCAAATCTGGGTTCAAACTGCAGTGGATTAATACTTCTTTTTAGTGTCATCATATGTTTAACTGAATTGTCATAAACTTTCCTTACTTTCAAAAAAAAAACCCAAACACAAACAAACCCAATAGCCTTAATTGCTTTATCAAGTTAATTTTTTAGTACAGCTACAGAATTACGCACCACAGGTAAAAGGGAATTTGGAAGGGACATTTTTTTGCTGACTGGAAGATTGTGCAACCACATCTGTGACTCCCAGAGAGAAAGTCCACATTTCACATCCTGATAAATAGTAAATAGAAGTCAGTTTTTGCATCTGTATTGGCATTACTAACTACAGACTACTTTCACTTCTTTCTGTTCACAATCTCACCTAAATCTCCCTGGATTTGTGCAAGGTGTTTTGACACTGTCCCACATGTTGATGCCCCATCCCTGGAGGTTTTATAGGCCAGATCGGATGAGGTTTTGTGCAACCTGGTCTAGTGGTAGGGTTCCCTGCTCATGGCAGGGGGGTTGGAACTTAATCCTTAAGGTTCCTTCCAATCTTAATGATTCTATGATTCTAAAGCTTATTCTAACTAAAGTGTCTGCAGCCTATGCCCTCCAAGGCAGATTAAGATAGGATCACTGGAACCCTTCATTGTGCCTGAAGAGGGCCTGTTCTCAGCTATAAGTTACACAGAATTGTATGTGGCTGATTAAGTCATGGCTGGTTGCCCCAAGGAAAAGTGCTGAACTGCTTATTCAGCATCAGGGTTTCTCAAGGAAAGGAAAAACAGGTCTGAGCTGAAGAAGGATGGGGTCAAGGCAGGGCAAAATGGACGACTGTATTTGTAGTGGGAACAAGACTAGAAGTTTGGGGTCTTATCTAGATACAGTAGGCTTATCTGGGCTTTCAATGTGATTTAAAATATTGCAAAAGTGAGTTTCCTTTTAATTAGGTGGTTTACATCTGACTGCTATACTATGTCTAGTCTAATTAAATCAGTATGAATTGCATTTAAGAGTCTTTCTCCTTACTCCCAGTTGGAAGCATATCTAAAGATCTTCAGATGGCATAGCAACTTGTCTACATCTTGTCATCTCCTTTTCCTCCAGAAGATTTAGAGGTTGGGTTTTCAGTTTCAACTGAAAATGTCTGAAAAGGCAATATAAATAATTGTTTTTAGACCAGGGTATTTATGAAAGCAACAAACAGGGATTCTTTAAGAGCCTTTCAGCTGTGTGCAGGATGCAGTCACAGATAGCAGAATCACTGGAGCAAGAAACTATATCCCTACTGTCTGCTAATATTTTAATGTAATAATATTTTTCACTGAATTTTCATAAACATTTCTTATTTTCACAAAACACTGTCTTAATTGATTTATCTTGTTAATTTTTTAGTACAGCTACAGAATCATGTACTGCAGGTAAAAGGGAATTTAGGAGGTACTTTTTAAAAATAAAATTCAGAAATGGAAGAGTCTGAAGGATGACAGAGAAATAGCAAGACCTGCTCTCCTAAATAAAATAATACTTTGCATTTTCAGTGTGCCAAGTGTCTACAAGGACCTCAGAACACTTGACATATGTTTAGCTCATTCTTAGCTCAGTATTCACACACCACAGGTCAGGAAATACACAGAGAGAAGCTGATTGATAGACTAATTGATTTACCAAATGTTAGGTAGGAAGTTTCTGCCAGGTCTTATCTCCTAAACCAAATATTTTGTTTCAATTACAAAATCAAAGGGAAATGCAACACATGCCGAACAATGTTCAGATTCAGCCAAAAGTCTGTAGAAGATCGTAACCGCATCCAGCATTAAAGCAGGGCAGCTTGGACGGACTCGAGAGTATTTCATGACCACATCATGTGGCTCTCTGTCTCCTTCTAGTGGTTACCATTTGTTAGAGATCTGCTCCTGGCTCCAAACTAGTACAGATTTACACTTTTGTTCAGATCAGCTGGAGCTCCTCTACTGGGTGCCATAGGTCTTGGCATTTTTCGAGGCAGTTTACTCAGAGGGTTACTATGTATATAAGCATTCGTTTTCTGCTTAAAATGGCTGTGTTGCTTGTTTGGTTTTCAATAGCAGAGAGTAAGGAGTTAAGAACTTGCATTTATCCCAGCCAAAGTCTGATTGAGATATAGCTGTTGTAATTCAGTTGTTTTATTTTGGTGCCACTCTGAAAGTATATTATTATCTTATATATGGATATCTGTACAAAAAAGATCTATCCAAGAAAAGTTATACTGCCCTCTGGTACTTAATGGAAGCCATTTAATTTGAGAGGCCTATAAACGATTATTGATTTTCCTCTATCATTCTCAAAACAACAGAAAACAATCCTGAATATTTTCTCCAAAAACAGTCAAAGTGACAGATAGCTTTAACACATTTATTCCTTTATTATGATGTATCTCATTCATTGTACGTACTATATATTGACTCCTGCGGGGTCAATGTTCTTTGCAGAGCAGACATGGAGGCCAAATCCTGCAGTCTTGACCTCACTGGAAATATTATGCTTACAGGCTGGGTCATGCAAAGCATCACAGCCTGATGTACAGACCCCCTGTGACAACTCCAGCTCCCAGAAACAATGCTCCAGAAAAAGCTTTTGGAGATGCTCACAGGCAAGATTAATAATTTAAAAAGTAGCCTAGGTTCTTCTGCTGTAAATCTGGTGTGAATAACAGAGAAGGATGCTAGAAGCTACTTGTAACAAAAGTGTTAATGAATCATTGCCAGAATAAAAATGCAGATGCTAAAATCAGACCAATAGCAAGAGGTGGTCATAATAGGCACCTGTAGTGAACCCAAGGGAGAAAATATATCAACAGAAGTGCTTTGTCTGCAAGTTCAGCTTCTTCTGACACTAAACACTCTTTTCGGCCTTTCAATGTGAGTCTAAATGAAAGCAGTGAGATACTTCATTAAATAATTCATTCATTCTAAGTAGACACTTTTATCAGGTGTCCACCGTAAGCCCTTCCTAGCAATTGCTGGAATGCCAGCATGTCCAGACACAGAGAACATACTAGTTTATTCTGTCAGTCTCAGTCCAAAACCTCTAAATATTCAGCAACAGTGCTGAAAATGCTAAACCAATGTAGACTCAAATGAGACTAAGTCAGTGAGAGTGCAGCTAAGTTGTGGTGAAACCAAACAGAGAAATTTTGTGTTACCTCTGGTCAGTCTGTAGCTTGCATTTAAAATATGTTTGTCTAAACTTGCGCAACATCATATTTTTAATTATTTCAAGAATGAGTTAGCCTGCACCTGTGTTACTTGAGCTGCAAACCATTTCATGACAGTTCCTGGCCGAGCATGTTTAAAGTCAAGTTACAGCCAAAGTAATCAAAAAGCAGAGTATGAGATGGTACCTTTTAAAATTCCACATTGGAACTAGCAGACCAGTTTGGGAGATGTTAGTATGTGTAGTATATTTGTGTCTGAAGGTCCTCAGCCACATTGGGCATTTCTGGGATGACCACTTTGTGATTGTGAGGCCTCTATCTTTCCAATATAATCTAGTGAATTTGCAATCTGATTTAGGGGCAGACCAACAAGTCACCAGACGAGGGTGTACCAGGTGCAAGTTGAAGCGTGAACATGCATCTGCTTGCCAGTACCTGCTTGCATACATGCCCTTGGCTCTCAATGAAAGAGGGGAGAGTGTCTGATATATCCTTTGACATATCAGAAGACAAATACCTGCAAAAGGACTGTTACAGGCAGCTGCCTGGCTCAGTGGCATGTTTATAGTAACTTATGTCTCTGCCTGTATGCTACAGAGACAAGATATATGCAGGAAGCAGGAAGGCAGGGCAGGAATTTAAGAGTTTACAATGATATATTACAAGGTAGATGGTGAGTCCCAGAAGAGAGCCCAGGATACCTGGCTGCCAGGTTTGTGCCCCAGCCACGAGATAGAGTAAGAAGGGGAACAGAGTCTTGAGGATAACTCACAGGGATGTCTCACATCTTCAGGAGCTAAAAAAAAACCTCAAACCTGTAGGCAGTGATGCTTAGGACAGTGGAAAAGAAGTCTAACCTCCAAAATTTTCCATGCTGTGGTACAGTTTGCTGGACTTGTAGACAGTGTATGTGGCAGCCTAAACCAAGGTGAACTTAGACTCACCTTTCCATTAAAATGCTCTGGAAGTGTCTTTTTTTTCTGTACTCTAATTAAATTAGAATTACTTTAAGCCTACTAAACACAGACTCTTTTCCCGTTTGGAAACATAACATTTCTTATCAAAATACAGATGTAAAAGTACATGGAAAGAAGGAAACTGAGCTTGATGTAGCTTTGTTTTAGTGAGGAAAAATAATATAATTCAATAAGACTAGCTTAAGCTCTCTGATTAAAGCTTTTTTAACATAACAGATAGGGAGGATGAGATCTACACTGAGATAAAGATAGTTAGTACAGATCAAAAGAGCTTGTGTTCATGCCAACCAGATTAAATGACAGGATGTGGTGAAGTGCTGGTACCATATCTGGTTACTTTACATACAAAGCTTTATTTGCTGATGTAGATATATCTATTAAGTTATATGCATTTATATATGGAAACTGCAGAAATAAATTGAAAGCAATGTACCATGTGTAGAGTGTTTGTTCTGATACTATTTTAAGATTGCATTTCTTCCAATTACTATATAAATACGCAAATTTTTTATAGCTGTCTCTCTCACTAAGATCGTGGAAGTAAATCATATTATAAATTGAGATTTATTTCTAAATGCATTAGCATTCCACCATTCTCACTTGTTAGCTTTTGTGCATAAATTCAATAGAACCATATATTTCATACTCCAACTTCATTTTAGCAGGAATTCTAGGACAACTTTGGGGTGAATTAAACTTAGGACACAAAATGCATCTGTAATTTTACAGGGTTTTTTAGTATTTATTTGCCTGCACAGGGCCTCTGAAGAGGCAGAATACAGGACTCGAAGGTTCTTTGGTTTAACCCAATGTGGCTGCTCTTATGTTTCTCATACACTGCAACAGCAGGATGTGGGAAGGAGGGGACATGTCAGGAAGGGAAAACACTGCCAGACATGAAGATGCCACAGGCCTGTGACACTGCGCACTTCTGGAAGGCAGCAGGGAGGGTCTGTACACCACATCTGCTGAACAGGCTGCCAAGACCTGCCTGGTCGAGCTATGCCAGAAAGAAACACCAAGGAGAGATTCTGTCATCTCTGCAGGAAGACTGATGATTCAGAAGATGAAAGGTTTTCCATGGGACATAATGAAGAGATTTCATTAGATGCACCTGCATTTTATTGTTATTTTTCATTGTTGCTAAAGGACTGCCTAGAAACCTGAGCTTCACAGTACTCTGAGCTGGAAAAACTCCTTAGAAAATTCTCTGCCTCAGAAATCTTACCAAAAAAAGAATAAAGATGAAGAGAACAGGAGGAAAAAGCATTTAGTATACAGAGGACATGGCTAGTTTTGGATTATTCCTGGTGGACAGATAAAGGACAGGCTGGAGCAACATACCAGCATGAGCAGAGCCAGAAAACAGCTACACCTGCAGGAGATGTGCACTGGGGCAAGAGGCTGCAGCCCTCCCAGCAAATCCACAAATAACTTAAGGCTTTGCACCACGTGTAGTCAGTCATTCACATTTGTGCAAAGTGAGGATAAAGCAGGATATCTGTGCTGACGGAAGTGTTCACACACAAACACAAATACTGCCTGTGGCGGCTTTTAATGTAAGCAGCCCCTGCCGGTAGGAGAAGGAACTGGAAGCAGCTGGGACTTGAGACTTAGGGAGTAATTTACTTGAAAGAGCAGTTTCAACTGCAAAACTCTAAGAGTCAGCCTAACAGTGGGCAACTGATACATTGTATCCTGGTAAACAGGCTGAGTTATTATCATTCCTACATAGAAAGGTTCCATCAGGTCTTGATTCTGTGCATTTCTGAGGACCTTACTACTATTCTGCAACCCATGCATCATCCGGCTTCTGAGAATGTCTTAAATGTTTCATAACCTTAAAATGCCAAGAAACCTAGGAGAGCTTCCCTGTGCTTGTTTTATTAATATTGCTGATGGGCTTTTCATAGTGATGTGAGAAACAGCTTTGCTGCCATGCTGGAGAAGGTCAGGGTGCAATGTCCTGATCAGGAAATACCTGGAGATGCTGGCAACCTTGAGCGGATTCTTGCACACTGACAAGAGAGGAAGCAACCATTGGTTTGGGAAGGGAGCCCCAGTCCGCACATTCTGCACAGGCTGATTTTACTGCCAGGCTTACCGGAGGTTGGAACTTAGTGGTTCTGCAGCTCAGCTCTCTCTGCTAAGATTTACTCTGGCTCAGAGACCAGCTGGCATAGCTTGTTGCCACACTGGTCCTTCCAAAAAGGCCAGCAAGAAATAAAAACCCTTTATGGCCAAGGCTATGACTGGCCACATCACCAAGTCACCAAATTGGTCTGGCCCAGCTCCACAGAACTCCCATCTGGTCTCTCCTCTGAGTTGAATCTGCAGTCTGCACAGGCAGTCCCATAGCCATGCTTTACACTGCACACAAAACAATTCAGCTCTCACCTGCCTTACTTTGCTTTGAATTCAACCCAAGTCATGGATAAGCTGTCATTTTTATTTATTTATTTATTTATTTATTTTGTGTGTGATAAAAACTATGTAGGCCAAGTACAGACTTTCTGCACAGAAACCTCAGAGAGCTGTAATCTCCAAGGACCTTTACAACTGGTGAAAAGCAAATTAACTAAATTGATGTGAAAGAAAAAACTCTGATTTGTAATAGCTGGGGATTTGGACAATACCTGCTAAAAAAAACAAAACAACAACCAAGCTTTGTAACACATACCTATATTCTGGCTGCAGTCATGCCCATGAAGAGATTTTTCTCTTCTGTGAGAACACAAGGAGGGTTGCACAGGAAACAAGTGATAGCTGCCAAGCAGATATATTTGTCAAACTGATGATCACTTGCAGTGATCATCAAACTGGGCAGCACATTCCATTCCCTGGCCCTGGGCAAGGCAGGGGTTTTCCAGTGTGCCACAGTGCTGCGTCAGAGCGGAATTGGCCCTCTGCATTTCATCTCTGATGCATTAGAATTTTATTTAGAACATGATTTAGTTCTTCAGCCTCCAAGCTGCAGAGGCAAGGTGCCAGTCTTCTGCAGGAGGGGCAAGGACTATAAACAGAGCAGGCTAGGCTGCCACAGGCAGCTTTGGGTCTGCTTAAGTTTCTTGTTTAGCCTGGGAGAAGCAGAAATCCAATCTGCTGAGAAGATACTGAATAGTACAGGCACTAGCAATAGCTCTTCTCTCCAGCCAGTGACTACCTCTCATTTTTTTGGTACACAAATACAGCCACTTACCTTTCCTGAACAAGGACAGCACCACCATTCATCTGTACTTCCCTCCAGCACTTAGGTTTTTGCAAACTCTTGCCATGAAAACCATTATGTATTTTCATGAAACCAGCTACTCATGAGGGAAATGCATTCCTTCATTTTCAAAACAACAAATAAAATTAATTCAAAAATTAAGTACCCAGAAATAACACATATTTCATCTTTTGGAGGCACCTGGAGCTTTAAGAGGTGGTGTTTATCAGATCTTGCTCTAATTTGTATCACTATCATGTAGGCTCACTAGGAGCCCTCCCTGGAGTTGTTTGTATAAGGAAGGGACATTTTTGCTGCAGGCCAAATATATAATAAAAATACCACCAAGAGCCCAGTCCTGCACTTACCATTCTTTGTTTTCCTTCACAGATACCTATACTGAGAGCTTTTTCTTCCCTTACTCTGTGCTTGACTGAGAATTGCTACTGAAGAGAAAAAACACATTTCCACAAGTTTCTGCTGGCTAGCATACCTCTCAGCATGTATATTTTATTTAGAGCACAAAGCTAATGGGGGCCATCTCTGAACAGTGCAGTTTAGACTGTCTGAATGTTTAAATAATATGCTTTGCTTGTATTAAGACAACACTCCATATAATTTTATTTGTAGAATCCCACATTAAAAATAAATATAAAAACAAAAGAACACCAAAACTTGTAATGAAACCAAAGTAAAATAACAAAACAGTACATTCTGCTCAACAGATTCATTTCAATATGATCTTCAATAGAAAGCTTACTCCATTAAAATTGAAGAGCGTTCATTATAGTTTCTCTCATGTATTAAAGAATCCTAAGTCACTTTAACAAGCATTCTAATTAATACAGCAAATAATTCAAGAATTTCTGTATTAATGCATATTGACAATACTATATATAAAAAAGCCAAACCATTTAACAAGTGTGAACGATCTGCACTATGATTAAACTGAACACAAACAATTTAAAAGTGATTTCTGAAGTTACAGGTTGTGTTAACACAAAGGCACATTTTATTTTAAATGTAAATTCACATTTCTAGAAGGTAAAAGTTTTGTGCCCAGGCAACTTTAAGTCACTGCAGCACAGTCAAACAATTCTAACTGTATGTATCTGAACTTTCAATAGAAAGATCTAGTTTCTATTTATTTAATCCAGTTTTAATAATGGAAAAATTAAACTAGAAACAGGAGAGCTCCTGCTCCTGTATTTACAGACTGCAGCAAACTATACTGCTTTCTCATCAGAAAGTCTTCCTCTCAAATCTTGTTAAGCTTGGTAACTATCAGCACCCTCACAGTCTGGTCAAAGGCACCACAAACACACAGTCCCTTTTTGTCAGGGCTCCAGTCTAGGCTGGAAATGGGCTGTGTTGACAGAGTCACATTCTGCAAGAGGCTGACAGAACCTGCTACCCCCATCTCAGCTCCTTCAGAGTCCTTCTTCGAGCGCTGAGCTGGGTATTCACTGGCAATAAGAAAAGCAAAACATGTGCTTAGAATTTACTGATACAGACATCATCATCCTCTCTGTTTTCAAAGGAAGGGTTTTCTCTGTTCTCCAGATAAGGAAAATAAATAATGAATGTCTTTAAAATAATTAATATTCATATCCAGCTATATCCACACTGCATACTTGATAAATACTTCATAGAAGAAAAACAATGAGGCACGATATTTTGAATCCTGACACCTCTTCATTTTTTAACTGTTTATTTTTTGCCACAGGCAAGAAAATTTAATCTCAGCTGTCCCTCTGAAACTCAATGCACCTACTTCACAGTGTTTAGGATGATTAAATTAATCCACCATGTAATGTAAGAAGATGTAAACAGAAGAATCATTAAAAGTCCAGGCTTTCAATATTATTCTCACACATAACTGCTACGATATGAGAATTCTACGAAATCCCTCTTTCTCCATTTATGACCTTTTTAAGAAAGGATATAATTAAATCTTGATTATGTTAAGAAAACTGACAAGGGGTAAAATTCACCAATGCTGTTCTCACATTCTTTGAGGGAATTATTCAAGATTCCAGATCAAGTACTGACACTGAAATCCACCATTTCTACTGCATTTGTAAGCAATAATTTAAAGCAGAAATTATGAGGTTCGAAGAAGGACCCCATATATTCTTTTCAGTAAGATTCTTTCTTAAAACATTAGATGGTTGGTTTCTTGTTCCCCCTGTTGCAGACTGGAGAGTAATCACTTACTATTTCCAGAGATGAAGGCTCCCAGCTCCTCCACTCGTCATAAATATATCCCTGTTCTGTGGCAGGTGCCGAACCTGCCAGATGGTAGATTTTTGCACCTAATAAAAAAAATCAGCATTGTATAGAAGTCAATTACAGAGGAGCTTCACAAGAAAGGATGCAGAATCTTAAAATAGCAATCACTTGTATGAACAGAACCCCACCTTCTCACAGTGGATATTGGAACATATGTTCTGAGGTACGTTCCCTTCCTCCAGCCTTGCAACCCGCTGCCACAGGAGTGGCCATTTCCCACAGAGGAGAAGCCAAGTCAGGCCTCCAGTGCACTCCACTCTTCTGCAGGGATAAGGCAGCAGCCCGATCAAGGCTACCAATCACTAGTACTCAGGCTTCTTTGGGACTGGCCATGTGAGCAAGGTTAAAGAGAGGTAAGGTGGCTGCATAAGCAGGTTATTTGGAACTGCTCTAGAATGACAAGATTCCCAGGTTCTTAGGTGACACAATCAGCACAAGGTTAATTTCATCACCATCACACACTACAAACACTGTGCAAACACAACAAACAATCTACAGTTCAAATTTAAGTCTCAGCCAGGGCACAGCAAGATCACACAGCAACAGAAATCACTTAGGGAAAAACCCCAACACATGCACTCTGACTTATTGCATCTCTGCAAATACCCAGAAGGAAAAGCTTAAATGCATTGAAAGAAAGAGAACAAATTCCATTTTCACATTTTGATTATTACAAACACTAATTCAGTAAATAGTTTTGTGTTATCTGACTGAAGGACTTCCAACATTTTATCTGCTTTGAATGGTGGTATGGAAAATATTGATTTAAAAGATATTAAGTTGAAACTCAGCATTTTGTAATTTAGGCAGTCCTGAAGAACTTCACCACGAAAGTTCATTTTCTCTAATTATCATCAGATTTTATATGCTAAAAATAAATAAATAGTGCTTTACAAAGAACTTAGAATAATCAAGGCCACAGATGGAAGAAAAAAGGGTTATAAGAGCTCTCCATATTTAACAGCCTCTGGGCTAAAAGTATCTCCTTCACTCATACCCAGTAACTGAATCAAAAAATACTCAGTTCTGAAGAAAAACAATGATTTCTGTGTCTCATATGAGGTCTGGTGACTGCAGGAAGAAAAGTGTGTGCAGAAGGCTCATTTCCTTTTGGGTTATATTTAAGATTTGGATCTGCATGCTCATCACGAATAAATATGGCCTCAAACAAATGTGACTCCCAGACCAGGGGCACAGCTGAGTGCACAGAGGTGCAACTGCAACAGAACCCCGAGACCAGAGAAGCCAAATGTCAGGTTATATAAGAGAGAACACCCAGGTGAGCACTGGCAGCTGGATGCACTGGGATGCTTTCACTGCCTGCACCTGGGGCCACAGCAGCCATCCTACCCACACAGCTTGTGCCCCCGTAAACTGAGCATCTATCACCTATCAGACACAATAGTTTTAGACCTGTGGTACTCTGACAGCATACATTCAAAATGTTTGTCTCTTATTAAGAAATTGTCTGTCTCCCCATACCTTCTCTGAAACAGAAGCAAAACCTTTGGCTGGATGCTGAGTTCTCATATCAAAAACATGAAATTTTCCTTCAAGCGATGTGGCCACTAGCTTGTTCATGTTTACATCTTTTCTATCAAATTCCACACTGCAAACCTGGAAATTAAAAAAAAAATATTAAAAATTACATGCAGCCTTGAAATTTGGCCACTGCTAAAAAAAATGGGGGTTTTGTGATTTGTAAATATATGCTAATCATTGCTTATTTTTACAATGCCAACATCACCAATTTGAAAATAACAAAATTATCTGAAAACATGAATCCACCTAAAAATACCCCACGCTATCCAGACCAAGAACTTGAGTGGTATAATTTGGTGAACTTAAAACAACTCCTTTGTATAATCTGAGCAGAACTGTCATCTGGGTCAATTTCAGGTAGACAGAGGATTTCTAATTTTTCCATCCTGCATAAGATCTAGAATGAAAAATACTTTTACGGTTTCCTTACCCCATTCTTAATGTTGGTCTCCCATCGTAGTGACATGGTTTTTAAGTCAAACAATTTAATGTCCCCATTGTCATATCCAGCACATACAACACGTTCCTCTTGATTGTAAGCATTTCCTGGACACAGTGAAATAATTAATCAGAACACAGAAACCTTCTTTTGGCTGTACATTTCAGACCTCCTAAGCCTGCTATTTCAACTTATACCAGAAAAATATTACTATTGCAATATTAAGATTTAATGAATAGTCTAGTTTTCAAACCAGAAGTATAGAAAATACAGCTTCAAAACTGGTAGTCTGTTTCTTTAAAAAATATTAGAAAAATCCTTATTCCCCCTGACAAAATCAAGCGTGAAATGTTAGTGGGACAAGAAGACTGTTCTGTGGACACATGCCCATAGGGAGGCCCTGGGCATTATCATGCCTTTACTAGAGAGATGCAGAAGCCTGCCTGCAAAACCTTTCAGCTGACAGGATCAAGGAAACAGTTTCTGAAAGAAGTTATCCCTGGGCACGTAGCTCAAGATGAACCTGACCATGGCTCAAGCTTCACTGACTCAAAAGAAAATGGAAGGAAATATGATGACACTTTTTTCTCTATCCATCAAAGCAGAATACAAAGCTACCAATAGCAATGAGCATTACAGATGCAAGTTGCTAGGAAATGTCCTCTCCTTACTATCAACTTTGTTATTATACTCCCTGAGATTATTAGCACTTTGTAAAACTCACTCCCTAATTCCAGAGGCAAAAATGGAGCTAATCCAGAAATACCAGCTTGTGTAAAACACAGCTTGCTCTCTCCAAAGGAAAAATGCTGAGCACACATCAAGCATCTCTGTTGTCTTTAATTAGCACTTCAAGGATCTTCTCTTAAATTAATGCCATAATGCTTGATAGATGGAACTATGCCACAACAGCAATTTGTTCCCTGCACACTCCAGCATTTGCACTCTTTCAGGACAATGCAGCTGGATACACTGTTTTTACATTCCTTGGCATAGAAATAAAGCTTGCACAGTTTGTCTATGAAATGATTGACCAACAGTGATAGGCAAATGAGTCCAAAACCCTGACATTACAAAACTGATTTATTTTGAAAACCCACTAAACACACATAAATTTGACAATGTTGAAAAGCAAAACCTGCTACTGATTGGTACATACAAAACAAACTATTCCACAACATCCTGAAATACTTTGATAATATTCAATATGAGAGGGAGGAACTGATAAAATCCGATAGGTTACCAAATGCTACTGTCCAGCAGTCTCTTTTGTTCTCCCCCTGTGCAGGCTCCATATTAGCAACTGGAGTATCCTTCTGTCTTGGGTCCCATACCTTCACAGTTCCTGTGAAAGAAAGACAAGGGATTTTGTATTACGGATACACTGTCACATTGTGTTCATCTTCCCAGGGCAGGTCTTTGCTTTTCAGCCTGACAATTCAAAACACAGGGCATCTCTTTCAATTCCAAAAAGCCAGACTGCTTTTAGCAGACAGAAAAAAGCCCAAAGAAAACAGAATTAAACCAAATGTCACTCCGGTCTTCACAAAGGGCAAGAAGGAGGACCCAGGGAACTACAGATTGGTTAATTGCACCTCCACCCCTGGTGGTAGAACAAGTCGTTCTGGACATGATCTCAAAACATGTGAAAGCAAAGAAAGTCATTGGAAGAGGTCAGCATGGATTCACCAAGGGGAACTCATGCTTGATTAATCCAATTGCCTTCTATGATGCCATAACTGGCTGGCTCGATGAGGGGAGAGCAGTGGATGTTACCTACCTTGACTTCAGCAAGGCTTCTGACACTGTATCTCATAACATCCTCATTAGGAAACTCAGCAAGTGGGGGCTAGACGAGTGGACAGAGGGTGGATTGAGAGCTGGCTGTGTGACAGATCTCAGAGGGTTGTGATCATGCACCAATATAGGTTAGGGGTGGACTTGCTGGAAAGCAGTTCTGAGGAAAAAGATCTGGGAGTTCCACTTAAACTTCTTCACTATGAGGGTGACAAGACACTGCAACAGGCTGCCCAGAGAGGTTCTGAGTCCCCTTCTCTGGAGACATTCAAGACCTGCCTGGATGCAGTCCTGTGTCATGTGCTCTAGGAGATCCTGCTTTAGTGGGGGAGTTGGACTAAAAGATCTCTAGAGGTCCCTTCCAGCTCTGACAATTCTGTGATTCTATGAAAGTATTTATTAAGGATATACTTTCTTGAGCTGATATTTGGCATTTATTCTGCTTTGTACTCCCTCTGTCCCATGCTCAGTGACAAGAGTATCTTTTGCTTATCTACAGCATCTAAAAGCATGAGAGAACACTTGTCCCAAGCAAGATTCAAAAGACAGTGTATGAAGAACTAGTTGCAAGAGATTTGTAACTAGTTCTGATGGCAGACTGAGCCCTGCCATCAAAGCTTGCAGACTCTCTCAGAATAACTGAAAAGACTTTTAGAGTTCACTAACTCACCATCTCGACTGCCAGTCACAATTTCTGGTGCACCTTCCCCAATTCCTAAGCCACCTACACCATCTATACTGTTTATGATTTCCTTATGACCTTTCACAGAATACACTGGTATTTCAGGAGCTTCTAAATTCCTAGGTAAGAAAAAAAAAGAACAGATAATGTGGCATTTTCCTTGACACTCGTGATTCATATAAAAATGAGAAGAAACTTGAACACAAATTATATAAACTCAAATTAACAGTGGGAACAAAATATGGGTATCACCATGAAGAACCATGACTTTTTGTTCAATTCCTTCTTTAGCTACAGCTTTAGGCTGGTCTGGAAGTTTTTGTTTCACTCTGGACTTCCCTGTTTCTAAAGGCAGTTCTGGGATTCACAGCAGCAACCCTTAAGAACTGTTTTTTTTAACATTGGGCTCAAAATTAATCATGTTACACATCAAAACGCTCCAATTAGCTTTACTTTCAGCAAGTCTATATGACCTTTTTCACCGGTCCCCACCTAGCTCAGACTACTGCTCTTCAAATGAAGAGCATCCAACTGTGGGTTTCACACTTCTTTCCCACTTTCATCTTTCAAGAACCCTTCAGAATTGTATTTTAATTTTTTTATCTTCTTTCAACTAGTGACTAATTCATGGTGTTCTTATTATTTAAAAAAAAACATAACCAATCATTCCTTGTAAAGGGAAATAGTAACAACAACAATAACATCAGTAACAATTGTTTTGATTCTATAACTTTGACAATCAACTTACTACACAAATTAATCACACAAATCATCCATGGACCTCAAAAAACACATGAAACTTCAAGGTAAAAAATACTTATTTAATCTAGAAATAAAATTTAGGTTGAGCACAGCCTTTTATTTGTATTCGTGCATCCATTCAAAAGCCTTTTTTCAAAAGAGGACCTACAATAACTTTTAACAGGTTTTTGTAACTGCACACAGAAAATGCAGCAATGAATTAAATTGTTTTGCAGAATTTATGCTGTTTTTACAAAACAGGCACGTTCCAATACAGTAGCCAGCGAAGCCTGGAACTGGGCCCCAGCCACATGCAGCACAGAAAGCATCTTATACAAAAGACAGCCACACACAGAAACATCAATTCAAACAGACATGTACAACATCAAATGGAAAAGCTTCAAGAGAACGTGTGCTTACCATATGTTAAGGTTTCCACCAAAATCTCCTGTAGCTACGTATCTTTGCTGCAGAGATGTAGCACCAAAAGTTCCACATTTTATAGGTTTAGCCTTTTCAATCTTAAAAAAAACCAAACAACACAGGATACATTCTGTGTCACCACATGAGAAATGTGCAGCACAATCACAGACTGGGCAGCAGTTTGGTGAGTCTGCAGGTGGCAGACTTCAGTGAAATGCATATAGGATATTTGGTGTAAAACACAATAAAACTGCTATTGAAAGCGAAATATACACACAGAATCACAGAATCCTAGGGGTTGGAAGGGACCTCGAAAGATCATCTAGTCCAACCCCCCTGCCAGAGCAGGGTCACCCAGAGTACATCACACAGGAACGTGTCCTGGTGGGTTTTGAATGTCTCCAGTGAAGGAGACTCCACAACCTCCCTGGGCAGCCTGTTCCAGTGCTCTGTCACTCTCACAGTAAATAAGTTTTTTCTCATGTTTACATGGAACCTCCTGTGCTCCAGTTTGCACCCATTGCC
The DNA here is from genome assembly GCF_000747805.2 of Chaetura pelagica. Lineage (NCBI taxonomy): Eukaryota > Metazoa > Chordata > Aves > Apodiformes > Apodidae > Chaetura > Chaetura pelagica. The sequence goes on from NW_009952566.1 coordinate 2,991,641, forward strand.
CCTTGTCCTGTCACTGGACATCACTGAAAAAACCCTGGCTCCGTCCTCCTGACACTTGCCCTTAACGTATTTGTAAACATTGATGAGGTCACCCCTCAGTCTCCTCATGGATTCACCAAGGGGAACTCATGCTTGATTAATCCAATTGCCTTCTATGATGCCATAACTGGCTGGCTCGATGAGGGGAGAGCAGTGGATGTTACCTACCTTGACTTCAGCAAGGCTTCTGACACTGTATCTCATAACATCCTCATTAGGAAACTCAGCAAGTGGGGGCTAGACGAGTGGACAGAGGGTGGATTGAGAGCTGGCTGTGTGACAGATCTCAGAGGGTTGTGATCATGCACCAATATAGGTTAGGGGTGGACTTGCTGGAAAGCAGTTCTGAGGAAAAAGATCTGGGAGTTCCACTTAAACTTCTTCACTATGAGGGTGACAAGACACTGCAACAGGCTGCCCAGAGAGGTTCTGAGTCCCCTTCTCTGGAGACATTCAAGACCTGCCTGGATGCAGTCCTGTGTCATGTGCTCTAGGAGATCCTGCTTTAGTGGGGGAGTTGGACTAAAAGATCTCTAGAGGTCCCTTCCAGCTCTGACAATTCTGTGATTCTATGAAAGTATTTATTAAGGATATACTTTCTTGAGCTGATATTTGGCATTTATTCTGCTTTGTACTCCCTCTGTCCCATGCTCAGTGACAAGAGTATCTTTTGCTTATCTACAGCATCTAAAAGCATGAGAGAACACTTGTCCCAAGCAAGATTCAAAAGACAGTGTATGAAGAACTAGTTGCAAGAGATTTGTAACTAGTTCTGATGGCAGACTGAGCCCTGCCATCAAAGCTTGCAGACTCTCTCAGAATAACTGAAAAGACTTTTAGAGTTCACTAACTCACCATCTCGACTGCCAGTCACAATTTCTGGTGCACCTTCCCCAATTCCTAAGCCACCTACACCATCTATACTGTTTATGATTTCCTTATGACCTTTCACAGAATACACTGGTATTTCAGGAGCTTCTAAATTCCTAGGTAAGAAAAAAAAAGAACAGATAATGTGGCATTTTCCTTGACACTCGTGATTCATATAAAAATGAGAAGAAACTTGAACACAAATTATATAAACTCAAATTAACAGTGGGAACAAAATATGGGTATCACCATGAAGAACCATGAGTTTTTGTTCAATTCCTTCTTTAGCTACAGCTTTAGGCTGGTCTGGAAGTTTTTGTTTCACTCTGGACTTCCCTGTTTCTAAAGGCAGTTCTGGGATTCACAGCAGCAACCCTTAAGAACTGTTTTTTTTTAACACTGGGCTCAAAATAAATCATGTTACACATCAAAACGCTCCAATTAGCTTTACTTTCAGCAAGTCTATATGACCTTTTTCACCGGTCCCCACCTAGCTCAGACTACTGCTCTTCAAATGAAGAGCATCCAACTGTGGGTTTCACACTTCTTTCCCACTTTCATCTTTCAAGAACCCTTCAGAATTGTATTTTAATTTTTTTATCTTCTTTCAACTAGTGACTAATTCATGGTGTTCTTATTATTTAAAAAAAAACATAACCAATCATTCCTTGTAAAGGGAAATAGTAACAACAACAATAACATCAGTAACAATTGTTTTGATTCTATAACTTTGACAATCAACTTACTACACAAATTAATCACACAAATCATCCATGGACCTCAAAAAACACATGAAACTTCAAGGTAAAAAATACTTATTTAATCTAGAAATAAAATTTAGGTTGAGCACAGCCTTTTATTTGTATTCGTGCATCCATTCAAAAGCCTTTTTTCAAAAGAGGACCTACAATAACTTTTAACAGGTTTTTGTAACTGCACACAGAAAATGCAGCAATGAATTAAATTGTTTTGCAGAATTTATGCTGTTTTTACAAAACAGGCACGTTCCAATACAGTAGCCAGCGAAGCCTGGAACTGGGCCCCAGCCACATGCAGCACAGAAAGCATCTTATACAAAAGGCAGCCACACACAGAAACATCAATTCAAACAGACACGTACAACATCAAATGGAAAAGCTTCAAGAGAACGTGTGCTTACCATATGTTAAGGTTTCCACCAAAATCTCCTGTAGCTACGTATCTTTGCTGCAGAGATGTAGCACCAAAAGTTCCACATTTTATAGGTTTAGCCTTTTCAATCTTAAAAAAAACCAAACAACACAGGATACATTCTGTGTCACCACATGAGAAATGTGCAGCACAATCACAGACTGGGCAGCAGTTTGGTGAGTCTGCAGGTGGCAGACTTCAGTGAAATGCATATAGGATATTTGGTGTAAAACACAATAAAACTGCTATTGAAAGCGAAATATACACACAGAATCACAGAATCCTAGGGGTTGGAAGGGACCTCGAAAGATCATCTAGTCCAACCCCCCTGCCAGAGCAGGGTCACCCAGAGTACATCACACAGGAACGTGTCCTGGTGGGTTTTGAATGTCTCCAGTGAAGGAGACTCCACAACCTCCCTGGGCAGCCTGTTCCAGAGCTCTGTCACTCTCACAGCAAAGAAGTTTTTTCTGATATTTACATGGAACCTCCTGTGCTCCAGTTTGCACCCATTGCCCCTTGTCCTGTCACTGGACATCACTGAAAAAACCCTGGCTCCGTCCTCCTGACACTTGCCCTTAACGTATTTGTAAACATTGATGAGGTCACCCCTCAGTCTCCTCTTCTCCAAGCTAAAGAGACCCAGCTCCCTCAGCCTTTCCTCACCAGGGAGATGTTCCACTCCCTTCATCATCTTTGTGGCTCTAATACATAACTGGGTGTTTTTTGTGTGTGTGTGCACAGAAAAGAAGGGATTTCAACTTAAAGGTCCTGAAAACCCCTCTCACTTGACGGTGTCAAGCAACGAGACCCAGAGGCTGCTGCCTGGACTGGTGTGAAAACGCGAGGCGCCGGGACGCCCCGCTGGCACCCCGGGAAAGGGCGGGATGAGCCGTTCCCAAGCTCCGAGGGAGCAGCGCCGCGGGGGAATCTCATTAACTGGGGCAGCTAATTGCCTGGCGGCCCCGGGGGAGGGGGTGGGTGTCCGTGCACCTGAGGCGCCGCGATCCCTGAAAATCAGCAAACCCCCTTCCCCCCAAAAG
>NW_009952566.1:2995466-3040562 GCF_000747805.2 Chaetura pelagica
AGCCGCGTCTGGCTCGCGGCCTCACAGCCCTTTCCCTCTGCCAGGTCGGGAAAGGCGAGATGCGGAAGGTTCCCGTGCCGGCCAACAGGTACACCCCGTTAAAGGAGAACTGGATGAAGATATTCACGCCCATCGTGGAGCATCTGCAGCTTCAGATCAGGTTTAATTTGAAAACGAGAAACGTTGAAATCAAGGTAACGAGACCTCCGCCTGCTTCCCCAGGTCGTGTCCGCCGCGCAGGCCTCTCCTGGGCGCTCGTGTTGCGCGGGGCAGAGGCGGGGGGAGCGTCCTGCGTCCCCCGGGAGCCTTGGGAAGACGGGAACTGGCCAGGAAACCCTGGCTGCGGAGCCAAACAGAACCTGCCGAGTTACTGCGTAGAGGCAAGCAGTTAGTGCGAGTGAAATGCAGAAGTGCTGATCTCTCCTGGAAGGGGCAACATGGAATCATAGGAACATAAGCTGGTGGGGTTTTCTTTCCCAATTTTTATAGGAGAAAATTACATACTTGAGAACTAAGAAAGAATCAGGGTGTGTGTTAGGTATGACTTTGGAATGCAGTTTAGGGCTACTAAGTATTTACGTGACAATTTTGAGTTGATGCCACCAAAGCTTATATTTTCTTTTGTCTGTGGCAGAAGATAAGGGCCTGTAGTTTAATAGCTTGTGGTTTTTCTTTATTGGATTGCACTGAAGTAGCTTAGGGTAGAGATGCAAATATGTAACGGTAAATCTTGCAGACACTCATTCTTTCTTACTCCCTCTCAGGAATATTCAGCCTTGCTGTTTTAAGTGTATGTCCAAAGTTCCTGATATGCCTTTGATTTGAGTTGCTGTATTAGTAATGTTGATGTATGAGGTCTTCTAATGGAATGGTCAAAATAGAGACACTAACAGTAATATTGCTTTCTAGCCTTGAAATCTTATCACAAGTTTGGTGGTAGCAACTAGAGGAAAGGTGACAGACTTGTCCCTTATTTACACTTCCTAGAAATAACTTGAAGGGAAAAACAGGGAAGGTCAAGAACTTTTGCAGTTCAAGAACAGGTTTTTTTTGCAGTTCCATTGAACAACTGCAGGTGAAGATCCTGGGATTTGAGCTCCACTTTTTGATACAGAAAGTCAGAAGCAGGTAGTTTTGTTCTTGGTCTAACAGATTTCATTTTGTCTATATCCATCATGAATATAAAATGACTGAAGACTTTGCAACAAGTGTCTATTTTTTTGACTTGGTATGGAAGCTGTAAAGGAGATTTTAGGATACCTTTTGTATATTCTAGACCTTAACATAATTATCTTCCTTCCTTACTGTTTCCAGCTTTTCTTTATCCACTGCTTTTAAGACTGCTCTAAGTTGGCCCTGTTAGTGTCTCTAAAGGCAGATGTGCACAGAATTCCCCACTGGTAGCAGAGGAATGCTTTGGCTCAGTTTTGGGATATGAGCTGAAAAAATGTCCCCTGGCAGCAGATCTTGTGGCCTCTATTGGGGATCAAGGGGGTGGGGAAGTATAAAGCTTGAATACTCCAACACTTTCTAATGTGTCAGTTCCATTTATTTCTGTTCTTACTCTTTCCTCTTGTTTCTTGTTTTCCTCTTGTTCCCTATATGTTTTATTGAACCTGTCTATGTTTCTCATCACCTGCTAAAACATCTTTAGGATATTGTCATTAGGATAAGTTTCCATCTTCAAGCCTTTCTCGTTTATTCTGCTGTTCTGTGTTGCAGCTTAGTTTGGGATTTTTTGTTTTGTTTGTGGTTGGATTTTTTAATGAAAAAGGTTCTTTTCAGTCACTGCTGGTGGGCATTTTCAGCAGTTTCTCTCCCCTCCAAAGCCCACAGGCTCTGGTAGATGGTGCCTTGTGGTTGAGGGTCAACATAATAGGGAAGCAAAAGTTTGTTGCTTGGGTCTCTCAGTAAAACACAATATAGGAGCATTACCTGAGTGTGGCTTTTTATTTTTAGATTGTATCTCTTAGACTTTTCAGGTCCTGATTGTACTTGCATGGTGTTAATTTGCAAAAAACATCTTCTCTTGCAGACTTGTCAAGAGACAAAGGATCTCAGTGCTTTAACAAAAGCAGCTGATTTTGTGAAAGCATTTATACTTGGGTTTCAAGTAGAGGTGAGTCTCCCAACAGCTGTATTGTGAGATTGCTTGAATTTGCTTGCGCAATGTCTTTGGCCTCTCTGCAAATCACAGTAAGTAAGGAATAAAAATCTTTAGGTGGTTTTCTAGAAATAAATGTCTGAGATTGTGACTGGAGTGGAAGTCTTAATTTCTTCATGCAGAATAAAAAGGTAATCTTCAGACAGCACATAACTGAAATTATACAGTGGAGAAAATATTTAAAGGTACATGAGAGGCAAGCAGGGAATTATAGTCTATCTGGGTCTGAGGTGCCCTGCACACATAGAGACTGTTCATCTTACTTTAGTCCTAGTTAATAAGCCTATTCAGAACTGACTTAAAAGAACCAGACCACTTTTTGCAGTGTCGTGTGGGTTCCCGTTGTTGGAGCCCTGTACTGACACCACTCATACAGGTGGGTCTGGGGTGAACGTGTAGGGTTCTCCTCAGAAATGAATGCTTACATTGTTTATGAAAAATTAGCTGGTCTAACTTTAACTAGTGTTTTGTATATGTTAAGTGGAGAAATACTACTGATGTTGTCTGTTTAAATGTATAAAGAAAACTTAAAAGCTTGCAGCTCTGTGGTACTGCAATACTGATAACAAAACTCTTAATGTTTCAGGATGCTCTCGCTCTCATCAGATTAGATGATCTTTTTCTAGAATCATTTGAGGTTACAGATGGTAAGTAGTTCCACTGTAGTATCCAAGTAGTTATTTGTACTGTGAGTACATTTTCTGTGGGTCATCTGTTTGTCCCCCCCCCATTTATTTATCCTCAGGGTTGAGGAAACCCTTCATGCCATTACACAGAACCATTGTCTTGGTACAGGCTTGAAAGGGTTGTCCTTTTTCAAAGTTCCCCCCGAAACTTTAAAAGCATGTAATTTTGTCAGGTTGATTGGGTATTTCTTCTTGCAGGGTAAACATTGCTTTAAACTTAAAGGTGATGTGGTGTGTTTAGGGGAATACATGCAGTACATTTTTAAAGTGGAAGGGGCTCTGTTCCTCCCACTATTCTGAGAGCAAGGCATGGGAAATGGGCAGCAGAAATGTTAATTGTTTCACGTCTTACTGGGAGTCCTTGCAGCAGGATTCTAGTCATAGAGGTGAATATAGATAACACTTGTATTTCACCTCTAGGAAAGTTGCTTTCCTATTTTTTAGAATGATGTTTCCAGTAACTTGAACAAGGGCAGCATTACAGAAATACACACTACTGCTGTTGTACTTAGTGTGCTATTCTTCTTTCAGTCAAACCTTTGAAAGGAGATCATCTGTCAAGAGCCATAGGGAGAATAGCAGGGAAAGGTGGAAAAACAAAATTCACTATAGAAAACGTAACCAGGACGCGAATTGTTCTTGCTGATGCGTAAGTATTGACTTCCTTCCTGCTAGCACAGTCTCTAAATTAATCATCTTCTCTTTCAGGAGCACAGATAATTTGATTTTCTTTAAACTGTTGTAGAGTATTGGACAAATTATTTGTGTTATTTTTAATTAACATCAACTGCTTGAGTATTTATTTTGAGAAGAATGAAGTAACCAACACACCTAGAACTGAGCCACTTATACACAGCATAGGAATCATTGAAGTGGAACCCATCACCCCTGCAACATTTTCCTCCTGAAGTTGCTACAGTTAAATTTGCAGATTTTAACTATTTAAGGAGATATTTAGAAGAGCACAAGTTTTATATTACAGATTTTTCTTGGGTTTGAGGGGTTTATTTGCCAGTTTAGAAAAGGAACTAGTACACTGATCTGAAATTCTGCATTTATCTCTAACCTCAGACTATTCCAGTAACTAATGCTACTTCGCTTTTTACAGGAAAATTCATATTTTGGGATCTTTTCAGAACATTAAAATGGCACGAACAGCAATCTGCAATCTAATTTTAGGTAAGTCCCAGTATCTCATCTTCCCCATTATATATAAATATGTCTTGCAGTCTGACAAACTGCTTTCTGTGGGTCTTACCTTCTTCCCTGGCATGTCATGCAGGTAACTTGCTGGGAGTTGACTTGTTGCTCTTAAGAGAAGGGTTTGGGGAAGCAGCATAGAGCCTGCGGCTTGGCTTCTGGCTCCAAACCCCTCTGTGTGGTGCAAAAAGTGTTTTCTATTATTTGCTTCAGCTGCAGCAAGTCCTGAGGGCTTGTTTTGTATGCACTGTCTAGGAAGCCAAAGGGGGAAGCCTGTGCCAACAGTAGCAGCCTAACTCTGCTCTTGCAGTTACAGACAAGGTGGCTAACCTTGTCTTCTCTCCCATGGGCTTATTTCTCCATTTTTAACACAGCCATGAGCAGTATACCTCTTTCTGTGACATCCATTATCTTGTTGGCTGACTGAATTTGTGCGTTCTCCTGCAGGCAGTCCTCCATCAAAAGTTTATGGGAATATTCGGGCAGTGGCCAGCAGAGCAGCTGAAAGATTCTGAGCTGCAGTGCACTGCACCATCAAGGGCTGGGACCCCTGATTTCTGTATGCACAGGAGGCCTGGAACTACACAAGCGCTCAGTTTTCTGCTTGATTTGGAAGCCCAGAAGAACACTGGGACTGTTGGTGCAGTCTAATTTCAAATCAGACAGCATGTCTGTTTTGAACACACTCTGTATTTCTGTATAGTCATTAAAATTTATTTGAAATTGTTATGTCTACATCAGAAGTACAGGTACCTGATTTTATTGAAACTGATCTGCAAATGAAAACATGCTTCATTACTGACTTTCCAGAGTATTAGAGACTGCTGTCTCACACACACATTATGGATCAGTATCTTCCTGGAAAAAGAGTCAAATGGAATGCAGAGTTCAATGGCAGGCTGCCCAAGGATTCTCTGCTACTGCTGGAGTAATGTATCACAAAGAAATGGTGAGAAGAGGTAAATAAAGCATTTTAACTTAATAGTAGAATCTGCAGCTAGACAGACTTTTATTCCCTCAGAAGTGATCTGTAAGTGAAGTTAAATACATCAGTGTAGCAGAGCACAAACAACTGCAAAGTGCTGTGTCCCCTTACAATGACACGTGCAATTGAATAGGGGGAAGAGATGACAGAGCCCACCCACAGTTCCATGTTGACTTAAACATAAGATGCTTTTCCCCTGCCCCTGCTAGCCAACCTTTTTAGGAAGTCCCTTGCAAAGTAATTCAGTTTAGGTTTGTGAATGAAAACAAAAACTGAAATGAGATTATCAAAAACACTAGCACACTGAGTAAGTGTTTCTCTCCATGTCAGTTTCCAGAGCAGCACTTTATGGTATGGGATTATTATTGCAGCCAAATTCATTTGAGTCTTCAGTTGCTAAGAGATTTAAGACTTGCTGAGTTACTTAAATTTACAGCTCTCAGCAGTCTGAGCTATACAGGGAGGAGAGTGTCCATTCCAAGCAGGTCACCTACCTGCTTAGCACATTTTCTGTCCATCAGCTGCTGATGTCATTTATCTCAATTAGCTTGAAAAGATAGGAGAGTGAGGCCAGCATACAGAAAATTCATCTAACCTTTATCCTAAAGCAGGCAGAAGGGGAGAGAGCAGCCACAGAAGGCCCAAACAACTGCATAACAAAGAGCAACAGCGAACAGCTCCTGTAAAGGACATACCTACTACAGGGAGGGTTCTCACCAGCAGAGGATTCCAACCTTTCCTTAAGTAAGAAGCTGCCTTTAATCCCCCACCTATATTAAGGTTAGGAGTTTGACTTGTTTTTCAAACCACCTTCCACTTGCCATAGTAATTCTGAATTTAGTAGGATTTAAAACAAGGTATTTTAACCAATTGCAACATGTAGCAAAGAGAACCAGATGTGTCTTTGAGAAAAAGATCTGTGATTGGTCTTGAATCACTAAGATGACACCTGGAAGTATTCTGTGTGCCTCTGTATAGAGTTTTTAAAAAAATCTTTATAATCAGAGGGGACAAAAACTACTGACTGCAAGTTTTCTTCAAAGCAGAGTGCAGAGCTGCTTTAAGGTGAACAGGAAAGGTCTGGGTAAGTACTGAAGCACTCCAGCCAAGGTTTAAAGATTTTATTTTGTATTCATATAGTATGAAGGTCCTTATAGTTCCCACAACATATGATGTAGCATGCAGAGGAAAAACTAAACATTCAACATAAATCATTTTTCCCCACACAAACTAAAAAAAAAAAACAACCTCATCCCTCCCCTTCCAATGCACCTAAGGAAATAACATCAGCACTAATTTCTATAATGCCAGCCAAGATATGCACAAGCAAGTAAGAGAAATTGAAAGCATTTGCTAAAATGTTTGTAACAAATACTTATGTACAAAAAATTCACAAAAGACTAGTTCCCCCTTGAAGCAGAGCACATGGCAGTTGACACTGGAACAGATACAACCACTGGCTGGGATTATAAGCCACGTACTGATCCAGAGGAAGAAAAGTTACATGTGGAGATTTTTGTTTTGAACGTTAACATTTACCAAAGTTTGGCAACATTATCTTTTAAATTATGCAAATTATGTAAACAAGAGGAACATGTCAAATCGATCTACATGCAAAACTTCATGTCATGCAAGGACACCAAGCACCTGGATTTCTCTCTCACAGACAGAGCCCATGATGTGCAGCACTCAGTTGAAGGAACAGCTATGGCAGACAAGTGCTCGACTGAAGTAGGTTCAGACAACCTGCACTTTCCACTGCTGATTATAAAATAATTTTTTTAATAGAAAAACTACTATACAGGAAAGATGTACTGTCCTAAAAAAATCTAGCAAATATTTTTCTTCCAGCCAATAGTACCATTGCAGAAAAGGGAAGGGATGATATAAAGTTGTAAAACATGGCTCGCTACTTTTATATCACACAAATATATCAAGTTACCATCCATTACAAATTATGATATGGACAAATCTAAAAAAAAAAATTCTCCAGGCAAAGGACTGGAGAACTGCAAGAGGTATAAATTTAGATAGTGTGAAGCTTTCCTCCTCTATGGCATAGTTTAACAAGATTTTCCCCCTGTATGAATCTTATATACATATATATATAAAATATTACCAGTTATTTATGCTACCTGTAGTAGTATTTAAATGCAGAGGGGAAACTATGATGATTGAAACAACAGAATTTAAATGGCAAGAACATTTTGTAATCTAAGTACTGTATAAAATAAGTAGATGGGAATCCTGCACAGTTATGTCAATCCTAATTTCATTAAGATAAGCACAAGAGAAAATTGTGAATGCATCTAACACCTTGAGCAGCCATATCTAAAATGAATCCAGAACAGCAGATTGGCCTTAACTTCAGGACAGCTGCAACTGCTCTGCACTCCTAGCTGATGAAATCTCACAGCCATCAAAGCATTCTGCAGCTACTACATGCATGTGAGGGCTAGTTCTTGGCAGTAGCATTAAACTATATTCTCATACTAAGTAGAACTGTACTAAGTTATTTAGCAAAGAGACACAGTCCCTGGTAATATATTAACAGGTATAAATAAACTTAGTCTCCTGTGTTACAAAAAAAATGTAATTAAGGTGAATTAATAAGAAGCAATGCTTTGTCAGCCATTCAATATATAGAAACATCTGAACAGTCACAGGAACAGGAAAAGAGTTGACTTAACACCCATTTAAAATTTTACATTCTTCTACTATATATATAAAACTGTGTGAAATAAAAGTAAGGATGTATATCCATATATTGAACTGTTAATATTCTGCTTGGCACTTTGTACTCTAGTTTCGTTTCTGAATCAAGTATATTAAATTAAAGCCCACTTAGCTACTACATATAGAAAGCTACATATATATCTATATATAAATACACACACACATATATATAGATAGATATTTCCTTGTTATAAAAGATGAAGAAAAATAAATTAAAAAGCCAACCCCTTCCCTTTCTCCACCACACTGATATGCTCTTTCCATCTTTGCTGTCCTTCAGACTTTAAAGTGCTACACCGAGTTATTGAGAGAATAAAAGTTCAATAACACTTAGTTGGCTTCATGAGGCTCATGTTGGAAAATGTGGCTTCACAGAGAAAAATACTTCCATTTAAATACACAGAGAGCATTGCTGGACGTCTTGAGCAGATCTTCAGAGATGGAGAAGAAAGCAAAAGTGTTGGGTGGTGCCCTACAGAGTCACACGTCTACGACCATCTTTTTGTGGATATCTAGGCCTCCTACAACCTGGGAAAAAAAATAAGTATTCATAAATAGGTGAGAATTGAAAGTTAACAAGACACAAAGAACACACTTTATTCAGAAGATGCATTCAGGTCAATCAGAATTACAGTCCTTCCCTGGTTTCTCCTAAATGATTTACATTTCTCAAGTACTGTACAATATTGTGAATGAAGTAGGTATGAACCAACGTAATTTTATTAATACAATTTACACACTCAAGGGCCTGAAAAACAGTGTAAGTTAAACCACCTTGGCTTTCCTCCCCCATCTCTTACTCTGACCTTGTGTTATGTTTCAGCATGTTAAATGAAATGCTAACTTTACTTCTAAAACACCCTGTGAAACTGCATCTTGACATGAAAAGCAAAGGGCCTTAGGGCAGGGCAGCAGGATTTCTCACAAAAACTGCATGCACCCAAAAGACAATTACAGGTGTTCAAAGGTGGACAATTCATGTACAGAGAAAAGGAGAGGTGCCACGTCAGAGGAGCTTTTTATAATATGGAAACAAAATTCAAAGGCCAAACAGTATGGCCAAATGGCACAAACAAAAAAGCATTTTTGTATGGCACAAAACGGCACAAAATTGAAATCGGGTAAAACGCAAAAATGATGATGAGGTACTCTAGAAATGAAATGTTATCTTGCCAGGAGGTCAACAAGACTGAAGGAATTAAAATAAAGGAAGAGGAAAAAAATCAAGAAGTAGTACAAGACAAGAATTCTGGGCAGAAGTCCAAGGATAAGAGAAAAGGAAGAGTAACATCATTTGCAATGGATGGCTGGAAGACAACAGCCCAGTGCAAGAAATAGTTATTTCACTGATCCAGGTGTTTTCAGGCTGCAACTCATTTTGAGTTCTCTGCAGGTGACCACACCTTTTCACATGATGCCATAAAAATAACTAAACTCCTAAAAGAAAACATGCAGACAACAAAACCTTTTTGCTTTAATAGTAAAGGTGGGCAACTTTTTTTCCCCTGCTTGCTTTGGGGTTTTTTTGGAACTTCTGTTGATCATGAGTATGAACAAATTATGCTTGAGCTGAAGTTTTAAATTCAAAGAGTAGCTGCTCAAGTATTGCTTTTGTTTCCTATCAACTCAAACTGTGCTGCCTAGTGTATGTTCATTAATACAGCATTTAACATTAATATGTAAAGGCTCATTATTGCAATTTTCAAATGCTCAAAAAAAAGGAAATAACACATTGAAAGTATTTAAAACAAGATGTTAATTGATTAAACAAATACGACACAGGTGAAAATCAACCATTTCAAGTCTGAAGTGCTACATTCAAGCATTCTGCTCAGTAATACCCAAAGTTTTTAAAAGATGCCTTTCAACTGTTTGTCCTTTTTCAGAAGCAGCACTTGAGGGGTTTAATCTTCCTGTTACTGACACAAATCCCACTATGTGGCCTTGGTAAAATCCCATCTTCTGCAGATTGTGATAATCTCCCCAGCCTCTCCCCATACCCTGCAAAGATAAACCATTCTAAAGGGTGATTTGGAGCAGACACCTAGTTTAAAGATTGGAAGATTAACCTGAATTTAACCTCTGTGGAAAACACCTCTCCCCTTCCATGCACCACCCCAACAGTGACCCTTTTTAAAAGAGATCTGCTATGACATACTTGGGTTTCACACCTTTCAGATCATTTGAAGCATTTCCCCACCCTTGGCAGACTACATGTCTACCCACCATGCTTTGACTTAATTCCCTATATTGTATTAAGCACTTTGAGACATTTAATACAACAGAAATTGTTAATCAGAAGTAGCTGTTGAAAACAAGGAAAACCAGCCTCCTGCAACAAGCAGTCAATTGCAAGTAATCTTTAAAGCTGGTCATTTATACCAGCATAAAGACTGAAATTCAATGTATGTCCTTCATGTCAGGCTAGCATTTTTGTCTATATGCAAAAGTAATTCGGACTTGTCTTTAGTATATCATCAAATGATGCAGAAATTACTTCGTAGAAGTTGCTGTGCTCTGAATGAAGCCATCTTTTTCAGGCACACTGGAGTCAGTGGGACAGTCTGCATCCTGAAGGAACTGATTCATGTCTTGCTCAGAGGCCATAAGACTTTTCTCTACTTGAAGTCACAAGATGATACCATGTACAATAAAGCTGTGTCAAAGGGTGACTGTTGTGCCATCAGAAGAAACACTTTGCTTTTATCACCTTACCCTTTATACTTTTTACTATTTTTCCTCCTTTTTTTAAATTTCAAATTATCAAAGTTTTCTTCAGAGGTTACTTACAGCACAGAATTCTTCAAAGGATATCCTTCCATCACCATCCTTATCTGCATTAATAATGGTTTTATCTACAATTTGCTGTAACTGAGTGTCTTTGAGATTGTTCCCAACCATCATCTTCAGGACCTGGAAGAGCTCTCCATTTGAGATATAACCATCTTTGTCCATATCATAAATGCGAAAAGCAACTGCAAAAGTAAAACATAAATATGTAAAACTTTCAGTAACAGAGGTGGTTGGAAAAGAGCAATATACATTAATGTGCTTTGCCTTAACAGTATGATGAAACACTCCTGCACAAAAACGAGAGAAATACTGCATTTTAAGTGAGATTTCTAACAGCTATTCTGCTACATTCCAGAAAACATGAAACATCAGAAGCAATACAATGAACAGTGCTACTATGGAATTTAAAAGAAAAAACTCACTTTAGAGATGTCAATCAGGATTTTTTAAAAACTGGTAAAAGAAATCTATAAAAACTGAATTGGAAAACCTTCACACCACAAATAAAGCACCCAGGGAACAGTTCATTCGCAAGCAGAAAAAATTACAACCTTCCACGGAACAGATGAGTAAAAATCTCACCTGGTTACTTTGTTGCAAGCACTTCGGCATTAAGACTAAATCTATATCTAAACATTTTAGTAAGGCAGGTTTCTTTCCTAAACCAATAATATGTCTTAGCTATCGAAAGCTACAACCATCACTGAACTTAGCCCTTCCCTGCTCCAAAAGCTTGAGTCATGTTGCATTCCTGAGGTGTGGTTCTCAAACAATTCTCTAGTGCTTTCCTACTACAGTAGCAAAAAAAATTAATGTTATCTTATGCTCCCATAAAGCAAAGCACGTTGCTACAGTTTTGTGAACTAAGTTTAACTTATTTTTTAAAAATGGGAAGCAACTTAAAGAGATTCAGAGATCAACCCTCTCAAATATTCCCCGCAGAAAAGCATGCTGCGAAATTCTTCACAAATACAATACACAAATTACAATGTGTTGTAAAAAGCTTACTATCTGCCTTTATGATTTCCAACTTTTTAAGATAATATGGATTTTCTGATTTCTCAGTGTTAACTACCCAAGGTGTATTTTTGAGGATTAAAAAAATTTTGTTAATGAAAATACTTACACCTTAACTTCTGTTCCTTATCTCCTTTGACACTGAACTGGGAGACTCCTTCTATAAATTCTGAAGAACACAAGAAAAACATTTACATAAAAGTGTATTTTTAATAAACCAAGGCAATCAACATTCAGAAAATTTCTAAAATTGTAAAAAGAAACTAAATTACCCTAAATGTCTTTAAAATATTGCCTACTTCATGACACCTAAGTGTCTACATACTTTGATACTTCAATGTTCTTTAGTGGGAAGTACTTCAAATCCAACCTTGTGCCCATTGAGCAGACTTGTTCACATCAGTATTGGAAGTAATTTTGCTAATAGACTTTCACCAGCACCTCATATAAAACCCCCCAAGATCTCTACTAAAGCTACTCCAGTGGGGATTCTAATTGTACAGCTCCTTGCAAAACTGGTTTCTCAACTTCAAGCAAGAATTACATGAAAACCACTCTAAAACAAATTCCTAAAAAAACTTTTCTAAGCCTGGGTCCTTTCAACAACAACAAAAAAAATGCCTATTTCCTCACACTAGGCATTTTTCTTTTCACAGAATCACAAAATGGTTTGGGTTTGAAGGGAACCTTGGAGATCATCTCGTCCAACTCCCTGCCATGGGCGGGGACAACTTCCACTAGACCAGGTTGCTCAAAGGCTAGTCCAGTCTGACCTTGAACACACCAACGACAGGGCCTTCATAACTCATCTGGGCAACCTGTTCTAGCATCTCACCACCCCTGTGGTAAAAAATGTCTTAGATCCTATCTAAATCTAGCTTTTTTCAGTTTAAAATCTTTCCTTTGAGCTTCCTCCTCTGAGACAGAAATAAAGACATTTAATTTATCAAACTTGGCCAGATAACAGTAAAATTCATTGCCATTTATTGTAACAGCATTGTTTTACTATGGAAGATTGATTTTGACAACTTCCTATTCCCACCCAAGAACAGCAGCTCTTAATAATTACATTAACCCAGCTCAATGTCACATACAACACAGCATCATCTTTCATCATGGCCTATTTTTCACAAGGGATTTTGAAAAATTACATACAGCAATTACTGTTTTGGAAACTGATACCAAGAAAGCCTTTAAAACTCAACATTCCAGTTACACAGTTTTTCTCCCTATACAAAACCCTTTAGATTTTTAAAGGTTAGCTTCTTTTGTATGTTAACATTTTATTTAAAATGTCAGCCTATCAATGAGATTCATTAACTTATGTAAATTAAAAAAACTCAAAACTGATTAACATTGACCCATGAGCAATGAGAGGTAATAAATACTACCTTGAACAAAAGTTACAGACATTGTAACTCATAAGGGTTAGTGGTTGTTTGAACATATACTAGTAATGAAAATTTTTAACCTTTTAATCATGAATATTTAAATTAAGTCTAAATTTTTGAAGACATATACTAAATCAGAACTTGTTTTTCACTTGAATTGCCTACTTAAGATAATAAAAAGAATCTTGTTAAGGAAGTATCAACAGAAAAATTTGGACCACTTTCACAAATTAGAAAACTATTTTCAAAATACTCCAGAACAGATTTCCTAACAATATTTTGATAAATACAACTTCAGCACAGACAGACAACTTACAGTTTTACCCCACTTTTTTCATAGTCTCCTCAGCCTAACAATATACTTTAGATAACACCACAATTCAGAGTCTGAATTAATGTACTTTATGAGATACTTAATGAGTAATCCCAAATCGGTATGACCTAGAAAGCTATTACTAAACAATCTGCTCTTTTAAGCATTTAATTCGGGATTGCATTGCCCTAATGCACGAGGGAAACTAGTTTTACTGGTACTGTTTCACTAGGAATTAGCACCTTTATTTTGATTAACAGATTTTCTTTATCCCCCCCTTTCTCAGGTGAAACAAAATTGGAATTCCAGGGCCCCAGGAATTCTGATAAAACACCCATCACAAAGCACCATGTCTTACCTTTGAAGTCCACTTCTCCATTTCCATCTGTGTCAAATATATCTATTACTCGCTGTACTAACGGGTTCTGTTGCAATTCAGGTAAAGACATGAACTCCTCCACACTCAAAGAACCAGAGTTGTCCAAATCAAGTTTCTTAAATCTCTTTCCTAGTCGTTTTATTTCATCAGCATCAACTGAAAGGAAAAGGAACAAACAACACACCTATGCTCAGAAATGCTTCAGCAAATCCTTTGCCAGTTAAACACAATGCACATTTTATTGCTTCCCTACCAGAATTTCTCCTACTTTATTAAAACTATAAAACACTCTCATGAAAGTTCATAAAGATAACATCAAATTCTGAAGATAAACAAGCCTTTTAATTTTATTTTAAATAAATCTTACCTTTTTTCCTCCCTGCACCAGCCATAATACAGTTAGCCTTGTGACTCACTGAACACCATATGCTGACACAACATTTTTAGGGATTGAGGGTGCTTAGCTAGTTCTTAGTCAGACAGCTCTTACAAATACCAGGTATGAAGAAATTAAAGAAGTGACTGAGTTTTCTTTGAAGGAGCTAGAATTACATTTACACTAGATAATGACAGTAAGTCAGAAAGACAATTATATTCGTAAACACATTAGCAAAACCAGTGCTGCTTCAGCACACTGAACATAAAAAGATTTCCTAGGATACACAACAAGTTAAGCAGGTTGTAACAGTCCCACTGTTGGCCAGTTACCACTCACCTACTCAAAGTATCACCCAGACAGACCTAAGAAATGTATCCGTCTCAGACAGACATTTCTGTAGCCGCAACCTACAGGCATCCATTTTTTCGTTTCAGAAATTAAAGCAGATTCAGGTTCCGCAGCACTTCATCTGTCTTGATATTTAAAGAGAAACTCAAAGCATATATACATGCTTTACACCTCTGATTTTTCCAGGAATCCGTGGGAATCCATGAACACCACTAAAACCATTTAGTACTATGTTACTGCTAAAGAGCTTGAAAAATTTTCCCTGTAACAACCTGAAGAAGTCCCTTTCAGTACCTTGATTTATGAGACCAAAAGGTTAGTTCACAAACTGCACACCATGTTTGGGTATGAAGGAGGAACTGAGGTTCTTAGGAAGACCTAGAAAGTGGCCAACACACAGCAAAGCACAGCAAGCATCTCTTACAGAACCTGAAGCTTTCAAAATCCCCATATCAATTTATTTCCTAACATGAAGTCTCATCTACATTTCTTAGTTCCACTTAGTGCATTTGCCCCAACAGTAAAATAAATTGCTTCTTAACTGCTGCAAGATACACACATACCATCCAATTCACTTTACATCACATTAATATCTTCATAGGCTTTTACAAAAGCACAGCATAAAAACAAATAGAAGTTAAAGCTTTTCAGTAAGGTCAGCCAAAATGCAGAGCTTTATGTTTGGAAGTTGTAGCAGACTCAGAGATCTGATCCTCTCTACTCATTTTCTTGATATCCTTATCTAAAAATATAACCAAACACAAATCCAGAGATATAGTCAATTGCAGTAATTTTGAATGAAATTGAGACAGTACATCACAAGTCCAGATGCACAAGATTATTTTTCTGTCAAGACTTATTTTGCCTAAATAGTAAATTCTGACATTCTTCAGTTAGTAACTGTTTTCAACTAGAGGCAAAGGGCAAAAAAGGGTTGATACTCCCAGAAAAATCTTCTCTTTGTTTTGCCAGCAAGTGACAGATCTGATTCTGCCTCTAAGGGCTACAAAAATAAGACTAAACAGCACTTGCAGAGGCTTATTTGCCTCAGCTTTCAGTATACAATTAGGTATTTTGATTCATTAGGCTGTTGACTGCACTGAAGCCACATGCATTTACGCACCAGTTTACGTGGAAGCCTAGAATGTGACTGAAGGTGTGACTGTAACAGCACGACATTGCACTGCAGTGTCATGAGCATGCTATGGCTGGCATAGCCACACAGAAACCCTTCTGGATCATGCAAAAGGAGCAGTGTTACCATATGGTAAAGCTATATGTAGAACACCATCAAGAGACTAAAAAACGACAGCACTAAAAGAGAATGGCACAGCACACCTCCAGTGGCAATTAGCTCAAATAGTAGCTTACTAGTTCCTCCAGCACAACATGCTGCTTCTGAAGGCATTTGTCAGCTCTTGCTTCTATCCAGAGAAACTCCTCAGTTTCTGTTTTCCTCAAAATCTTAGAGCTGTAAATGGAGTCAGGCTGTCTTTGAAACAGCAGGCACTATCTACCTGCACTTCAGGCCCTGCTGCCCTAAAATTACAGGACTTGCTACAGTTTAATGCAAAGCCAGCATCCTTGGAAAGATGTTAACACAGGAATCTCTTTTTTTACTGCAAGCTCTACTCCAGACTTGCAACTCACATAGGAAGACTTAGTATCCTAAAAAAAATTCCCAGAGCATAAGCATTTGAAAAAGCACAAAAATATCAAGTCCAGCTTGTCGCACTACATATGTCAACACATCTTCCAATATGAAATGAATGTATGAATAGACATAATTTATACCTATATTCCAATAATATAAGGACCTGTCCAACCCTGACATCAGTCTCTCTCCACTTTTATTAGTCATGTTTAAAATGATGATCTGGTTCAACTGCCACTCTCCTGCTTCCTTACCTGGACTCAGAAATGGTAACATCTTTCAAGTAAGTGCCATTACTTTGTTAAGGCAAATCCTTCACAAATTACCTGGTTTTGAAATCAGAAGTTTGCAATTGCATTCAGAACTCATGCTGGGAAACCCTGAAAGAAGTTCTGTAAAGGTTACCTATTAGAACTATTTTTCCTATTGGAAAAAACAAGAATAAAAGATGCATGCATAATTTCTTTGTTAAAAAAATAACTTTGTTTTAAAACAACTGAGCAGCAATTTGAAAGTATTATCTATACTCTATGTAATGCACCTTTGTCCTCTTAACAGAGCAGCGAAATCTTACCTCTAATATTAACAGAAAGATCAGCACTGACTAAAATTGCAAGATTCAAGCCTCCTAAGTAATCTTAAACACTTCATAGTTCTGCAATTTCACAGAATCACACTGGAGAAAAATTAAAGGAGCAATAACATAGCTGCATCTCTTCTCACTTGAGAAGACCCACTTAAATTGTGTTAATAAATTGTGAGCCTTGTAACATTTCTAGCTTATGCTTAATCCCCAAAGTAACACAAGACATTTTTACAAATCAAGATGTGAACAAATAAATGCTTGAGCCAGGACTGAAGACCAGCAGTCATTAGAGAGCATAATTTGGTCAGAACCCCAAAGACAAATTAAACCAAGTCTTGATTTCATTACTCAAGCACATTTCCTAGTTTGGCAACTGAAGTCCACAGTTATTTTTCCTCACAAATACATAAGCAAAGACTGAAAGTGAGACTCAGAGTTCTGTAAGTGTTCTGCCATGAAGTAGAACTAATTACCACATACACAAGTCAGTCAAACACGGCTATATAGCTTTAAATTACTAGAGCTGGCACAAAAGACAGACAAGACCAACTCTGCCATGGCACTGGTCTGCTCCAGCAGGGAGATAAGATCTTCCACACAAGATGTGCTAAGAAAGCAAACTTTGTCAGAAAGTTGTTTTATCTCGAGCTGCTCTGTCTCTGTCATTTAGCAGGACCTACTGATAAGAACATTTATTGGCATGTTCAGAGACTGATCCACAGCACACAATGTTAACAAGCAATGTCACATTGAAAAATACATGCTCTGACATCATCTATTGGGCATAAGATCCACTGTTAAGTCTTGCATTTGCAATTAGCCAGATACTTAAACTTACAAACCAGCAATGCTTAAGAAAAGATAAAGCACCAATTTATTTTAGTTTAAAGATTGTAGCCAAAGAGATCAAGATTATGGATGATAAAGAACCAGATTATAGGAAGGCAAAGAGGTTTTAAAGGCATGTAAGATAATTTCTCAAGAACAATTCTCATGTTCTGCTGAACAGTAGCAAAGCGGCAACTGACTGCCTAAATAACGAAATTAAGAGTCTTCATACTTACAAAATGTTGATTACTCTTTCTCCACACATCCAATTTCCCAGCTCAAACAGTCAATTGCAATTTAACTACAATGTACAGTCCAGATAAAGCTGTTTAGCAGCAGATTCTATCAGAAAAGGAATTACACAGGTTCGAGCAAGAAGTTTGCCTGCACTACTGATCTGAGAGAGGTTCTACTCTCGGGGATGGAAAAAAAACAAGTAAAAGAACAGTACTAAAGAAATTAGTATCTCTGCCAATAGCTGATCGAGTATCAATCTTGTCCAATAGGTTTTCTGGGTTTTGGGGTTGGTTGGTTTGTGTTAGTTGGATTTTTTAAAATAAAAATACTATACACTTATGTTATCTTGAAAACAGCAGATTTCAGTAATACCCGTATTTCATCAATATCCTACTAATTTTTGTCCAGATTTCCTCCCCAAATGCACATATACTAGCCTTCATCTATGATGGATGTGTCCCTTTTAGAAGGCCACTTTTTCCTCACTGTTGTGCAACAGACTGACTTTAACATTTCACACAGCTATCACTGAAGAACAGAGCACCAAATTTTCAGAGCCTGACCAAAATACTTCTTTCCTTCTTCTCTGAAGCCTCCTTACAGACAACCTACTGCCCACACAAAAATCTCTACTGAAGAAGCTATACTGAAAATGCAAGGCACAAAATATTTCAGACACAGTGAAAGTATTTGAGCCAGAAGGACTGATGGTGGCAGTAGCAGACAGAATTTTTTACAAGACTGAAACTAAGGAGTCCAAGATAGATAAAAACACTTGGAAATTCAAGGAGGTCCAAGTCCACAAGAGTGTAAACAGGGTGATAACATCACTGAGCAAAATAAGGAGGATCAAGCTCTGTTTACATCATTTCAGGCAGAGTTTGCCTGTGACTCATCACAGTGGTCTGAGCTTCCTTCAGCTCTGGCCAAAGTGAGCTTTCCCTCCTCTGATCTCAAACTAAAGATAGCCTTTTTTGTGCTTTGCTCACCAGCTGACATGAGGCTCCATGCTTCCTATGCTTTTCAGCAGAACTGGAAAGTATCCCATCAGCTTGGCACTGATGCCTGAGCTTAAAACATACTAACTGGCTAGAAATAATACCTCTTAAATGTTTCTTTAAAAGGCTTTGCTAGTAGTTCAGTAGAAACATCAAATAATTCACTCTTTTAAAGCACACAGGATGATTTATCTTTGTATCATATTCCACTTTTGAATTTAATTCACCTTTTAACTAACAAAAAAAAGGCTGGTTTTTATTTAAACAGTTCCAGTATTAAGGATGCTTTGTTAAAGAACTGTCAGTATTTTCAAGAGATTCCTGTTCCATCCAAATATTAAAATTCTAGAACCAACAACACCTGCTTCATAACTTGAATTCATCTGCCTTCATTTAAAAATATGATAAATCAGGTTAAAATACAAGAACTCCATTCTTTCAAGAAATCACATGCAAATGCTCTATGTAACTCCTATTTTAGTACGGTAGCTTTATCTTCCAGCTAAACACTCTCTAATATGTGGGTAAGTATTAATGAAGACCCCACTTCTTTCTTTCAACACGATAATAGAGAATGATCCATCATGTTTTTACAAAATTGCTTGTTTCAAGTTATTACTCCATAAATTATGCTCAGATAGCATTGTAAAACACATTCAAGTGGCAACTCAAAAAGCTTCATTAAAAGCCAATTTCTGGAATGCAATGTACTTTACATTTAAAAAGTTGTTTCAGAAAATATTTTTTAATTATATTTTTTCTAGTCAACATACAGGTGCATGGGCAGTTTGCTTATTAATATGACAGTCAAGAGCAAAATGCCTTAAAAATACAGATGTCTCTGAAATCACTACGTTCAGTAACATTCTCACCAGGATAACTGCTTATGCATTCAGAAGCACTGTACATCCATTGCTGCAGAGTACACAATACTTACACGGGTGTTTGCAAAGTGCAAACCTTAGAAAAGCTGTATATCTCTCAGCAAAGAGCTGCTGGACACTTCTGAAATCTGTTTACCTAAATGTTGAAACCTGTATTTAAAAGGCTGGCTTTTTAAACACTCCTAAATACTGGCTCAAAGCTATAACTAACAAAAACCAGAGCATGGTCACAGAGAGCCATTTCCACATAATTTTCAAAGATGAGATCATTATAAACAAGAAAATTGCTAAGGTATTAGAAATAAGATTTTGCAAATAAAGCATGTTCTGAAAATTATTTTAAATGTTCCCAGGTAAAAAAAAATAAAACATATTTTCTCCATTAGAATGGATTGCAGAGATCTCAAAATAAAACAGGCCTTCAGCAAAAGCTCTCACCTCTATCTACAGTGTTGTCTGATTCACGAATATAATGTTTCACAGTAGCAACCAAGACAGCCATTTCAGTCTTGGAGATCAGATTTCAAAAAGATGACGCCCTTGAGAACACATTCAGCCACTTGTCTTGTATATGCTTACACACAGCTGGCCTAATCCTCTTCATGACTTCAGATGTGTCAATTACAATTTCCTAAGTTAGAAAAGAGATTCTAGTCTCCTTATCCTGAACAAAAACATACTACAAAATATTGTTGATACTACAAAATACTATATTATAAACTATTTGCTACTGTAAAATATCGCCTACTACATACTACAAAATAGTTTTCTTCACACTTTTTTTGCTATGGTAACTTTCCTTATGGGTGATTTGGCATAGCTTGGCTAACAGCAAATTTTCACTGTATAAAACAGAACTACATTTTCAGTAACTTCCCAGACACAGTACAGCAGAGAAACTTAAATAAAATGTTTAATGAAGGAATCCAACATCACCAATTCATCCACTGAAAAGAATTAATGTTCTAAAATGAAAGGTAAAAAGAATATTCTTGACTATTTAATGGTGTGCATCCTCTGCACAGCATCCTGAATTTGCTTCCTGTAACTGCCAACTTTAAGCCAAAATTATACTTTTAAAACGAGACACCAAAATAGCAACTGCAGTGCCAGGCAGAAATTATGACCCAATGCCACCATGCAGACCACATAAACATATTATTGATAACTGACAGTCTCCCAAAAGTCTAACCATTCAAAATCCTTAAAAAATCATCTTCAAAAACATTGTCTGCTCTTGCCCTGAAAAATTTTTGTTCTGGCAGTGGCAGCTACCTGGAAGCAGCATCAACATTTATGATTGGAAGAACACGGTGAATACCTAGTCGGAGGACTTACTCACAGACATGCTACTGTGCACGCCTGTACAAACCCTGCACTTTCAGGATATTTGGGCACGCAGAATCTTTAAGCACAGTGCCCCTATCCCAGTGATTAAACACAATCAAGGAAAGGGAAGTCTGTAATAACTGCATCTTACTGAGGGTATGTATTTATGTTGCCCAGAGAAGCAGCTGACTTTCTACCTACTATGCAAAGGGCCATTGAAGCAGAAAAAGCTTTAATAATGAAAAACCTCAGATTTATACTATATCCTCCAAATACAGTTTAACCACAGAATATGATGTTGAAATCTTCTCTTTCTCTCCAAAATAAGGGGGCAAACCAGATCAGTAATAAACCTCTAGGTTGGCAGTAGCTACCAATGAATATCGCTTGTCCTAAAATCAAGTTAAGGACAGTAACATACTGCTTACAACTCTGGCAGAGATATATCTGGTTAAAGAATACAATCTTTAGAAGGAAGCTTGTCCGTAAGGGAAAAATTACCATTGGAGCAGTAACCTAAGACTGATACACATGATTTCAGGAGAAGACTTCAGTAGTCTTAATAAAAGAAGAAACTTTTACTTTCCTGTCCATATTTAACAAATTATACACTGAGTGTATAACCCAGCAATGCAATTGTGGATAAGTTCTCAAGCATTACTGACGACTCAATTTATAATTCCTGTGGATATGTATATTAAGCATAGGACTTGCAAATCATGGCATAAAGCAGCATTTCTCTGAAAAATGTATTTAGAAAGAGATTCCTCTGTGACTGTTTTATTTTACCATTTGACTTGAGAGCTGGAGTTCAGCTACAACTAGCACTATGAAAGCAATCTAAAGACAGCCCCTACCTTGAAGAATTTATTATCCTGTTTAAGAACAAGATCTAATTCACCGGAGATGACGAATTTTATCAAGCAGTCCGTACATACATACACAGGTCTACACAAGATTTAGTGACAAAAAGCATTAAAAGAAAAAAAGCAGTTAAAAGTAAGTACACTTCAGTGTAACTCCGCGGGGACGCTTCACAAGACAACCCTTTCTTTGGTCAGCAAGCAGCTTCTCACCTAAATGCCTGGCTGCAAGCATAGACAGGAGAAAAGGTTCTTTTAGCTTAAACCTCTGTTTCCTCTGAGGGTGCAAAGACAGCTTAGGCAATTCACTTTGCTCCTAACACAGCACACACTGCACCACAAGCTGTTCCACTCCCCTGAGGAGCTGGCACTGGGACTGATGGAAAAGCCTCACCAGTTGAACTACCAGTTCTAAGGTTTTTCTGTACAGACATCAGAACTATCCATGTTTGTTTCATATACAAATGGAAAAATTTAAAAAATCAGTGATTTTGTGCAAAGATAGACTGATTTTTGGTTTTACAGTCTAACATCAAAAGCTATATTTTTTCCAAAGGTAATCTTCCACCTTTTAATTCTACTCTCTTAGTATATAAACTACATAATTTTTTCAAGCAGTAAATTCATACATTAAAATTATGTGTATGGATCTCCAAATAAGCTTAACCTCTCTAACAATATAAGGTAGCAATTGAAAAACTTACAGTGCGAGCACATTTCCAAAGGGTAGCTTGCCTCATTTCCCTGAAACACAAAAAAAACCAAAGTTGCAATTATTCCCAAATTAGCTTAGAGGAACTATTTTGTTTCAGCACTGTAAACATCTTGGGCAATACAAGTTATGAGGTCATTTTAAAAATACATATGTGTCTTTTAATATATATATTTAAATATTTTTATATAGACATTTTAAACCAAATTATGATGGACCGTGTTTTATTTTGACAGGTCTATGATACCAAACATACAAAGAAATATAAAACCACTGAGAGGTTTCCTCTGATGAGAATTCCCATGAAAATATCAGTAGTCCACATGATGATGGTAAGAACTTCAATCCCATACTCTAAACCCCAAAAGTCAAACTCACTACTTATAGATTGTACAAAGGCTACTTTTCAAGATAAAATATTTGTCAAGACTTCAAATAATCTTTACCATTTTATACAAAGAAACAGACATATCCTTAAGAATTACCATGACAAACCTTACTCAATTAGCATACAAAAATCACAGCATATTTTCTTCCCAAAGCCACCTGCCCACTCTCCCCAAAAAGGATTCACACAGGAAGAATGATGCAAAAAAAGTGGTTTACATTATGAGAAATTCAGATATAACAGATTTACATTGAAATATTTTTATGATGTACTATGTTAGTATGTTCCTGTTTTATACCTGAACGTAAGGTTTAAGATTTTAAACCCTGGCTGCACTACAATACAGTCACAGCAAGAAAAATTAAACCTTTGAGGGTAGAGTCACTTTAAACTTGCACATACAGAAACCTGCAACTACTGCAGCATGAACGCCAAAAGACACTAAGTTGGTATTTTTCCCCACCCAATGCCTCACTTTGAGCCAAAAAAAGATCAAACACACTTAATACTTTTTTTGAATCAGTCAGCAAAGGAGTGACCCGATAACCAGAGAGATTCATAACCAAACACTTTCCAAAAGCTAATTTTAAAAGGAGTGTTTTATACAGGAAAACAGTATTTGAGTCTAAGACACATTCTATTCAGCAGTGATTCTCTTGCAGTGTGGAGCATAAGTGATTCCATAGCTGAGCACTTGCACATAAAGACTCCTCAAAATTAATCAAGATTAAACAAATCCAGAGATAGCTTGTCAGAAGGGGAAAAAAAAAAAAAAAAGGGGGGGGGGGGGTAGGAACTACATTTAGCCTAGAAGCATATAACTGCACTTCCTAATAAGGACAGAAAGGGGCAGAACAAACATCTCATGGATCTAAACATGTCTCAGAGGAGATGTGGTGTTGGGGTTTTGTTTGCTTTTTTTACCTCCAAAACACATACACTTTGCTTATCCCCCACAATCCAAAAAAAAAAGAGAGAAAAGGGGAGAAAAAAGAAAAAAAAAAAAAAAAAAAGGGGGGGGGGGTAGGAACTACATTTAGCCTAGAAGCATATAACTGCACTTCCTAATAAGGACAGAAAGGGGCAGAACAAACATCTCATGGATCTAAACATGTCTCAGAGGAGATGTGGTGTTGGGGTTTTGTTTGCTTTTTTTACCTCCAAAACACATACACTTTGCTTATCCCCCACAATCCACAAGCTCTCTTGCCTCTTTAAAAAAGTTTGTATGTTTGCTTTATAAGTAGAGCAGCAAAAGATACAGCCTGAGCTTCTTCCCCAATGTCTACTTATAGCAAGATAAAGTAGTAGAATAGAAACATAGACAAAGGACCATTGAGTCCCTAAAACCTCAAAAGCATGACTGAGATATTCTATAAGAGAAATTTATTCCACTGTGGCAGGGAAGCCAGGAGAATAGTGCCACATGGAAAATCTTAGATGGAACCTGAAGTCTTAGAAAAAACAGTGAAGACCAAAGCAGGTAGTAAAAGCCTAGCGTGTACGTGTGAATATAAAGGGCAGGGGATTTTAAATGGGGGAAAGCAGAATTTTGAAACAAGAAGAAACAGGAACCAGGGGATCCAGCTAGGCTGCTCAAGACACGAGGTCATGAAGAGGCAAGAAAAACACCAGACTGGAAGGCTGCAAATTAAAGGAGAAAGTTGAATTAAAACCAGGGCGCTTATGCACATGCACATACAAATATACAATCATAACTACATCAGAAAACTGTTCTGTGCACTTACATCCTTGCTCAGGTGTTGGGAGAAAGTTAATTTCTAGCAGTCTACTGAAATCAATCTGTCTAAAGAAGCATAAAACGCTTCTGAAAATCGAGCAGGAAAAATTTAAAAAAAGGAATAACTGCTTTCAGTTCATTAACTAAGTGTAATATTTATAAGGAGTCTTACTATGCATCTAGATGCACAAGCTAAGCCATAAACAAGCTCTCTACATAAGTAACCTAAAAAAAAAATATATATATTTGGAGAGCAGAGAAAAATAGTGAATAAACTTCAGCTTAGTTTTTCTGTGAACCAGTTAAGTGTAAAGAATACTTACCTATCCAGGACTGGAATGTGGATACCTAAAAAAAATTAGAAAAATCTAGTAAGTGACAATGTAACAATTACATTAGTCGTTATTTGCTACATAGTATTGAAATAAAATATTTTAACAAGTAGTAAGTAGTTACCTGTAATTGATGTGCTGAGTGTTCATCTTCACAGGAGGATCCAAAAGTCTAAGTTTCAAGAAGCATTTAATCTTTTTTTTTTTTTTTTTTTTTTGGTAAATGTTAAAGCTACTCATGCCAAGATTTGTGTTTGCACAGCTGTGACCCAGACAAACACAAAGGTGTTCTTCTATACCAAGGACTTGATCCTCAGAAATGAAGATAAGTTATTTAGTCTTGGGGCCTGGTATTTTTCACTGTATTCTGAAGAGCAGTAAAAAAGGATTACTTGTATGTCCCCAAATACAATCAGTATGTGTACACGCTGTATGAGATACAATATATGCCCTGAAACACAAGTTTCTGAAAACAGGCTGAACATTTTCTTATTGTTTAAGACTAGGTAGGGGTCAGTGTGGTGGAAGGTCTATCTTCATCAACACTAATGCGTTATGGAAAAAAGCAGGGAGAGAAGCACAGCTATGAGACCTTAAAGTATCAACTGAGCCCTTAAAGAAAAGGGAAAAAACCAGGCACACATTGTCATCTAATGCAGTTTTAGTGCAAAGAATTACCCGAGTTTAATACCAGGCAGCATTCCAAAGAATGCTGGGAAATACAACTGTGTGATTGGATGTGCTAACAGAAAATTCTACATCACAATAATAAACCTCATTCAGCAAAAGAACACTGCAGCAACATATATTTATTTATAGTAAAAAATATACTAATTTGTAAAGACAAAAGTAATTGTAAATCTCCAAGCAGCACCTGCCATTTAATCTCTGATGCAGAGAAGTTCATTTATACAAATAAATGTGATACAAGTCTCAAGACTGCCAATTTTAAAAATCCCTCATATTTCCTGCCAGATATATATTTAGCATATCCCACATGAAGTGAGAGTATCCTCTCATACACACAGTATTAGCACATTTAGAAACAAGTGACACATGGTTTGTTGAAGAAATGTAGCTTATATAGCATCAACACTCTGCAAGAGATTTACTTGGCACCTATGCCTAGTATAAAACATGCTTCCTCAGCTGCATCTGGGTATTACTACCATATTTCTGGAATTCAACTCTTTTCTCTCCAGTTACACAATTAGGACAAGCAGTTGGAATACTACTGATACTTTGAATAGCCTTGTCCTTTTAGTATAATCTTGAAATTGTTTTGAATTATGTTAGATCCCTTCAAGTGAATTCCTGCTTAAACAGCAGCAAAATTATGGCTTTTAGACAGAAATAATTACAGATCAAGGAACAGTACAGAGACTACTGACAGCAGGCTGACCAAGTTCTGAACACTGCAAAAATGTCAGTTCACTAGAGGTATGTCAAAATGTGCCACTAAAGTGGCACAATGTGCCACAAGTTCATATGGCATGAAGTTTTGTTTCTTTAATGACAAAAATATTCTTTGCAATTTTACCCTCTACAGATTATTTTCCTTTTCTCCTTTAAGCAGATGTGCCTTTTTATTGATCAAGAATAACCTAGTAATGGCCTTATTTCTTCCACAGATTATACATAAAAATGTGCTTCTTGATTCCTTTCTTAGGCAGTTACTTCAAATACTAATCACTCTTCTTAAGATGAGTTTTGTACATGCTTCTCCAAGGTAGGATAGTTAAGGGCAATTATCTTGACAAGTTTCCTCTTAGCGAAAGACATGAGAGCTGTGGATATAAAATAAAAAAGGAAATTTGTAATTAGCAACATAAGCCAAATTCTTAGCTGAAGTTGTCTACACAAAACAGCTTGCACACATAAGATATCATATTGCAAAACAGTTTTTTAGCATACAATGCCTAGATCTGTTCAACTGTATGTTACTTTCTGCACAATGTACATCTTTTTGTAAATGTTTCAGAGACTTACAGTGTCAGCCCTCAATTGGTTTTCTGGTTTTATAAAAGCAAAAAATGTGTTTAAATACCAGCAAACCACAACATCAGCTTAGAACTCATATCAAATTCAGTTTTCAAAAGGTGTTGTGTTAGGGACTGCAAACACAAATCATCTTCTGGAAGAGTTTAGTAGTTTCAAAGCTTTTGATTTGTTTCCATAGCCAGAGAATTAATTAATTCCACAAGTGGCAAGAGTAGACTCCTATCTGTATAGTACACATACAGGAGAAGCTGTCCAAGATTTACTATGATTTCTGCAGCAACATTCAAAGAAACGTATAAGCTCATCCTTGTTGTAAGTGGCCTTAAACGAACAAACTGGCTTGAGGCTGCAGTTGGCTGTTACACCCACACACCAAAGCCTCCCACAGAAGTGAAACACTACAATGTTCCTGTATTCAGGTTTTTGATACATGGGCACCTCATGGGGTGTTCTCAGCATGCTGTATGTTGTGCTTCCGGCATTTGCTTCTGCACCTTCCATGATACTAATTATCTTTGATATCTCAAGGAAAAAACTACAGCTAGCAAGTGAAACAGTTAACCAAGCCACATAAACCGGGGGTCAGAACTAGGGGATTATCAAGATAATCAACTTCAATTCTCAAGTTACACAATAAACTGCTTCGTATCATCCACTATTACAAGGAAAGAATGGGAGTATTAAGAGAAAATATGGCAGATGCTGGCAGTCAGTACTTAAAAAAAAATTCTCATGAGACCCCTCTTTCACAAACACACAATTCCTTCTCTATCTTCTGTCATTATTCTCCATACCACCAAAATTAACAATTAATGAAAATTACCTGTTGCAGAGAATTCTTCCTCCTCGTCCTCCTTTGAGCTAATTTTCCGTGCACTGCTATTTGCACAAAGCTTTAACAATGAAGAACTGCCAGCTTGCTGAAGAGAATCTTGTTTTGTTTGTTTTTTAAACGGCTCTTGTTTAACAAGTTACCAGAGCTTTGGCTGTCATATGTTGGCACTGTATTCTTCATAAACAGCCACCAGGCAAGTTGGCAAACTAAAAAGGATGGTATTTGTTATCGAGGCTGCAAAAACTTTTGCATTAATAGAACATATCACTCAGATACATCCACAGTTGTTAAAATATTTCCTAAAATTGATTTCAGATGCTTTAAGCCACTTTTCTATTAAAATTTCTGTATTACTTGATAGTCACAACCATGCAAGATCTCACCTACTGTAATTTGTATATTTAATAATAAATTTATCATAGCAATTACAGCCTTAAAGAAGTCTACCAGAGCACAGAGATGGAAGACATGCCTGAAGTTTCTGTAGACACAACAAATGAGGTTTAAAACAAGACAAACAGGAATAAGGTTTGAGTGGGAAAACAGGCAGCAAGAACACCACTTTCAGAAACACTGAATATACTTTGCTTTTTTTAATTAAATATGATAAGAAAACATAAAACACCTTTTAACAACCTGCCCAATACAGCTATAAGATGTGTCTCAGCCCTAGTGAGTGAAGTCTGTGAATTAAGAAATACCTGTTACTGATTATCTTCCAGTATATTTAACAGGAATATCCCATTTGTACACTACAAAAAGAAACTTGTAAAGGAAATGTCACAGATAAACGTCCAGGTTTTTCACTGTAGCCACTAAAAGAAATCTACTTATTATTGGGATATCACAACACAGTTACCAGAAAAGAAGACAATTTAAGAGCTGATAATAGTACAGACTAACTGCCAAAATTTAGAAATAAGTATTTTAAACAACAGGGTGACTTTTTTATTATTTTAAGCAAAGCAACTATAAACTTGCCTTGCATAGAATTATTCCAGGCATAGTGAGTGAACCTCCACAAAAATCCCCTCTTGGAATTAGCAGTTCTTTGGCATAACACTTCTACTCAAATACTAAAAGAATAAATCTGCCTCCGAGGTTTTTTATGATCAGACTAACTTTGAGTCAGATATTGTGATGCAAAAGAATTAAACAAAGCCAAGAAATTAGAGGGCATAAAAGAATTTTGAGCAACCTGAAGACTGCTGACAAATTCTCCAGTGCGTTTATAAGATCACGGCCCACAGAAGGAATTAAAGAAATACATACAAATGCCCCAAACCCACCATATATTCAGTGAATTCCAAAATTACCTATCTTGTAGTAGTATGCTGTACTACACTTCCCAATCTTACATTATGTTTCTAGGCCATCAACAAATCCATTCATTCTTTTGAGGGACAGCCTAATTCCTTGCCCCCCTAATCCTGAAGCTAAAATAGTATGACAATAGTTTAAAACTTAAAACTTCAAAGCTGAACTCAACTAAGACAACAACTTCTTGAATCTTCACAACTACACTATTTCTGCAATCTCATCTCTGTTTATGTCCCACTCATTTTTTGTAACCAAATCTGTGGAAAAGTCCTCACCCAGATTTCATAGCCACTTTCTTGTCTGACCAAAAGTCCACTTAATCTCATTTCCCTTCTAGCATTTGGACTGTCAAATCTGAGCACCTTCTTACCTCTGGTGAACATTCAGTTGTCCAAATGTGCAACAGAAGGAATTAAACAGGTTAAAAATGAGCAATAAATTCTAACAGGGTATCCAGAAAAGCAAAATATTACAGAAGAAAAATAAGGAAAGAAAAGGCAAGAAAGAAAAACATAGAAGCAGCAATAAAGGCACCAGGTAAGTAGTACAGACCACAAATGTGACAGCAAAGGATTCAAGCATTCAGTTGGTACTTAAGAGTTGTGCTTTCCTGCTCTTTGAAGTAAAACTTACATTAAAATTTATAGTTTTTATTAATGAAACTCCAACAGCTAAAATTGCGATCATATGTTGAATTCACAGAATGGCGTGAGTCATGCAAGCACACAGAACATGGTCTTAACCAAATAAATCTTGAAATGTTTTATTAGTAAAGAAATACATGCTATTTTTGTGGAAGAGTATCCACCATTTCTTTCTGAAATTATTTACACAACCAAAAATAAGGTGCATATTACAGCAGTGTATTCTACTGTTTTCTCCTGGAACTTTGAACACAAGATACATCTAGAGAAGCAAGCTATGAAATGTATATATTGACCTTAAATCTTAGTATTTAGTTAGTATTTCCTATAAGCTGTTAAGAGTTCCCTAGGTGCACAGTGATAAGGAATCCATACAACATCCACTGAGTTCTAAGATGCACCCTAGTTGTTAAAAACAAACAATAATCACACCTGAACTTGCTTTTAAGTTCTTCCAAGCCTTTCTGACACATTTACTTTCCTAACTATGATTGTTGGTCATTGGGAAAACCCATAAAGTGTGAGGAAAACAGATGTAGGAAAGCAAAAGAATTCTAGTAAAATAATATATTTTATCTAAGAATTTCTCTAATGACTTTTAACTTCTCTGACTCACATCCAAACAAGTAGTTGGAAGCTTCTCATGTTGAAGACATTAAATCAAATATGTCCCACAAGGAAATAAAGGAAACTGAAAACTGCTATAATCTAATTCCAACACCTTAATGCAAAATCCTACATTTTTCGAGTCTGAATTAGCCAAGGCATTCCTAACATATTCTTCTCCAATTCTTATTCACATGCATAATTTTTAGATAAATGTTCATTATACAAACACTGAAAAAAACTGAGAAGCATGTTTTAATAGCCTAGATAATAATGGAAGTATCAAATGCTTCAGGTGGTCTAATCTTTTTTAAAAATCTAGCAAAGCTCCAGAAAATAGTTTCATATGGGATGAAAAAAACACCTTACAGTTACATGTAACTAACACACAGTTGTCCAATCAATTTATGTTTTTCTTGGAGGAGGTGGAAGCATTTTCCACATTCTGGCAGCCGTAATTTTCAAGGGTATACAACTATCTAGCATGATACATCCATGACTCCTCGGCATCAATCTTACAATTCCACCTAGCTGTTTAAGGCCAACAACATACTCTTCCATTTCACCTTCATATTTTGTTACAGTTGCCATTCTGGGACTACAGCATAAACTGTGCTTTCCCTTGTACCTGCCAGTGAGTGTCATCATCGTCCCTTGAAGCTAAGATAACTTTTTGCCCAACACTTTCAAGTTACACTTCTTGGAAAGATTACTAAAATTCTGATAAACTACTAAACTTGTATCAGTGCTCAGTTTTTATTTGTGATCTTAACCCAAAGGTGAAACCACAAGGACAGGTCTTACAGTTGCTGTTAATATTCTAACTCAGTATTTCACCTGAATGCTAATCAACAGCAAACATTAAGGACGGCTACAAGCATTTTGTAGTAAAAATCCAGCACTGCAGGGAAAAACAAAACAGAACATACAGCCTGTTCTAACTTACCTTGGGAAGGAGAAGATTTCAAGTTTTAAATGTGTTACCCCCAAAGTAGCCTGAATTGCTTAATCCTGCCTCTAAAGGAAACACTCCATGACCTTCTGTACTGAAGGAACTCAAAAAAAGATTAATACCTAATTCTTCAACATGGCATTTGAATTGCAGACATCAGAGATAATGAACCAAGGCAAAGGGGATTGCCGGATTTGGGATTACAGTAGAGATCAAGTCAGGTTAAAGCTGTTACAGCATTCTGGCACTGTTGTTCTTTGCAAGTATGCAAAATAAGTGTTGTAATTCCCTTTGACATGTTTCAAAAAACAAAAAAAAAAGTCTCATGAAAACTTTATTTTGAATACATTTATTCAATTTGTAGCAACAGAAGTGATTCTTTAGAAAATTCTTCCCTCTGGGAGGTACATCAGTTTCTACCATAACCTCCCTCAGGATGCAGGAAGCAAGAAAGACTGTGTAAGTCTTAATAAAAGCCTGCAGTTTACTCCTTAGTCACCATCTAATCCAGTCATAGCTCTGCTCAAGCTGTCAGTCATTTTAAGGGAAGCCACTTGTCCTCTGGCTGGCAGTTGGCCAGTCACTTTGGCTATGCTTTATTTAATTCCTTCACTGTCCACGGGTCTCCTCCAGAATGAGATATTCATGGCTTAAGGCCATCACAGTCAAGCAGCTATTCTAGGATATCACAGGGAAGCCCCTAAACCAATGCGGCAAGACGCAAACCCGAAATTAGAGACAGATACTGTTGCCAAAGCCTCAACCACACAGGAAAACTAAAGGAATCAACAATATAAGAGTTCAGCCTTCATCTTTAATATGTCCTTTTGCTTTATTAATATTTAAGTAAAGATAATTAAAACATATCTAGTAAAATAAAATAAACCCACTCATTATAAATTTTAGTGTTTTGAACTTGAACTGTTCAAGACTAAAAAGCAATCTGTAAAGTCTGTCCAGCTACAGCAGTAATTACATTATATATACTCATATCAATATATGCTATAGCTTTTCCTGTCTGAAGTTAGTTACAATCACAGTTTTCAGCAAAAATCTAAACTTCCATTACCTTGAAGGTGCAAAAAAAGTATTTAGTTTAATCACAGATCTATACAGACATACACACAACACTGTGTTTACTCATCTGCAGATAAATTGTCTTTAAAAAAGTCACCTAATATAGAATGAGACTTAAGGACCCGCAGAAACACCAAAGAAAATGGTCTGTAAAACTGCTTAAGAAACCATGATCATAGATGCAGAACTGTTTTATTGTCATGTACTATTGCTGAATTTTAATTTGATCCACCAAGTCAGACTGTGCGGTTAGCACTCAACTTCTAGGGATAGACAAATACCTACTGAATACTATTATCTTACACAAGTTTGAGGTAGACATAATAAAAGCCTAACATTTTAAGCAACCCAGTTATCCTTAAGTCCATTATGTGTCCATAATGTGTCCATTATCCTTAAGTCTGTAATGTGTGAATATGAAAACTTTTTATTCTATTTAATGACCTCATTGACAAAGTTTGCAATGTCAGGCACAGACAATCACCAGTGCCAGAGACAAACACTGCAGTTTTTAAACCAAGGTGAGGCACAGAAAACTTTACACCTCATTAGAAAACTAACAAATCTCATTTGAACAAAAGCAAAACACTGCATGTACAAGAAATCACAAACTCACAAAATAACTCTCATCGCAAAAACTTGCCTTAGCACTGCAATCTGCAAATAGAGCTTGAAAGAGTCACAGGATCCAAAGTGTTAACTTCATGAGCTAAGGTACAATTCCCTATGTCGTATTAGACAATTTTGCTTTGGGCAGTTTCCAACTACTACTCTTGGGAAGCAACAATCCAGTTTACTTATGTGATCACTAGAGAGCTGGCATTTCTAAATCTTGCATCATCCTTAAAAATTCTCAGAACCCTGTAATTTTAGCACATAAATGAACAATGAACTCTACAAGTCAAGGAAAGGAGTTTCCCAGAAAGATTCTGAAGCAACTCATCCTTCAGTAGGGAAACAATAAAATTCTGTCACCACTAAATCAGAGTAAGTTCTAATGCAATTAAAAATGCATATTAGAAAGTCTTTGCTGAGAGACAGGTTGGCCCTCCATTGCTTCTGGATAAGACAAAAAAGTCTGCATGACACTAATTTATTTGCTAACATACTGGTTTCACCTACAAAACCTCTTACTAGGTTTACTACACAAGCCTCTTCACTGAAGTTTATTCAATTCCCTTAGCTGAAGTGACCACAGCAGTCTTCTTTCCCAACTTTAAAGATAATAGCAATAGTTTCCCAGCCAATCCACCCCAGAACTGTGCTGTAGCATTGACAAAAACCACATTGAAGAAAAACGAACAAACAAAAAAGACCATGCTGTCCAACCAGAAAATCTGTAATCCAAGTACAAAACAAGGTAGAACATACAGAGAAGACTGCAAGGCAAAAACACGTATCAGAATTTATTTTTTTTTGCAAAATACATAAATCTATATGCATAACAAGTGGAATTGAAAAGTTTAAGAAATCATTTCAAAGAAGGCATTTTTTTTAAGCATATAGTACAAAAGGTTATCGTAAACAGTATGGGAGAAAGCCTAACACATGATGAAGATTGTAACAAGTGACCAAAGTGTCACAGGATTAAAAGAGCTAAGGATCAACATCTTAATAACAAAGAAATCACAAGCAGGGTGTCAAATAAGCCACAAATTCCTTCACAATCAGACATCTTGCATATTAGGGGATACTAAAGGCAAACAACCCAAGGCATATCATGTCAGTCTTGTTTTAGGTACAGTAATGGATATAAACTGGATATCAGCCATTTATAATCTTCTCTGATTTATTTGAATAATAAAAAGGAATGTTTTCCCCTTATGGGTCAATATGAATATAGAAAACCCAAGCAACCACAAGCAGTACATTGTGTACAGTTTTGTGTGAAAGAATAATTGCAGATTTGGAAAGATAAAGTAACACAGAAAAGAGGAAAAAAGACTTCAAACGTTAAGCCAATGTATGCAAGCATCGCTGAGAACCTGGAGAGACTATAACAAAGCCACAGTTTTCTCTGGTAATTAAAACATTACACTTAAGCTATTATTTAGCACCTTACAGTCTGTCAAGTGAAGAAAGACAAAACCACTTGAAAGAGTCAAAACCTCCATTTCACAGGTACAATATTTAGTAGACAATCAAAGCTTTTTCAGCTTCTCCCTTTCTCTGCAACAATTTGGAAACAAAATATAGTTTCTGTATGAAGTACCTTCCCAGAAAGAAATGTTCAAAACTTTCACTCCAACACAAAGCCATAAAACAGTGGTCCAGCAAAACTGAGAATTAAGAACTGGCTGACTTGCCTAGGTAGAACAGAACAGCTGCTTCACAAGATACTAACTTGACTTAAAAGTCATACTGAAATATAATTTGCTATATATAGATGTATTCTCATGAGGCTGCTTTCAATTATGCAAATTTAGTTCCCAGCACTTCCAGGTACTTAAAACCAAAAACAATTAGGTAACTTCAGCAAACAGCTCTCTAGAACAATTCCAGTAAAAACTCTGCCAAGTTAATTGGTAGTTGAATACCTCCAAAATTAACAGAAACAGTAAAAAAAAAAAAAGCTATTCTCTAATATTTCTAGTCAAGCACTCTTGTGCCTGGACTGATGAGGGGTGTGAAAGGTAAGCTTTCTTTTCTCTCCATTTGTTTTTTAAACATGCTTTAATTTTTTTGTGGAAATTACTGTCACCTAAAGGTATAGTACTTGTTACCATGCTTGCAAATTTAAATTTTTTTGGTCATTTTCAAAAAGTTGAAGGCAAGTGTTAACATCTGTAGCATCAAAAACTCTACCTCTGAATAATATAATTTGTGACACCCTAAGTACAAAAAAATAAAACTAAAGGTGGCTCAGTCTTCTGACCTTCCTGATTTTGCTTGCACCAAGAAGATCAGCTGTAACACCAGAAGTCCTAACTCTACAGGCCGGAAGAAAATTGATAATCATTAGATTAGTTTCACACTACTGCTCCTCAGCAATACTAGCAGCACTAGAAATGACTCAAACTTCTCTTTGCAGAGGGTTTTCCAAAAGCAGAGAAAGACTATAGCAGTCACAGAACCCTCAGCAAACAAACCTACCCCCTACGTCTGCAAGAAATAGCTACAGACCTGCTTGTGACTGATCAGATATATCACACGTATGTACCAGCCTGAAGCAAATATGAAAGATGAGAAACTAGCTAGGAATGAAATGGAGCATGTTATCCTCCGACAGCAACTGACAAACATACAAAATAACTTATTTATTTGTTCCAAACTTAAAAGTTCCCTCACCACAAACTGCTCACGGACTTGTGCTAGCAAAGAATGGAAGATCAGTATCAGTTAGAAAGCAAGTTTAGAAGGCTTAATTTTTTCAGGGGCTTTAGACATAGCAGATTGACAGTACTGCTGCAAGTGGTATTTGCAGAGGAGGAAAAAAAAACAGCAAAGACACATTCTAGAAATGAAGGCAGCAGATTGTACTACATCATATAACAGTATTACACTACTTAGTGTAAAAATCTATGTATACTACAGTTGAATATAAGTCACTCTTCACATAAACAGGTTGGAAATACTCAAGAACAATGTGACCAAGCCATCCTTCCTTAACAAAATTATCATAAGCTTTTAAATTCTAACAGTTTATTCAGTAATGAGTTAACTGCAAAGGTTATGGCTTCAGGAACAGTTGCACAGATATTTTTTAATGTATCTGAGAAGGCCTGGATGGAACAGAAATGGATGGAATATAAAAAGCTAATGCAGTTCCACAGCATACAACAGTCTACTAAGAGTTAGAGAGTAGAACATCCTTCAGCTGGGAAATTTAAGTGCCAGAGAATATCCCTAATTCAATGCCACAAGGACAAAGTTTAGGAAAGTCACACAGGTCATTGTACAGTACTTGATCAAAAAGTGTAAAAGCACAGAACAGGCTACATAATAACATGCTGTCACTAGCCCTTCTTCCATTTAAGAAACTTACAAACAGTTCAATACTACTTAGTGAGAAAAAAAGAAACATGATCTTGAGAAAAAGAAGTGTCTTATGACTGGTCAACAAGAATAGAGAAAATGGAAATAGTACAGGAAGAAAGATTACAAAGGAGAGCAGACAATCAATAATCCTGCCATCCAGGATCTATCAAAAAGAGGCTTAGCAAAGAATCTTTTAAAGGACATGTATCTGAAAACAGAAAAGACAGTTCAAAAATGGGATTTTAATTCATGAAATGTCAAGGGCAGAAAACAGAGCTAGGCAAGATGTGCAAATCAAGGGAAAAAGCAGACTATGCTGAAGGGGCATTGTTGCATAGATACAGAATCCACAAAATAGAGATAGCATTCCAGTATTATTAATGATCTCTAATAGCTTAATGGTCTCTAATAGCTAACACTGATCTTCAGCTCTTCTTCCTCCTCCCCGCAAAGGAAAATAATTTCAACAAAACTTACAGATGTCAGCTACTAAATTGAGACATTTTAACAAGCTCTAGTTTAGTTTATGTCACCCAAGGACTCCTGAAGAATTCAGTAAATAAAGATGAGTCATATGGTTTGAAAACAGGCCCTACCAACACTGTGATCCAACATGGAGGGATCAAAACCATAATTAAAATATCAATAATTTTGCAAAACACTTAACAGGTCTTCAAGGCATTACCACCTCCCATCCTAACTGAATGCTTAAGACTTTCCAGCACTCCAGCAAATTAGGAATTCATTTGCTAAAAAAAGATGCACTGCAAATTTCCAAAGTCTTCCAGTTATCATTATAATAAACTTTCTGATGATAGGAAAGCAACTTGAACCATAGTATAACACAGGAAAACACCACATTGCTTTCAATTAAGGTTTTCACTGCCATGGAATAGTCCACGATCTTTATTCAGTTTGCTTTATATGACCTGTGTCATGGAGAAAACACTGACTTTTTAAAACACAGAGGTAATGTCCATTCAGGAGCTGGTTATATGAAGTAATATTAAAATGCATTTACAAAGAGTATTTTAGATTAAGTACTTCAGAGCAGGAACTGACCTTTTTCTTATACTTATGTACCGGAATGCAAATATTTAACATTAAGTAGCAAATACCAACACACATGTAGCACTTTCGCTTCAAGCTAATAAAAGGGCACTCAAAAGACTAAATTAGAATTCCAACCAGGTTTCGAGAGCTTATAAACAATCATGTGTGAAATGTTTGAATCCAAAAATCTCGTTTACTTATAGATGTTGGCATTATTTTTTTAAAAGTCATAGCACTTGGTATAGAAAAGATTCCTTCATCCTGTTGAAAATCAGAGCTTATTAACTGCTGTACCTAGCAATACAATTAAAAACAGCTGCCCTGCTGTAAATGTAAGTTATAAATGTACATTACAGCAAGCGTAACAGCACACACAAAGCAACATTAGAAAAATTACTATTTATAGGGTCCACTGGTCCCAAAATAAGTCAAGTAGATGCACCCCTGTGAAGCCCCAGTGACTTCCTGTAATAATTAATAATTGCTCTAGAAGCACACAATCAAGAAATCTAGTCATCCCAGTCCAAGACACAGTACAAGTAACTGTACCGATCCCCTGAAGACTGACATAACTGTGCATGTAGCCATGATTTGCCCACGGAACCACAGGCTACCACCTTTCTGCTACTTTCCATCTCAGCTCTTTTAGGTTATATGTCCAAAAATGCACTGCTTGCCAACCTTAGAAGCAGCTTATAATATAGATACATTTGTACATCAGTACGTAAGATGAAGGGCAAATCAAAGAACTCTTGTAATTTAAAGGAAGTGTTCAACTGCTCTTTGTGAGACTCTTGGTAACATGGATTGACTTGACAAAACATTAATGACACTGCACAGATGCTAAACAATACCTCTCAGAAAGCAGCCAAGATAAAAATGTTGTTAAAAATCACCCACTCTCTCACTCAAACAAACTATTCCCTATTTTTCTGGAATCTTTAGCTGCTCTGCCCCCTACTATAAAGCATTACAGTACTACTACATTACATACAATGCCTAAATCTTAAGCACCATCTTCTACTTCCCTTCAATTCTATTCCCTTTAATCACATTACTTTGCTTTCTCACCAAGAAAGGGCACCTGGCCACCCTATAGCTCACTGTTCATTTTTTCAAGGCCTCTCAAAAGAGAATTTTTCAGAACTCAACTCTGACAAACTCAGCTGCACCAACACTAGAGTTACACTAACATTTGGGACTACAAAAGATTCAAATTTAGTATGTTTTAGAAATTACATTTGTCATTAATCCAATTTTTCAATGCACTGTCTGAAATAAACTAATACCAGTGGAACTCTGTATAAATTCTTCAATCTTATTACTAAAATAACCAGTGTTTTATTTAAAACACTTGTGGAAAACTAGCACAATTTTTAAAAGAATCTCTGAAAAAGCATAAGAGCAAGTAGAGAACAGATATTTTACCATCTACCCCTATGAAAAAACATTTGAGTGCTAAGCTAGTCCATTGAAGTCACATATAAGGATCAAATCTGTTTATTCCTGTGGCATTTTTTGTTATTGCAGTTTAGAAATTCTATTTATAATTTTTTTTCTTGATTTGTTAGCAGACTACACGCAATCAGGGTTCTATCTGTGAAATCTCTGAAGTGTTCCTTCAGTGTTACCAACAAAATTGGTATCTGAGCAGTCATGGGTCAAAGTGCTAAGCCTGTTAAGCAGTAGCTCAATACTAAATTAAACTTCCCCAAGGGAACACCATAACATGCACAACACTGAAAAAGCTGTTCAGCCATTGTGCCAAAGTATATGAGTTCTCCTTCATAAGCTCAGGTTTAAAGTAATTTCCATTGAGTTTGTAATAAAACCCCCCCTCCTTTTAAAGTCCTCTCTGCTAGCTATAGTATCATTGAACAGAGGGGGAATTCAAGTAGTTTCTTTCAGCTTTGGTGATGCTATTCAGAATCTACACAGTCAGCAGTGAAACAACAGTTCTCTCTTTTACTACCTATTATAAAAAACCCTACACACCTGATAAATGTACACATAGGAAATATAAACAGGGTGACAATCGAGAAGGGGTAGAAAGAGAGAAGTAGTGCAGCTGAAGTCCTCCTTCTCAAAGTTCCCAGCTGCTTAAAATAAAGTGTAAAAAGCCTCCATATTTGTCAAAAATATAGCAGAGGAAGAAACATTCCACATAAATAGAATATGATCCTAATATCATATTCTTGGGAGAATCACAGCTGAATTCACTTTTCCAGTAGCTGAGTTTCTTCCCAGAAACATATTTAACCCTGGGCTTTCTGTGACACCATTCCTCCCTCCCCTGCCCTTCCCAAATTATGACTCAAATCTTAAAACTTCACCTAACTTAGGCAATGACATGAAGTGTTTGTGAACTTCAATTTGACTGCATATGCTTTTTAGAATAGGCAAAGTATCAGCTTGCTGGGGGAGTTCCGGTTCTTTGCCTTAACAGTTTGCTTACTAACATCCATCAAAGCAGACTTCACAAATACTCACCTCAGTGTATTAACTGGCACAACACGTTTGCAGCTTGGAAAGCCAAGATTTTTATTGGCAGTTCATGAGCAATGTGGTGCTTTAATCAGAAGTATTTAAAGGGTTTCTGAGACTTCTTTAACACAGTTAAGGTTTATTATATCACATGGGGTTCTTCCTGACTTGTGGAGTATCAATAGCTGAGCCAACTCACTGTCAAGTTACAAGCAAGTTGATAGTCCCCAGCTTTTTTGTACCATCTATGTAGTTTTCCCAAGCAGTTAATGTAACATTATGCTTGTGGTGGTTCTAGGTACAATGTAGAAGCAATACAGAAAACATTTTAATGGTCCTTTTAACGGAAAAGAACTAAGGAAGTAGTTACCTAAATAAAAAATTTCAGATTATACATTTAGAAAGCTACATAAAATGTCAAGATTAAATTTTCCTATTAAAAAGAACTGTCACGCCAAAAATTACTTAAAGGATATGGGTTTTATTCTGAATAAAACTTTTAAAGCCCCCAAATCCTCTCCTTAGACTTTTACCATTCAAATGATATTGAACAGACTTGAATAGGAATACACGCTACAATTTAAGTTTAAACCTCATTACACTTATCTCAATATTCCTTAAAAAAATACAGTATTTCAAATGGTGAGAAAATAATCTGTCATACACCAAGTAAAATTTATTCCTTCCTTGTAAATAAATCCTTACAAAATTAATTTCAAGTCATTTAAGCTCCATGATCAGTAATCCAGGGAAACAGCACTAAAAACATTCCCAAAAAACTTCAACTGGTACACTGAAAGATACATCCTAGATTAAAAAAATGGTCCATATCAAAGTCTGTCACATTCAATTCAACACCCTGAGACAAGTTTTGTAGCAGCCCTTTCTCCAAAGGCTGGTGTCAAGGTTACTTTAGGTCACCGATATCTGAGAAACTGAG
The DNA here is from genome assembly GCF_000747805.2 of Chaetura pelagica. NCBI lineage: Eukaryota > Metazoa > Chordata > Aves > Apodiformes > Apodidae > Chaetura > Chaetura pelagica. Next base: position 3,036,300 of record NW_009952566.1, read on the forward strand.
TAACTTTTCTGGGCTATAAAAAGCCCATTTCCAGGTCTAATCTCTAAAAAAAGTCACTGAGTGGCTAACACAATGTTACAAAGATGCTGAAAGAACGTAATCTGTGACCAAGCTTTCAACGACTGTACACCATCAAAGTCTTAACCCAAATGGGCATCATACAGCATGTTTTCTAGTGGCTGTGTTCTAACTGCAAAAATTAATCAGCATCAAGACCTCAACATTCACAGTAGTTAATTTTAGTTATTATTCTTCTTAGAGCTACAACCACATTATCAATTTCCTACATCACATACTAATGTGAACTTCAAAACAATAAAATGAGCCCTCTTACCCTGCCATGACCTCAATATATTTTTCACTTTTGGAACAAGGATAATATTTACCAGCTTCACAAGAGCACAACAAGATAAGCTCTTACAGTCTTTGGGAAAGAATGAACATGTTTAAGTCATTTATATCAAGTCTGCCAGCAAAATTCTAACCAGTTTCCAGGAGTTAGAACTTTTTTTCTGTTATAATTACCCAGGGCATGCAAGGAAAACAAAACACTTATTTTTCTCACAATATCCTGCTCAGAAGGTTCCAACTGCATAACCTTCAAGCATAAACATTTTTCACTCCTCTCTTCTGACGTAGATCCATGCCTCTCATCATTCCTTCCCCGACACTTCAGTCTTTACTCCCCTATCCTTGCAGTGCTTGCTCTATCACAAGCAGAGGAGTTTTACTGTGACAAGGACATCAACCAGTAACACCTTTGCCATTTCTGCTGATGATTCTGGCAAAGTAGCATGTAGGAAGCATGGGAAAGCCAGCCCCCTTTGCCCCTGTGGTCTTTCTGTAGAGAACACACAGGAATAAACAAGCTTAGGAAAAGAGAAAAACATAATAGGTTAGAAGAAGAAAAGGATGGAAAACCAGGAAACATGTCACTAAATGAACAGTGCAGTGTAATTCTTCTCCCAACTAGAAGTTCACAAGTGATACTAACTGGAGAAGGGAGAATAGGCTTGGGACAAAAAGGACATATTACAAAGAAGTTTTTTCTATTAGCACAATTTTTGGTCACCATTTCATATAACTAAACGGAAGTCTGAACAGTTTCATGCTCAACTTCCATTCAGACTTACAACATTTTAGGAGACGATACAATTTTCTTTAACACAATTCAGCTAAACAAATGCAGTAAAAAAGGTGAGTAATTATTTTAATAGAGAAATCAAAGCAATGTTGAAAAATCTTATGCAAGTGTATATTAAGAATTACAATAAGAGAACACTACAAAGCATAATTATAATTTAAAAAGCTACCCCTTCTACAACACTGCCAGGTAAGCACTAATTCAACACCTAGCTGCCAGAATTCTACCACAGAGAAAGAGGGAAAAAAAAATACTTTTTTTAAAAGTCTCTTTCCTTTTCCATCAACAGGATCCATCTTCCTTTGTAGATCACAAAGTAAACTTGCATATTCAAATTGTCCTTTAAACTATGCCTCTGAAAATTACTTCCAAAATATGTGACTAAGCAAACTGGCTTAAATAACCTTATAAAATATTTCTTAAGACCTACATATGAGCTTCACAGTTTGACTCCTAGACCAGTTATTCCACCTGTGACAGAAGACCACCAGTAGGTTCTAAGACATAAGAGAGACCACATGAGTGTTTGATGTTTGTAATGACAGCAGTGAAATTAAGATTTGGTAATGTAATAACCAGGTCTTCAGCTAAGAACCAACTTACTTAACACACTCCCTGCTAGACAGTAAAAAATTATTCAAGGTGGTCTTCTGGGTGGGGTTTTTTTGTTTATTGCAAAAAAATGTTTTGGTGGTTCTTGGCTTTGGTAACTTAGAAAGACTATTGGATCAGTTACAGCTGGAGAAAATGCATCAGAAGCACCACTACTCAAGTAAAGCAAGTCAAAACAAATAAACAGAGTCTAGCTAAGAGGATGGGTGCACTACGTAATATGGTTTGGGTGACTCCTGTGGAATTCTGTCTCTTCTGTCCAACAACTATAAAGTTCAAGATGTGGATATGAATCAGAATGCAGACCATCCCAAGAAAACAGAATTTACCTATCCAAAATCAAGATTGTTTAATACCATTTATCTGTGCTATTTACCTTTTCCTAGAAAATACAACTTGTAGGAAAAACTTGCTAAGTCAACTCTGACAGAAATAGCATATCAACATTACCTCTGGCATTATGTAATAGGCTCATCATACTATGCTCTGCCTGATAGATTATTTTAGAACTGGCTATACCAAAACATCCAGAAGAACATTCTTTGACTCACTAGATGTTTATGTTTTATCTTAAGCTACCTACTACAAACACAACAGTATGTTCACCTCTTTCTTAACTGTCAGCTCTCTCTGGTCCTGTAAGAACACAAAAGAAATGTTGCTCCAAACTGTGAAAAGGAACTGGTCTATTCTAATAAAATAAAGGTTTAAACGAGGTCTACTTCTTCATTAAAAGTTAACTCTTTCTGTGAAACATCCACAGGGTAATAACAATAAAAAGAATGGCAACTTAAATGAAACGTTTTTTTAAAATGTTTATTAGCTGTTTAGTTTAAGTTTGATTTTCAGACTATAAGGCACCTAAGATCAGGTGTTATCAGAACCAGCATGCTGATACAGCTACAGTGAAAACTCTTCTGGTGTTGCTACTGCTTATGTGAGCAAATGAACACCTTTACTGAGAGAGATAATATCCAGCATATTTTTTTTCCCCAGCATTTGAATTTACACATTGCAACTGATCATACACAAATACTGTTCAAGAAGTCACAAAGTAATAATCAACATAATTAAACCATCAAAAAACACTACGACAGCTTTAGTTATAACAGAATGGAGGGGTAAAAAAAGTCAGTAATACATAAAAATTAGGTTCATTACAGGTCACTAACACATACGCAGGCATGATTAAATAACATTTTCTTTCATTTTACAAACATTAAGTGTCTCTCATGAGGCAAATATCTGAGAAAAAAAAACATTCACAGAGGACCAAACTAATGGCAGTGTGAGCACAACTTCTGTGTGAAAGATGTGATCACTGGTAGTATATATACTCACAGCAATTAACAGTATTGCAACCATAGCATAATCCCTAATAACTTTTTGAAGTTTAAACTTCACCAATACCTTATTCTCAAAATACAAGCCCTCTTTTCTCACAGTCTTAATGTAATCCAAAGCTGTGCAAAGGCATTCAGTGAACACACTGGTTTAGTCCCCAGTTGAAACCAAGCCTTTATATATTTCAAAGTATTTCTACAAAGGCACATCTAACTGACATTAAAGTGTACACACAAAGACAGTCGCATGGAGCATCTGTTTCTGCTAGAACTTTATTTTTTCACTGCAATTCCCTGTTTAAAAACAAAAGAAACCCATTTTTTACTTCCAGGCACTGCAAGGTCTAATGTGAAATGTGATGAGCGGCTGGCCTTGCTCTTAAAGCGTTAAGAAGAAAAAAGTTTACACCACTTATACTTTTCCAGCTGTAAAACCAAAATACTGCCAGCATCTTCCTGCAGCCAGGGCACTGGATAATTTAGGCTAAAATAAATGTTTATTAAAAAAGGGCGTTGATTTCTTGGCAGCGGCGAGAGGCAGGCGACACCCCTAGTGTCGACGTAAAATACTACAGGACTCCATACTGTATCTCCGGGTTGATTTCACGGCAATACAAGGGAAATTTAAATCGTAATTGTTTAAAAAACAGAACAACTCTAATACACACACCTGGACATACCGCATACCGTGTTCCTGCAGGCTCAAAACCCACATGCCTATCATATTTGACGTGTCAGCTTCCTAAAGCCCGAGCAATTAAAGCATACATTCTCTAGCCCTGTCTCCCTGCCATGGGCTACGTGCATTATAGCTTTCCGGTCTGCACTTGAACAGAAAAACGCTGCTGCACCAAGGGCGGGCGGGGGAGGCAGGGGGGGACCCTATCGAGATTGCAAAACAACCCCCACAAGGCATCGCCACCAAAACGCCGCGCTTGCTTAGGGCGCTGTTGATACATCTGGAAAACAGATGAAGCGCAGGCCGGGGAACCGCGCACCCCCGGGCCGCGGGGGGAAAGGACACCGGGAGGGAGAGCGTTCGCGGCCGGGGGTGAGGTGAAGGGGTGCCGGAGAGCCAGGCGGGGGCAGAAAGGGAAGGGCCGAGCCCGAGGAGCGCCGGCGAGGGAAGGGGGGAGGCGGCGGAGGGAGGAGGCGGGGAGGAGC
>NW_009952566.1:3041093-3041541 GCF_000747805.2 Chaetura pelagica
CCGAGGCCCCGCCCCCCGGGGGCGGAGCTGGGAGAGGCCGTGACGTCACCAGCGAGGCGGGGGAGGGAAGGGAGAGCAGGGAGGAATAAGATGGCGGCGGGGAAGGAGAGGGATGGGGGTGTTGGGGTTGCTTGTGTGGGGTCTCTCCGGGGTGGGGCAAAGGTTTTGTGGGAGCTGGGCTTGGGAGTCTCGGCTGAGGGGCTGGTCTGCTGTCATAAGGTTCCTTTTTGTAAGGCGTTTGATGTTGAGTGCTACACCAGGGTAGGCTGGTTCCTGCTTGCTTAGGCCTCTGCCCAGGGAAAGGTTTCCTTAGGTGCTCCAGGGACCGTTAGAGCTGCTGGTTGTTCTTCCTCTCCCGTGAACCCTCTGCTTATGCTGGTGTCCCATGGCCACTCAATAAGTTGTGGTACTGGAGTCCTTGTTTTTCTCATTTCCTTTCATGTTCCTT
>NW_009952566.1:3041553-3082966 GCF_000747805.2 Chaetura pelagica
TTCCTGCTGTCTGCAAAAGAAAAAAAAATACAACTCTAGGCAGGGAGGAGGTCTTTGGAAGTACGGCTCTGAGTGGCACCTGCTCTCCCTACGGGTCTGGCTGTGATCTGCCTCAGGTTTTTAATGTTACATTGCAAGAAGCTACGGCTGGACGGTACTCAGTAGGTTTTAGTGTACTGTGTTTCTGTAGGGTCGATTATACAAAACTAAATAAATTATGCTGTGATGAGATAATTCTTAAAGGTGTTTATGTGTATGTTTGTGGTTTTATGCTGGTAGTTAATGCTTTGTGCCCTGCATAGTCTACCAAATTAAATGATAGGTACCGTTGAATGCATACTAGCATAAAAGATGTAGCCTTAGTAACCCCTGTGAGGCAAGATTTAGGGCAATGCAACTGCTTGCATAAGGAAGGCTGATCCTCAGGGAGTGATCTCTGTATATGGTAAAGTTGTAAGTAGGCCAGATGACACTTTTAAAAAACTCTGTGAAGGGTAAAGTAAAATAATTAGTAGAGATAGGTTGATTTCACTCTCCCTTTGCTGTTTTTGCCCTTCTTTCTGTGCTCATTCTTCTGAATGTGTTTATTTTGGGGCACCATGACACAGTGCATAACTCTGTGACAAATGAAGTGGTGATGTGAAAATAATAATTACATATAAAATATTGTTGTGTTAATACTGCCAAAGAGAAGATTCAGTACCATGTTGATGTTGTTTTTCAGGGATTTGCTATTTGGCTCACAATAGCTACAGACTTTGCCAGGGAAATGCAAATCAATCCTGCCAACTTCAAGGTGAACAGCAACCTAATTTGTGGGGGAAGGGAAGTCTGGATTATTATTTTTAAACCAGGTTAATTTGTTAGGACCACAGCTGAGCATGAGCTAAAATGGTGATTTTCCTTTCCCTTCAGCTTCTTCTGGAAAAGGAACTGCCTCATCATTGTTGCCATCTGTGGGAGTCTGAGCTGGTTTAAGGCTAGCAAAGGTTACCTTAAGAATTTCTGGAGAAACCTGGAATCTTGAAATGAAATGCTAATGCACGAAGGCTGTGAGGAACAGGTAATCTCCTATAAGGAAGCTTGCTCAAGCTAGAGAAATAAAGGTTGACTGTGAAGTTCAATAACAAATTAGAATTTCTTACCTAAAAGACCAAAGTAAAGCATGGCAAAAAATGCACAGTTCTTAGAAATTGTTAACGACTGCTGAAGGCTCTGTTCCAAAACTGATATTGAACATGCTTCCATATCTGCAGAGAGGAGTGAGCTTGACTGGGTAGCACAAGAAGTGGTTTAAAGAGATTGCACAGAAAGATCTTTCAAATGAATGAAATTAAGAACATCGTGTTGAGTGAAACCATGTGGTGGCAAACAGAAGGTAATTTGCACTAGAAGAAAGCAAAACAAACACTAATGCTTCACTAAGCTTTGAGTTAATGGCAAATCAGGAAAAAAGGGGCTGCAGGTAAGAACCTGGGTCTGGTTGCAGTGAGAGGTTATACATGATGAAATAGTCTGATGCAGGGAAGGAATTTCTTGCCTTTTCTTATTAACAGGTGCAGGTAGCTAAGACATTTCTTTTTTGAGGGAAAAAAACCAAAACTCCAGTTGCTAGGATGTCTAGGAATAAAGCATTCCTAGATTTTGTTGAAAACTAGTAAGTAACAAGACAGTTTTACATCAGAATTGCTTCTTTTGGAATTTTTTTTTTGCTAGAGTCCAGTTTTAATACATCTCTGTCACTGCAGCCTTATCTACCAGATGCAAATCTGGAGTAAAATCAGCTAAATGAAGTCAAGGATGGTTAGCATTACTATGCATAATGTAATGGGACTAAAATAAACAGAATTTAGGAGTACAGTACTTTAATTGTTACAGTTTTAAGTTCCAACTAGAGACAGCCAAGAACTTATGAAAATATTCTTATCTTGTAACACAGTTATGTCACTGCTAGTACTTTTGAATCTAGATGCAGTGCAAAGATGAGCTAATTAGGTTTTTATTCATTTTTCTGTTGTGTGGATGCATCAGAGTTGCATTTTATATTTGATTTCTAAAAGTTTAAAATACAAGATGGCATTTGTTAGCATGAAGATAAGTCTGTAGAAAACCATGACTTGCATCTAACACTTTGCATGATATCATCTGTATTTCTGACTCGAATTTTTGCAAGTACAGATTGAATGCTTTTTTAGAGTAAGCTTCAGACAATGCTGTTTTTTCAGGATCTGGTTTTAGTAAAGCTTCTCTGCAGTGTAGTTACAGCCATTCAAACTAGGATAAATATGTATCTCCATGTAGTGGGAAGCTGCTTTAGCTACAGATAAATAAAGAGGTATGTAAACTCTGTACCTGTTAAGATGCTTTGGTGTTATTAGCAATAATGATGGTCTATTAGCAATAATGATAAGTCTAGCATAGTGCTAGACTTATTGACTGGAAAAACTATTTCCATGTTCCTGCTTTTGTGTCTGTAATCTAGCTGCAGTTCTTTACATAGCATGCTTCTTTGACAGTGCTATTTGTGATGCTTTATCTGTCTTTAAGTTTTGAGGTTTGTTAAGATACTATCTTTGATCCCCCAAGCATATCCTTCTTTGTCTTGCCTCGTGCTGGTTTGCATACAAACATTCCTTATGCACAAATGTAGCTGGGTAACAATTAGTATGGAGCATTCCCCTCTCTGTTAACCCAAGGTGAGGGCTGCCACCTAATTAAATAATCTGCCCTGACCCTTAGGCTGTAAGAAGCTTTTCCCAGCAAAGCAGGTGAACTCTTGGGACAGTGCAGTAAAGCTTGAAAATACACACAGAATCACAGAATCTTAGGGATTGGAAGGGACCTTGAAAGCTCATCTAGTCCAACCCCCCTGCCAGAGCAGGATCACCCAGAGCACATCACACAGGAACGTGTCCAGGTGGGTTTTGAATGTCTCCAGAGAAGGAGACTCCACAACCACTCTGGGCAGCCTGTTCCAATGCTTTGTCACTCTCACAGGAAGGACGTTCTTCCTGATGTTTAGGTGGAACCTCCTATGTTCCAGTTTGCACCCACCGCCCCTTGTCCTATCACTGGACGTCACTGAAAAAAGCCTGGCTCCGTTGTCCTGACACTTGCCCTTAACGTATTCATAAACATTGATGAGGTCTCCCCTCAGTCTCCTCCAAGCTAAAGAGACCCAGCTCCCTCAGCCTTTCCTCACAAGGGAGATGTTCCACTCCCTTCATCATCTTTGTGGCTCTGTGCTGGGCTCTTTCAAGTAGTTCCCTGTTCTTGAACTGAGGGGCCCAAAACTGGACACAATATTCCAAATGCGGCCTTACCAAGGTGGAATAGAGGGGGAGTGGGATGATTTTAAGCATATTTATGTTTTTGTAGGCTCCAGTAGTGTTTTATTAAAATATACTCTTATTCTTCTTTAATGCTGTAGAAGAAAAAAGGAAAGCCACTTTTATGAAGTGGTTTTGAGAAAAAAAGGCTTTAAGCTGCAGTGGGCGGCAGAAGCTGTATTTTATTAGCGAAAAAGGAAGCCTATAGATAGAAATTCAAGCTGTCTTTTCTCAGCATGTTTGAATTGCCCCACTAGTGCAGGTCCTGAACTCTATGAAACTGATGCACCCTGTTGATTAATCTTGTTTCATTTGTAATTACAGGTAGAACAATAAGCAAATCTAAAGATACAGTACTGAGTAGAACTCTCAAATGGTTGGAAAGATAAAGTGCCTCTCACTGTATCTCTCTTACACCTACATCTGCCTTTTCAGTTAGAAGAAATCAAAGGAGTCTGCACTTATTTTCTTGCATATTTGTGAGAGCATGTATAAGTTGCCAAGATTTTGAAGGAGAGGGAGATGATACTTTTCAGATTCAGTAAGGCACAGCTGAAAAAACTGGTCAAATGAAAGGGTTAAGGGTACAGGGGAACACTGCTTTTTCCCTAGAAAATGAAGAAGGCTCTCCTTAAGACCAGGGGCAAGGTGTGGGCCACAAAAGCCTTGTGAAGCAAATGACAGGTTTAATAGAGTGATTTTTGGTTACCCATTGGTTTATTTCGCATCACTGCGGGATGCTAGTTTCAAATTGCTAGAGCAGGTGCAGATGTGTCTCTAGCATATGTGCATTTACTGAAACAGTAACTATAAATGCGTCTGATCTGTGGATCTTGCTGCCCACCATGGTATGAGTTAAGTGTCCTGATAGTAGGGTTATTTCTTCAGGTTCTTTTTGGCTCTTGGTGGTAATAAATAGCCCCCAAAAACTTAAAGCCACAGATGGCAATTTTTTCCTTCACTGGGTTGTAAAGAGTGGTCTTCTGATTTCCTAGACTTGCTGCTAGTGTAAACTGGGGATAAAAATGCTTTCTGCATCTTTGACCCTGTGCCTATAATCATGGTCAAATCAGATAGCTAATTGCAGATCAAATACATGGAAACAGTTTTCAAGAAAGAGGGAGACTAGAAGGTTACAGTTTTCTGCTGTTTGCATAGTTTCATGTAGTGATCTTATTTGTGTAGCAGCTGGTAAGATTTCTTGATGGCATCCAGCTGTAGCTAGGGTTGGTATAATTGGCTGCTTTTTTCTGAAGGCATTTGTTCTGGGGAATTCTGATAAGAGCTGTGGGCTGACTGCTCAAAGACCTTGCAGCAACTGGAGGTAAGTGCTGGAAGCACGAGTGCAGTGTTTGATTTTTATTTTTTTTTCACTGATTTGCTTGTCTACCACCATTATAACGGCTTATTGCTTTTGTTTACCTCCACTAGAGATACACGTGTATCTTCACGCGTCTGTGAAGTTATCTTCCTGCAGTAGCTGATCCGTCACTAGAGATTGGCCTGCACAGGTTAGTAATGAGCTATTAATAGCTGTAACTTCAATCTTCTGGAAACAACCACTTGAATTATTTTCAGGTGGTACCTTTTTTATCACTTGCTGACTTGTTCAGGTTACGTCTGTGAAGTTGTTATCTTCCTGCAGTAGCTGATCAGTCACTAGAGATTGGCCTGCACAGGTTAGTAATGAGCTATTAATAGCTGTAACTTCAATCTTCTGGAAACAACCACTTGAATTATTTTCAGGTGGTACCTTTTTTATCACTTGCTGACTTGTTCAGGTTTGGGCCAGTACAAATTCTGAAGGTGATGACTTAAGCAGCATATAGACCAATAATTTAAGCAAAACAACATAATCTGAACTGAAGAGAAAATTGAAGAGAAACATAATTGCATTAACAAATACTGTCTGTGGTATGATACATACCACATTGCCTCCATCTTAGCTCTGCATTTTTCTATCACTTTGATTGCCATGTTCTCAGTGCACATGTAACCTGTTTTCATTTACAGTTCTGTCATTTCTGTGAAGAATTAAGTAGCTTGTTAGGGCTTTCAAGGAAAACATGAGGGAGCATGATTGCATGTATTCGTGTAAATGTTCAAGGTCCCCTCTGCGGAGGAGGTGGGACCACACTGTGGTAAGCACCACGTGTGTGTGATTTTCCAGTCTTTGCCTCTGTTCCAGACTTTTGTGGGAGTGTTGACTGATTACTGTGTGGTTTGTAGTTTCAATGTGAGAAATAGGAAGGAGTATAACCCTGTATGACAGCTAGGTCTGTTGGCCACAGGATGTTGGTTTTTGTTGTTTGTTTGTTTGTTGTTGTTTTTTTCTATGGAATTTCAAAAGTGCATCTAAGAACTAATAAGGAGCTAACTGGTACTAATGCTGCCTGGATTTTTATAGATGTGTTAGGTTTTACTGCTTTAGATGTGGTGAAACTGGTTTTGATGATGCTTTTTACTCAAGGTGCAAAGCAACTAGTCTTATCAACTGTGCCTGTCTGTCACTGTTTGGATCATAATTGGATACTTCTTTTTTCTTAACCATGGTAGTCTTTAGATATTCTGGATCTGCAGCACAGGAATAGAAAATTGCCTCAGCTCTTTGGTTGTGGGTGAATATTCAGTCCTGCTCTGCTGCTTTCAGTAGAAGAATGAAGTTACTCTTACCCTGCTGGATGGCATTCTGTGTTATGTTCCTGTAAAGCAGGTTCAGGTCCTGAATCCAAAGTGTTTGGACAATCTAGTTTATCCTTTCACTCCACTGCTAGAAAGGGTAGATCATGCCACTGAATGCTTGGTCTTTGCACTTCTAGCATAGTATTGGCACCTAAGGAATCATAAAAAGTTTTAGCTTCCTGGCATCCTCCTCTTCCTTTGAGGAAGAACAGGTAAAGGACTGCAACTTTTTTTTTGGTGCAGAGTCATTACAGCTGCTGGCAGCTCATGTTTTGCACAGAGGCTAAAAAATCCTTTGCAGGAATTGTAGCTTGGCCTGACTTGCCTGTGAATCTGTGAATCTTGTGTGATTTGAGTCTTCGAGCCTTCATGTTGCAAAAGACTGCCTAATTAAAAGGGGCAATTGCCAGGGGTGGGGTGCAGCTTGTTACTGTGGTACATTATAAATCATGATGCTTCTGCCTCCTACCTATTTGGCAGAGTACCATCTACTTTCTTCTGTGGAATAGATTTGTAATTTCAGTGGTTTTGCCATTAGCTTCTAATCAATCATGCTGTTGCTGAACTCCCACAAGAAATTTCCCACAAGAAAAAAGGGATTTTCCTTCCTTTTCTGGAAGAACCTGCAGAGTTTCCAGAGATTTCAAACGTAAGAATAAAGACATTTGTTCATATTTTCATATAAGATTTCCCCCCACTACTTCTGTCTCCCTGCATAGAAAAGATATGCATAATGAAAGTGAAGTTCCTAAGAAAATACCATGGAATTTTGGATGACTTAGTCATACAGTACTCTTTTTTCCCTCTGCCACTAAGGAAGAATCCTGCTCTCTGGAAATTGTGCATTTTATTTTGCAGGCTGCTTTGCACACTGGAAACTGTTTCAGATATTGTACTATAAAACATCACCACTGAAATTTTGCTACAGCCCAAACAGCTTTACAACTGGATTATAATCCCCTCAAATGTCCTGTCCCTAGTTTAAGCAACATATATTATACAGCAAGAAATATTTGATGCTCTCCTCAATGTCAAATCTCTTTTCACAAAACCTACGCCTGTAAGCCTTGTCTGTGGTAGGAAGAATAAGACCTTTCAGCTGGTGGGCAACTCAACAGAACATTTTGTGGCTTGGGTGTGTGTGCTTATGCATAAATTACCAAACAAGTTTAAGAGAACAGTATCACACAAAAAAGAATTGTGCAGATTATTCAGTCTCAGTATAATACTAATGAGGTGAGACTATTTGTGTTGAAAAACATGCTATGATGCAAAGAATTCAGCTTTATGGCTTTTCCCAGTCAGCTGAAGTTGTCACATGACCCTTTCTGTAAACTTAGGGATATCCGGTTGAATTGCGATGGAGAGTTAATGCACTAGCAGGTGAAGCACGTGACTGTTCTTTACAGTGCCATGAGAGAGCTCTGTAATGCATGTAAATATCAATATTAAAAAAGATATGGAAACTTGTTTAGTGTTGTGATGTTACCTTTGGGTAATGCTACATCTGCACAGGTTGAAAATGGATGAAGATTTACTGAGTTGTTTACAGTTTGCTGGACCTGCTATTCCCAGGGTAACAGCAATCTGTGGATGAGACAGTACTGCCATTCTGACAAACCTGAGTGTAGTTGCAGTCAATGTCTTTTTCCTGTTATATCTCACACCAATTCTGGACTAGAGTAAATTAACACTATAGTGGCTTTTTGGTCAATGTAATTTGCAGTTTGCTGGCTGGCTTGTGCTCACAGGAGTATTTTGCTACCTTCCTGTTGCTAACCAGCAGAGCTAAAAGTGTAGGACATGTCTGTGAAATGTTTATGTTCTGGCCCTCTTGCAAGTAGAAACCATTTTGAGAAACACCCCTCATGGCATGATGAGGCAGCATGTGCTACTTACTGATTTTGGCATAGGTAGCAGGGAATAAATACAGGTTATCTATACTATCTCACCCTGCTGGATAGGAACTCTGGAGCTCTAGCAACACTTTGAGCAAGACCTCAGTAGCCAGAAAGTGGAAGTTTTCACTCCTTGTGAAAACTTCCTGCATCCTGTAATCATACCCTGGGTCTAGTTAATGCCTCAATACCAGGGTATACACATCCAGTCTTCTACTGATCCAATACAATGGCAGCTACTACTGGATATAGATTGGAGTGGGGGGAAAGAGAAGAACTGCTGTTAGGGAGAAGGAGGAGCAAGTATGTCATCCTCTTGGGAGTGAAGTCCTTTCTCTTTCTGGTGTCCAGTATAGTCTTCATTGATAGCATGCCAAATGTACCCACATCTGGTATAGTGAGAGAATTTATCCAGCATGTGTGGAAGCCTCCTCTTTTTCTCAGGCACGTAAAAGGAGATCTACCTTTCTTGTTGAACAACCTGCAGTCCTTCTTGTGTGGGCAGTTAGTTTGTTGTTTTGTTTTTTATGCACTGCAGTTCTGAGTGCAATAAATAGAGTACATTTTAGGTGAATTCTCCAGGGAAAGAATTTTCAGTATAACCACAGGCCAACACTTGGAAGCCTTTGGAAATAGCCTAAAACTGTTTTTTGCAAACCTTGGAGGTCATAGCCTTTGAAATAGTTTTGTGGAATAAGAAGTATTTTAAAAAGAAAACAAAATAAAAAACTTGCCCAGATCTGACATATGTTGCTTTCAGAGCCTCCCACTTCCTGCAGAGTCTGAGTGATCCTGTAAATGGACCTTTAAAAGAGGAAATGATGCTACCTGATAAAGGTTCCTGAAAGTGTTAAAAGAGAGCAGAGAATGTCTAAAGCCAGTAAAGCTGGTGGTAGTAAGATGAAAAACATCCATCACTGAAGCAATCAAAGCTTTAATCTTCTAAAGCACAGGAGATCAGTGGATAAAGCATTAGATTCTTGGTAGTTCTTTAACATAAAAGATAGCATAGTCCCTGGTTATGCTGTATTTTAGTTCAGTTAATGTGGAGTGGAATGTGGAATAAGAAACAAAAGATAAATAATTTCCAGTACTGTAAGTCCAGGTTTGAGAATATATTGTTTGTACAGTGTTCAATTAAGTATCTGGTATGTAGTACTTGAGGAAGAACAGTGGCTTTCCCAATGGTAAATCCTTAAGTTTATTGGTATTTTAGTAACATTCAGTGTACATTTTACTGCTCAAATGGTTGATTTCTTAGCAAACACGAACAATTATCTTGTTGTGAATGTGTGGGTGTTTGCTCTGACTGAATGCATGCAGCTATAAGATCTATGCTATAGAACATACTGGAAGTTAAGAATACTCAGTTCTTGGCATCATAGTAGCCAGTTTAAGCATTTGCTCAAGATCTCCATTCATGAGTAGCCAACTTTGAGTCTTCTGTGTATCTCATGACAGTTTTGTGAGAGTTTGGGTGGGAGTAATTCTGCAGGTAACCTCCAGTTAAGAGATGAAAATAGTTTCCCAGGGATTGTCTGACACCACTGAGACATGAAATTGAGCTAGAAGCATGGTGAATCCCCAAGCAGACCAATGAAAGGCTGTTGCTGCAGGCAGCCCTGGTTTTCTTCTCCCTTCGAGCTAGCATATAGGTTCTCCAGCCTCCTTAACTTACCCATGTGGTATGTGGTCCTTATTCAGGAGCCACACTTTGGTCAAATGTGTCCTAATCTGTAGTAATGTGCTCCTGCCTGCTGCTGTGGTGGTGAAGACCACAGAACATGTCTAGACATTCCTACCTGGGTAAGGTTTAGCTTATGCCCTGTTGTTTCTATTCTGTTTTATGGGATTAAGAAGAAATCAAAGGAGTCTGCACTTATTTTCTTGCATATTTGTGAGAGCATGTATAAGTTGCCAAGATTTTGAAGGAGAGGGAGATGATACTTTTCAGATCCAGTAAGGCACAGCTGAAAAAACTGGTCAAATGAAAGGGTTAAGGGTACAGGGGAACACTGCTTTTTCCCTAGAAAATGAAGAAGGCTCTCCTTAAGACCAGGGGCAAGGTGTGGGCCACAAAAGCCTTGTGAAGCAAATGACAGGTTTAATAGAGTGATTTTTGGTTACCCATTGGTTTTATTTTGCATCACTGTGGGATGCTGGTTTCAAATTGCTAGAGCAGGTGCAGATGTGTCTCTAGCATATGTGCATTTACTGAAACAGTAACTATAAATGCATCTGATCTTGCTGCCCACCATGGTATGAGTTAAGTGTCCTGATAGTAGGGTTATTTCTTCAGGTTCTTTTTGGCTCTTGGTGGTAATAAATAGCCCCCAAAAACTTAAAGCCACAGATGGCAATTTTTTCCTTCACTGGGTTGTAAAGAGTGGTCTTCTGATTTCCTAGACTTGCTGCTAGTGTAAACTGGGGATAAAAATGCTTTCTGCATCTTTGACCCTGTGCCTATAATCATGGTCAAATCAGATAGCTAATTGCAGATCAAATACATGGAAACAGTTTTCAAGAAAGAGGGAGACTAGAAGGTTACAGTTTTCTGCTGTTTGCATAGTTTCATGTAGTGATCTTATTTGTGTAGCAGCTGGTAAGATTTCTTGATGGCATCCAGCTGTAGCTAGGGTTGGTATAATTGGCTGCTTTTTTCTGAAGGCATTTGTTCTGGGGAATTCTGATAAGAGCTGTGGGCTGACTGCTCAAAGACCTTGCAGCAACTGGAGGTAAGTGCTGGAAGCACGAGTGCAGTGTTTGATTTTTATTTTTTTTTCACTGATTTGCTTGTCTACCACCATTATAACGGCTTATTGCTTTTGTTTACCTCCACTAGAGATACACGTGTATCTTCACACGTCTGTGAAGTTGTTATCTTCCTGCAGTAGCTGATCAGTCACTAGAGATTGGCCTGCACAGGTTAGTAATGAGCTATTAATAGCTGTAACTTCAATCTTCTGGAAACAACCACTTGAATTATTTTCAGGTGGTACCTTTTTTATCACTTGCTGACTTGTTCAGGTTTGGGCCAGTACAAATTCTGAAGGTGATGACTTAAGCAGCATACTAGACCAATAATTTAAGCAAAACAACATAATCTGAACTGAAGAGAAAATTGAAGAGAAACATAATTGCATTAACAAATACTGTCTGTGGTATGATACATACCACATTGCCTCCATCTTAGCTCTGCATTTTTCTATCACTTTGATTGCCATGTTCTCAGTGCACATGTAACCTGTTTTCATTTACAGTTCTGTCATTTCTGTGAAGAATTAAGTAGCTTGTTAGGGCTTTCAAGGAAAACATGAGGGAGCATGATTGCATGTATTCGTGTAAATGTTCAAGGTCCCCTCTGCGGAGGAGGTGGGACCACACTGTGGTAAGCACCACGTGTGTGTGATTTTCCAGTCTTTGCCTCTGTTCCAGACTTTTGTGGGAGTGTTGACTGATTACTGTGTGGTTTGTAGTTTCAATGTGAGAAATAGGAAGGAGTATAACCCTGTATGACAGCTAGGTCTGTTGGCCACAGGATGTTGGTTTTTGTTGTTTGTTTGTTTGTTGTTGTTTTTTTCTATGGAATTTCAAAAGTGCATCTAAGAACTAATAAGGAGCTAACTGGTACTAATGCTGCCTGGATTTTTATAGATGTGTTAGGTTTTACTGCTTTAGATGTGGTGAAACTGGTTTTGATGATGCTTTTTACTCAAGGTGCAAAGCAACTAGTCTTATCAACTGTGCCTGTCTGTCACTGTTTGGATCATAATTGGATACTTCTTTTTTCTTAACCATGGTAGTCTTTAGATATTCTGGATCTGCAGCACAGGAATAGAAAATTGCCTCAGCTCTTTGGTTGTGGGTGAATATTCAGTCCTGCTCTGCTGCTTTCAGTAGAAGAATGAAGTTACTCTTACCCTGCTGGATGGCATTCTGTGTTATGTTCCTGTAAAGCAGGTTCAGGTCCTGAATCCAAAGTGTTTGGACAATCTAGTTTATCCTTTCACTCCACTGCTAGAAAGGGTAGATCATGCCACTGAATGCTTGGTCTTTGCACTTCTAGCATAGTATTGGCACCTAAGGAATCATAAAAAGTTTTAGCTTCCTGGCATCCTCCTCTTCCTTTGAGGAAGAACAGGTAAAGGACTGCAACTTTTTTTTTGGTGCAGAGTCATTACAGCTGCTGGCAGCTCATGTTTTGCACAGAGGCTAAAAAATCCTTTGCAGGAATTGTAGCTTGGCCTGACTTGCCTGTGAATCTGTGAATCTTGTGTGATTTGAGTCTTCGAGCCTTCATGTTGCAAAAGACTGCCTAATTAAAAGGGGCAATTGCCAGGGGTGGGGTGCAGCTTGTTACTGTGGTACATTATAAATCATGATGCTTCTGCCTCCTACCTATTTGGCAGAGTACCATCTACTTTCTTCTGTGGAATAGATTTGTAATTTCAGTGGTTTTGCCATTAGCTTCTAATCAATCATGCTGTTGCTGAACTCCCACAAGAAATTTCCCACAAGAAAAAAGGGATTTTCCTTCCTTTTCTGGAAGAACCTGCAGAGTTTCCAGAGATTTCAAACGTAAGAATAAAGACATTTGTTCATATTTTCATATAAGATTTCCCCCCACTACTTCTGTCTCCCTGCATAGAAAAGATATGCATAATGAAAGTGAAGTTCCTAAGAAAATACCATGGAATTTTGGATGACTTAGTCATACAGTACTCTTTTTTCCCTCTGCCACTAAGGAAGAATCCTGCTCTCTGGAAATTGTGCATTTTATTTTGCAGGCTGCTTTGCACACTGGAAACTGTTTCAGATATTGTACTATAAAACATCACCACTGAAATTTTGCTACAGCCCAAACAGCTTTACAACTGGATTATAATCCCCTCAAATGTCCTGTCCCTAGTTTAAGCAACATATATTATACAGCAAGAAATATTTGATGCTCTCCTCAATGTCAAATCTCTTTTCACAAAACCTACGCCTGTAAGCCTTGTCTGTGGTAGGAAGAATAAGACCTTTCAGCTGGTGGGCAACTCAACAGAACATTTTGTGGCTTGGGTGTGTGTGCTTATGCATAAATTACCAAACAAGTTTAAGAGAACAGTATCACACAAAAAAGAATTGTGCAGATTATTCAGTCTCAGTATAATACTAATGAGGTGAGACTATTTGTGTTGAAAAACATGCTATGATGCAAAGAATTCAGCTTTATGCCTTTTCCCAGTCAGCTGAAGTTGTCACATGACCCTTTCTGTAAACTTAGGGATATCCGGTTGAATTGCGATGGAGAGTTAATGCACTAGCAGGTGAAGCACGTGACTGTTCTTTACAGTGCCATGAGAGAGCTCTGTAATGCATGTAAATATCAATATTAAAAAAGATATGGAAACTTGTTTAGTGTTGTGATGTTACCTTTGGGTAATGCTACATCTGCACAGGTTGAAAATGGATGAAGATTTACTGAGTTGTTTACAGTTTGCTGGACCTGCTATTCCCAGGGTAACAGCAATCTGTGGATGAGACAGTACTGCCATTCTGACAAACCTGAGTGTAGTTGCAGTCAATGTCTTTTTCCTGTTATATCTCACACCAATTCTGGACTAGAGTAAATTAACACTATAGTGGCTTTTTGGTCAATGTAATTTGCAGTTTGCTGGCTGGCTTGTGCTCACAGGAGTATTTTGCTACCTTCCTGTTGCTAACCAGCAGAGCTAAAAGTGTAGGACATGTCTGTGAAATGTTTATGTTCTGGCCCTCTTGCAAGTAGAAACCATTTTGAGAAACACCCCTCATGGCATGATGAGGCAGCATGTGCTACTTACTGATTTTGGCATAGGTAGCAGGGAATAAATACAGGTTATCTATACTATCTCACCCTGCTGGATAGGAACTCTGGAGCTCTAGCAACACTTTGAGCAAGACCTCAGTAGCCAGAAAGTGGAAGTTTTCACTCCTTGTGAAAACTTCCTGCATCCTGTAATCATACCCTGGGTCTAGTTAATGCCTCAATACCAGGGTATACACATCCAGTCTTCTACTGATCCAATACAATGGCAGCTACTACTGGATATAGATTGGAGTGGGGGGAAAGAGAAGAACTGCTGTTAGGGAGAAGGAGGAGCAAGTATGTCATCCTCTTGGGAGTGAAGTCCTTTCTCTTTCTGGTGTCCAGTATAGTCTTCATTGATAGCATGCCAAATGTACCCACATCTGGTATAGTGAGAGAATTTATCCAGCATGTGTGGAAGCCTCCTCTTTTTCTCAGGCACGTAAAAGGAGATCTACCTTTCTTGCTGAACAACCTGCAGTCCTTCTTGTGTGGGCAGTTAGTTTGTTGTTTTGTTTTTTATGCACTGCAGTTCTGAGTGCAATAAATAGAGTACATTTTAGGTGAATTCTCCAGGGAAAGAATTTTCAGTATAACCACAGGCCAACACTTGGAAGCCTTTGGAAATAGCCTAAAACTGTTTTTTGCAAACCTTGGAGGTCAGAGCCTTTGAAATAGTTTTGTGGAATAAGAAGTATTTTAAAAAGAAAACAAAATAAAAAACTTGCCCAGATCTGACATATGTTGCTTTCAGAGCCTCCCACTTCCTGCAGAGTCTGAGTGATCCTGTAAATGGACCTTTAAAAGAGGAAATGATGCTACCTGATAAAGGTTCCTGAAAGTGTTAAAAGAGAGCAGAGAATGTCTAAAGCCAGTAAAGCTGGTGGTAGTAAGATGAAAAACATCCATCACTGAAGCAATCAAAGCTTTAATCTTCTAAAGCACAGGAGATCACTGGATAAAGCATTAGATTCTTGGTAGTTCTTTAACATAAAAGATAGCATAGTCCCTGGTTATGCTGTATTTTAGTTCAGTTAATGTGGAGTGGAATGTGGAATAAGAAACAAAAGATAAATAATTTCCAGTACTGTAAGTCCAGGTTTGAGAATATATTGTTTGTACAGTGTTCAATTAAGTATCTGGTATGTAGTACTTGAGGAAGAACAGTGGCTTTCCCAATGGTAAATCCTTAAGTTTATTGGTATTTTAGTAACATTCAGTGTACATTTTACTGCTCAAATGGTTGATTTCTTAGCAAACACGAACAATTATCTTGTTGTGAATGTGTGGGTGTTTGCTCTGACTGAATGCATGCAGCTATAAGATCTATGCTATAGAACATACTGGAAGTTAAGAATACTCAGTTCTTGGCATCATAGTAGCCAGTTTAAGCATTTGCTCAAGATCTCCATTCATGAGTAGCCAACTTTGAGTCTTCTGTGTATCTCATGACAGTTTTGTGAGAGTTTGGGTGGGAGTAATTCTGCAGGTAACCTCCAGTTAAGAGATGAAAATAGTTTCCCAGGGATTGTCTGACACCACTGAGACATGAAATTGAGCTAGAAGCATGGTGAATCCCCAAGCAGACCAATGAAAGGCTGTTGCTGCAGGCAGCCCTGGTTTTCTTCTCCCTTCGAGCTAGCATATAGGTTCTCCAGCCTCCTTAACTTACCCATGTGGTATGTGGTCCTTATTCAGGAGCCACACTTTGGTCAAATGTGTCCTAATCTGTAGTAATGTGCTCCTGCCTGCTGCTGTGGTGGTGAAGACCACAGAACATGTCTAGACATTCCTACCTGGGTAAGGTTTAGCTTATGCCCTGTTGTTTCTATTCTGTTTTATGGGATTACTAAGCACTTCAGTAGCAGGTTTCCTGTGGAGTGGGGGTTGACAAACCTTGATCAGGACTGCAGTGATTTATTTATTTTTATTTTTTTGGCTACAACTATTAAAGAATCAATCACTTTAATATCTGTGAGGGGGATAAGTGTTACCCCTAACATCTAAGACAAGTTATCTAGTGTACATGCTTTTATAGATGTCACTTTGGGGACACTTCCACTTACATTCTGTTCATACCGCTGAGTTTAAATAAAGAATTTTTTTCCACCACATTTGTCACCCTTTTTCCATGCAACCTTATACACTAGATGGGCAGGTAAACTTTAAGGTCTTTTTTGTTATGTCTTCTTTGAAAAGCAACAGAGCTTGTAGATAGAGGATTCAGAAATTCTTTTACAGATATGTAGTATATTTTTATGTACATTGATATTTACATAGTATAATACATAATTACTTACAAAAAAGTATATGATATACAAATGTGGTAAATCTAATATTGCTTGATGTACTCAGCCTAAAGACTTTTTTTGTAGAGGAGAAATAAACAAAAAAGGGATTCTTCTTGACTTATGAAAGTTTTGAAGTGCAGTATCATCAGTCTTAAGTGTTTTTTTTAATTATCTGAAAAAAATTACATACAAGATAAATAGAATAGCTCACTAATAAATTTTCAGATATTGAAAGGGAGAGAAACCTTTAAAGCTGCATTTTTTCTTCTGGTACTATGGTTAAATTAATGGTAGATGAAGTTATGTAAAGTAAACTCAATTAAACTCTTTACTGTTTCATGTTTAAATGAAAACAGTGTCCAAGACTGAGCATTACAGAAGTTTGAAAACAACTCAAAATGTTAAAGGTGTGAATAAGAAAATCTGCTTTGAGATTTCTTAGCTGTGCAATATGCAGTTTACCTGACTCAGCACAACTGATAGTTCTAGTGTCAGTGTTTGAGGATGTCTGGTCCCTTGCTATGGTTTATCTTGTAAATGAATATTTTGTGAATTAATAGTAACTCCTGTTTTTTAAGGATAAAAGGAGATTTAGTTTGACCTAATTATGTAGTTACTGCCTTTTGCAATAAGGTGATGTTCCCAGTAGCTATAGCTAAATACTCAGTTGAAACAAAGATCACTTCTGTAAGTATGTAAATGCTTGCCATTGTCATCTATCTTTGACAGAAGAGGCTAAATTTGTAAACCTTGGTGTTTGAGAAGATCTGTTTTTTATTTGGATGGTTCCTGAAGAGATATTCACATTCTAAGCCAATTTCTTCCCTCAGATACCTGTGTTGTCTTCAGTAATAAATGTGCATCTGAACTGGAGGAAGGCATTTGGCCTGTCCTTGGAACAAATCAAAATTGCACTCTGCTTCTTCATGATCAGCTGTACATCTTCCTGTCATCTCTTGAGTATCAACAATGTGTACAAGGCACAAATGAATCTTTTCCTTGGAGGAATTTACAGCCTAAATGTAAAGGAGAACTAAATGTTATTCAGTGAATTTATTAGGGTTAAGATCTTGCTATTCTTTACTACTGGGTTATAGTGTGCAGATAGATGCCGGGAGTGTATGCTGGTTCCTGCCATGCTGCAATTTTTCCCTTTCTTCCTGGAAGTTTCCCCCATATGACCTACTTGCATGAACCTGCTTCCTAACTTGGTTCTTAAAATATTACCCCTCTTAGCTTAAACACTTTGTGTACTTGAAACTTTTCTAAAGTTAACTACTCCAACAAGTGGATATACATGTAGTTATGTGGGCAGACTGGGGAGAAGGGAGAAAAATTTCAGTAAAAGTGCTATAATAGGGGGCTATGAGTAGAAGACTTTTTAAGTTGCCCAGTCTCACTGATGCAGCATCTCCAGTCACAGGTATAGATATTAACACCCATTGGGTGGATAAAGCTGGGCCCCACAGTTCAAGAAGGACAAGGAACTGCTTGAAAGAGTCCACCACAGAGCCACAAAGATGATTAAGGGAGTGGAACATCTCCTTTATGGGGAAAGGCTGAAGGAGCTGGGTCTCTAGCTTGGAGGAGAGGAGATGGAGGGGTGACCTCATCAAAGTTTACAAATATATTAAGGGCGAATGTCAGGAGGATGGAGCCAGGCTTTTTTCAGTGATGTCCAGTGATAGGACAAGGGGCAGTGGGTGCAAACTGGCACATAGGAGGTTTCATGTGAATATCAGGAAGAACTTCTTTCCTGTGAGAGTGACAGAGCACTGGAACAGGCTGCCCAGAGTGGTTGTGGAGTCTCCTTCACTGGAGACATTCAAAACCTGCCTGGACAAGTTCCTGTATGATGTGCTCTGGGTGATCCTGCTCTGGCAGGGGGGTTGGGCTACATGAGCTTTTGAGGTCTCTTCCAACACCTATGATTCTGTGATTCTATGATTCATTCCCAGGCTTGAGACCAGGGCTGAATCTGGGTCAGGCTGAGGGTCAGAGGGAATGTGATGCATGTGGACAGGGAAGAGCTGACAACAGATGGCATCATAGTGGAAAGAATGAGGTAGCTCATCAGCTGACGATGTTCCTGCCACATTTTGCCGATTATTTGTTTTTCTTCAGAGAGGAATTCAGAGTTTGGTTAAGTTTCATCTATAGTCATTGATCCTAGGAAATAATATTTTCTGAATTTAGTAGTCCTTATATTTAATGCAATTTCAGATGATAAGGAGTATGACTTAGTGATCACATTTTTGGTCTGGATTTTCTTAATCAAAACCAAATCCAGTATATACACAAATGTTGTGGCAAAGGGTTCCCCAAAGCCCTAAGCGGAATATTCATCTTTGTGGCAGATTGCTCAAAGCCCTGTCCAGCCTGTCCTTGAACACTTCCAGGGATGGAGCATCCACAGCTTCCCTGGGCAGCATATTCCAGTGTCTCACCACTCTCACAGTGAAGAATTTCCTCCTAATGTCTAATCTAAATCTCCCTTCTTTAAGTTCTAATCCATTACCCTTTGTCCTCTCATTACAAGCCCTTGTAAAAAAGCCCCTCCCCAGCTTTCCTGTAGCCCATTCAGGTACTGAAAGGCCACAGTAGAGTATCCCTGGAGCCTTTTCTCCAGGCTGAACAACCCCAACTCTCTCAGCCTGTCATCACAGGAGAATTGCTTCAGCCTTCTCATCATCTTCATGACCCTCCTCTCGACTTGATCCAAGAGCTCTACGTCCTGCTTCTATTGGAGACTCCAGAACTGGACACAGTGCTCCAGCTGGGGTCTCATGAGAGGGGGAGAGTCACCTAAAGCAAAAAACTTCTATTAAGCAGATACCTGAAATGTATAAAATCAAGCACCAACTTAATCTTTAGGGAGCTTAGCAATTTAGTTTTCAGAAGAGATGGGCTTCTCACTGACTAATTTTTATGTGCTTTTTAAAATTCTTGCCTTAGATTTAAATTATCAACTTATTAATGAATAATAGTGATCATTAAGCTCTAAAATTTTAATCCTTTTTTTTATATCTGTTTAGTTAAAGAAGAGTAGCTGCCTGTGAGAAGGACAACTGCTTTATTGAAGGGAGAATTTATCTAATTATACGTAAACATTTATTCCATGCTCATCACCATAGTAACTGAGGCCTGAAGTCAGTGTGCTTTGCTGAGCAGAGTTGCAAGTACCGTGATGAGCCAAGGCCCCAACTTCTGTATGAAAGTGCAGTTTCACATTTGGATGAGGCACAGCTTATGTCTGCTACACCTTTTTGACCTCTCTCATCTAATTATTTGTATTTCTGTGGCTGCAGCCATGGTGGAAAGGGGGAGTTAATGTGACTGAAAAATAACCGCCTGAAAAAATTAGTTACACCAGATTGTACTTCTGATTTGGCTGACTGTGATAAGTTTGGGGAGACATAGCTACAAATTAAGCTGATTACAAAGCTGCTGCAGCTACTTATTTAGGGCCTTACTGTGCTGTAGCTGAAGTCTGTGAAAAACAGGTCTTGGGTTGGAAGTTAAGCTAGTTTAAGTGAGGAAATGATCTAACCCATATTCGTGTTTTTGTGACTTTAGCAGTATATTCCTGAGCCAAGTATATCTAGTGCCTGTACTGAAGTGCTGTTCTGAGAAAGGAAAATGCTGAAGGATGGAAATTGGATGTCTCTTCTCATATGCTGACCTCTGAAAAGTGGACACAGTGTTTTATCAGAATGTTCACTTTGGGAAGTCTGTTATAATCAGCTTACTGCATCTTTTTATTTTTGGTTTTACCTTTTTATCTGTACTTAGGCAATTCCTCCCAGAGAAGCCTCACCTTTTTACTTCAGCTTTCTTTTTAACAGCAGCAAGGGTAGTAGCTGGCTATTTCTGTAATCTATTTGTAAATAAATCTCAGTTGTATTCCTTTTTCAGCTGTTCTCTCTCGCTTATAAAATGTAGCAATAGCTGCAAAACTTTACAGGCTTGGCTTCTAAAACACATTTATCCTAAAAGGTTGATGAGGGCTTTTACTTGTTATCTACTACATTAACCAAACCTTCCTTTTGAGCCTTTAAAATTATGATGGCTTTTTTTTTTCCAGTGGACTTTAGATCATAATTTCTCCATGCAAGAGCCCATGAGACTTGTTTAACAATGGATGTTTCAAGCAGTACCACTGATTTATTACTTTTCCTATACTGTTACCTGATTTGAAGACAGTCAGATACTGGGACATCTACATTCCTTCTGGAGTGTTTGCAAAAAGATAAACGATTTGCAGGAGTAACACAGCGCTACAGTTAATCGTGCTAGCAAGCTGCAGCGTGAAGTGTCATCTTGTATAGCCATTTATAGCCTTGAGTTTTTAAGAGCTGTAACTCTGCTTTTGGCTTGGTTAACTTCTGTGGCTGTTGTAGATTACATCTGCAATCAAGTTGTTGCCAAATGTCCACTTGATGTTAAGGTCATGTTTACTACTGCGCAAATGCATAGTGAAGAGTTGCAGTAAAAGCAAAATAAACTTCTAAGACTCTTGATGGAGCAGCTTAGTGTCACTCCTGGGAGCCTGATAGCAAGTGGATGTTGGGCAGAAGCTCAAACTGACTGTAGACCAAAGAAGAGTGTTGTTGGCAGCAGTTAAATTTTACTGTTTCATTATAGCTGATGTATCCTTGACTGCATCTCTAATAAAAACATCTTGTGCGTGTTCTGAGTGCTGTTTAAAAAAATAACAGATGTAAGAAAACTAGAGTTTGCAGCTCTCTGTATATGGTGTTAGTACTGTGCAAGATTTTCACCTATTAGCCAGACTGAGTGACCTGGTAGCCTCCTAAAAGAATTGTGGATGTTAAATTTCTGGCAGTGGTGATGAAAAGAATGCGGTTGCTGGGAACATTTGAATTCCTGTTACTCTTCAGGGAATGGATGCAAAGGCTAAATGTGGTCCTCTCAGATGAAGGTTAAGGTACGCTGGCAGCGAGCTGCAATGGAGCTTACATAATGGCTATAACTGTTCTGGATTAGACATCCACACCCACACACTCCTTTTTGTTTTACAATCTTGTAGACAGATGCATCTTTGGTGTGAATGCCAGTAATGATTTGAACATTAAAAAAACAACAACAAAAAAACCAAACAGCAAATCATGGCTAAGGGAAGGAATATTTCTGCCACTGACATTTGGAGAAGCCTTTTTTGCCTAACTTTAAGAACAAGGTGTATGCAGTGGTGGTCAGCTAAGTTTGCCAAGCAAAATTCTCCAAAATATTAAGTTCTCCGTGTGAAAACAAAAGGAGAAAAATTTTTGTAATATCCTTACCACGGACAGGCTACGCGCCAACCCCCCCCCCCCGTTTTCAGTTCCTGAAAAGTTGAGATAACTGGTATTTGGGGGTTGATTGTGCTATCTTTCTGATGTGTTGCAAATACATGTGCAGAAGTTCACAGAACAGTATTAGAATTTGAGATATAATAGAGTTATGGCCTGACTTAGTATGGTTTATGTATTGTCGAATCTCAGTGAACCAGATGGGGTCTGAAATGTTTTGTCACAACTGGCCTCAGCCCTTTTTTGTACTGTCAATTACTTTTGTTGCCTTTTTTTTGGTATGTTTTGGTATTATTTCCCATTATAGACATGATTAAAAAGCAAGTTGGAATAATTCCAGTACTTGTCTACATCAGGGTGGAATTAAACTGCCAAAAAGAGATCAATTTAGGTTCTTCTGCTTCAATATGATCAATATGTTTCAAATCTCAGTGAAGATGCCCATATGGTTTCTAAATATTTTTTATTAAATATCAAGCATTTTGGGGGGAGAATTTTAATTTTTAGTTACTTACACTTCTAGTTCAGTGCAGGCACTTTTGCAGGCTCCATCTCTTATTTAATTGTCATATTCAAAGTATGGAAAAGAAGAACATTTTTGTCTCCATTGATCCTTCACAGATGCAAATTACCCAGAGATGGCAGTGCATCACATAGAATGTTGTAAATGCTGTCTTTTACCAGGCAGATTAAATCTCTTAAAACCATTCTGGATCATAATACTTTTAAAAGGGTTCAATGTCTTCTGTAAAGCTTTGTGTGTGTTGTGATGATGACCAAGCATCATGTGAATGTTTCATGTTCCATAAAAATGAGCTTCCAAATCGATGTATTGACTTTGCTCCTAAGCTGGAGGCACTGTAGTTGCTAAAGTTCAAGTTTCACACTCAAATAGCAGCCTAATTGAAGCAGAAAAATCCCCATAACTGCTCTGTTTTTCTGTGCTTGCTTCTTGTCCTCACTTTGCCAGGCAGGAGTTAAATCATGCCCTCTGGGGACTGGAGCTGGACTCTCCAGTCACATCCCCTTTTCTTTAGTTAAAATTGTGGTGTGCCTCCTATGCAAGAGTAGCACAAAAAAGAACCCTATTGGGATAAGAGATCTGGTACTCATTAATGTTCAGGGTTAAGCAGATAATGTAGCTTTGTAAGGATCATACCCTACCATTTATTTTTGCTAGTTTGGAATAAGAGAAAGAGTAGAGGTCAAGAGAACCTTAGAGAGCCAAGTGATTATTTTAACCCTTAATCTTGTTAGAAGGCAATGCGTAGAAGGAATAAAAAAATAATCACACTTGATGTTTCTCAGTCTTTCATCTATGAGCCATAGTAATTTTACAGGCATGATATAGAGGTAAGTACTGTATAATATTAATTAGTTCTATACAATCTGTTACTAAATACTACTTATGTAGTTCTTTAGACCAAAACAGGGTGGATTTTTTTAGAAAATGTTGTTACCAGAATTTCCAGCTGCTAGATCAAACGAATTAAGCACCCCAGACTTCCAGTGAACTTTTTGTGTGTAAATATTTCTTCTAACTTCATTTTCATTGAAAATGAAAAGGTTTTGGCAAGGTCTTAGTAGGCATGTGTTTTTCTAATCTTTATTTGAAAAGTAATTTTTTAAGAATCTTAAAATTGGAAAATGCTTTAATTAACAAGAGACAATTGTTTCCTTTTCAGAATTGTCTGAAGTTTTTCCAACTCTTAGAGCTGCTAGTGTTCTTTTTCTTTCAAATCAAATAAAGCAGATAAATGCTTAGCAATTCTGAAATTTTAGCTATATACCTGGGTATCTAGCTTTGGTTAGAACATCCTGGATCTGTTTATAGAGTGATTATTGGAACTGGAGTGAAACCAAGTAATTGTTTCCCAGACTTGAATTACCTGTCTTGTGCTCTGTCCTTTACCTTTTTATCTTAGAGTAAATTTGGTTCCAGGGTTTTGTGTTTCTCAGTTGCATTTTCGAGTTCTAATACAGTGATTCTTTTCAGATCTTTAAAAACTCCATATTTTATTTTCAAATGTAGCAAAAGAAGAGATCTACTTAAAGAAAAAAAACAGGAGTCATGGCACAAATGTAAATACTGATGTGCTGTCTTTGTAAGCTAGAAGCCCTACTGGGAAACTTAATGTCCAGTTCACTTTAAGTCCTTGTACTCAACAGAAGTCAAATGAGTGCTGAAAGTGCAGTGTTCTTCAGCGAATATTTTTACTTGACTTAAGGAGATTTAACCTTCCATGATGATGTTGGCTACCTTCCAAAATGTATCGCTAAGGATGCTTTATCTGCTTTCTGTATTGGAGCTTTATCAGTATTCACACAGAACTTCAGGAGGCTCTCTGGACATTTCTTCTTATGAAACATCAGTAACAGATGTAATTATGATAAGAAAAAAAAAGGGACAACCAAGGCAGCTTTACACAGCTGTCTCTTTTCCCTCTTGGACTTATTAAGTGTTACATAAACAAGACACTGTGGTTGCCTTCGCGTGTGTTGGGACTTGCGGTCTTTTCTCAAACTGTGCTGTCTGGCCTATTCTGTTGCATTGTTAATATTTTTTTAACAATTTACAGTTACCATATAGCATTTGTAATTATGCAGGGTTAATTACCTGTGAGCAAGAAAACCTTTGTTCTGAAAAATTACCCTGAGAATAGAATGTGATCTGACATGATCTGTAGATTGTTTTTTTCCAAAAAGTTAGTTAGAGCTTTGATTAAAGAATATATAAAACCACTAAGTTCTCACACCAGACCTGGCTTTTCTAACCTAACATTTAGCCTCCTGTTTAGCTGACCAAGCCTTCAGCTGAATTATGTGTAAGCAAAAACACAGCCCACATGCTTATACCATAGTTGGCTTTGAAGTAATAGCAAGTGCTGAAGACAGGGAAGACTTGTAATATTTTTTTACTTTATGACTAATAGGAGGAGAGAGTTCTGAACAGCACATGCCATTTCTGACGTGGCTAGTCAGAAGTCAAGATTGTAAGACCTTTGTAGCAGAAAATGTATTTTACCTGATCCTTTCTGCCCCATTTTGCTCCAGAAAGCTTTGATCTGTGATTAGATCTGTGTGTATAGATACATATATAGATAGCAGTTATTTGTGGCAGAACCATTTCTTGAAACTTGTACAAAGCTGGAAACTAAGTGCGTGGAGTATCTCTAGTGCTTGAAGTTTACAAACTCATGATGCATTCTTAAATACAGAAGCTGGTGCCCAGGCTTATTACGTATCACATGCAAAATATGTTTACTCTGATATTTTGAAATTATTACTACAACAGGCCTTGGGGGCTCATTGTCTCTCTTGTGTGTATGCATTATTCCCACTGTTGACAATGAGAATTAGCTAAACACATCAGGAGGGTATACCCAGTGGGCTAGAACTGAGACAGCAGGGAATATGAAATTCTCTAGCTATTAGATGGTGGTAACAGCACAGCTTAAGCATCGCTCCCACTTGGCTCGTCAGGTTTATATGTCAGATATATCTGGACATAAATTATACTGTGTTGACGTTCTGCGTTTTTTCTGCTATTTATATAGTTGTTTGGGGGAATAGGGGATGAGGAGATGTAAAAGTGTGACATCACAGAAGGGTCCAAGTATGGTTTCGCTTATAAATGCTCGATCTTTGATTTTCAGGATTGTTTGTTGGTTTTGTGTTGGTTTTTTTTTCAATTTCTGAATTTTCTTAGCCAATCCTGTGTCAGGCGTGGGGCCTTCCAGAAATATTTAGGACTCCTACACATTTCCAAAATCAGAACTGCAGGAGAGATTCGGTCATCTTTGCAAGCGAAAAGCTCCCTCCCGTGGAAGAGAGGAACCTCTGCAGTGACTTAGAGCGATGTTGGGGTTTAATAGGGTGATTTTAAATTAGCAGAAAAAGGGGGCACAAGCCCTGTAGGGGTTTGCAGATGCTGGAATGCAAAATCCTCTTCTCTGTTATTTTTTTTCCCAAATGAAGTTCTTCAGGTTTTGTATTACTTCTTTCTAGAAGTGTGTATCAGTTACAGCTCTTCATGTGTGGATATTTCAAGTAATGTAATAAGGCTACAGTGGAACCTTCAGTGTTAAAGGGGGCTAAACCAGCTGATATTTACACACATTTTGCTTTCTGTAGCTCTTTGCTGGAAAAAAAATGTATTTTCAGCACTTCTGTGAATTCCAGTTCATAGAACTTACATTTATTCTTATTTTTCTCTTTCCTAAGTGTGATAATCCATTTGTTAAATCCTGAAAATCTGTATCAAAATTCTTTTGGATCTTACTGTAATTTGGGAAGCTTGGTAGAAGGCTCTGGTGAGCTCAAAGTCCTGTCTGACTTGGAAAATATAACTACACAGGAGGCATCAAGATGAATTTGTGATGAAGGAACTGGAACTAGAACTCATCTTGATATCAAATTTCTGCTAGAAACATTATTTTTACCATTCAGCTGAATAGGATTCATGCTTGTGAGGCTCTGCCTCATTAGCACATAAACAAAACCCTGAAGCTTTTTTCTTCAATAAATATTAATGTTATTCCCCTGAGAATTAAGCACTTCAAAGGAGGTGGGGAGACAGTTAATTTAGTGTTACAGTGGAGATTTAAATTTACCAACTCGGATTCACTACCACGTAGAGGACTGACTGAGAAAGCACAGCGTGCAGTGACCCACTGCAGGAAAGTGCTGTGTTGAGACTGAGTACAAGGATCCTGTTAACTGGCAAAATGCTAAACTGCGATATGTATAACATGCATTGTGATGTGTAAGGATGAAGTGAGATTTGGTTCTGGTTTTCGAAATTTAAAGTGGTTTTTTTTTGGTACTGTTTGGAGTTATTTTTGAATTGGGGGATTGTTCTCTGTTGAGGATGTAGCAACCTCATTTATAAGAGCTGTGAAGGTGCTATAGGTTGGACGAATAGTTCTTGTGATTGTGCATGTCAGGAAATGCGAGCTTCTGAACCTATGGGAAAGCAGAAGCTTCTCATGAAGCTGCAAGCAATGAAAGCTTAAGGCAGGTTAATGCTGACAGAAATGCCCTATTAGTGAGGTTCAGTAGTGTGTGAGCTCTCTGGATCTCTGCCTGTCTCTAGTCTCTGGACCACAGAGCACTCAGAGACTGCTGCTCTTCAGGTGCCAAATTGAATTAAAAGAAGCTCAGCAATAGTGAATTGTGCATGTAAGTACTTGCACTGGGTTCTGCAAGGTCATAGTGTGTTTACGTGGGAGGAGAAGTGGCCTGCGCAGTTACAAATGGGATGGGAAGTTTTTTATGCACCTTACAGGTGGCTTCTGGGTTTTTAAAGTTCCTTCATGGTACATATTTCGTCTTAGTGGCACCATCTAGTGGTTGTCTGGAGTATTTATGATTGCTGTTATTTTCATTTTGGCAATTCTAGTCTGGTTTCTTAAGAAATGGAAGCTTGTGCTGAGCACATTTGATCTTGCTCTTCTTCCTCTTCTGCACCCCTCTACCCCCAATGTTAAATGTTTCTCATGAAAGTAAAAAGAGAGACTGATTCTCCAGAAGGCTGTGCAGCCATTCAGCGAGACTTGGACAGGCTGGAGAGCTGGGCAAAGAGGAACCTAATGAGATGCAACGAGAGCAAATGCAGAGTCCTGCACCTTGGAAGGAACAACAAAATGCACCACTACAGGTTAGGACATGATCTGCTAGAGAGCAGCTCTGTGGAGAGGGACCTTGGAGTCCTGATAGATCACAAGTTCTCCATGGGACAACAATGTACCCTTGTGGCCAAGAAGGCCAATTGTATCTTGGGGTGCATTAAGAGGAGTGTCTCCAGCACATCGAGGGTGGTTCTTCTCCCCCTCTTCTCAGCCCTGGTGAGACCTCACTTGAAACATTGTGTCCATTTTGGGCTCCCCAGTTCAAGAGGGACAGGGATCTACTTGAGAGAGTCCAACAGAGGGCTGCAAGGGTGATTAAAGGACTGAAACACCTGCCTTACGAGGAAAGGCTAAGAGACCAGGGGCTTTTCAGTCTAGAACGGAGAAGACTGAGGGGAGATCTAATTAATGTCTATAAATACACGAGGGATGGGCATCAAGAAGGCAGGGACAACCTTTTCCCTTGTGCCCTGTGACAGGATGGGGGGCAGTGGACTCAAACTGGAGCATAGGAAGTTCCACCTCAACATGAGGAAGAATTTCTTTACTGTGAGGATTACAGAACACTGGAACAGGCTCCCTGCTCCCAGCCACTGGAACAATGCCATTTGCAGAAATAAGTACTTTGGATTTTAGGATTCAGTTTTCTTGTTTTTTCACAACCAAGTGTAGCTTACATGAAGTACTGTCAGAAGGATTGCTAAATGGTTTAGATTTGTCTTTTCATAGAAGCCAGAGAATTGAAAACAGGTAATGTGTGTTAACTAGGGAGAATCTGTGCCTCCTCTCCCAATATAAAGTTACCCTCTTCATAGTCTGCTCTTTCAGAGAATCAATAGTGGCAGAGCAGGTTATAAGGCAGTGATAGTAACATATTTAATGTCTAGATTTTGGTATTTTTATTAAAATAAAGATGGATGGACAGTTGCTAAAAGGCTTGCCTGGCAATGGGGTGATATAGGTTAACACTGTTCCATCTAGGCTTCCCCATAAGAACACAGCACATTCTTCAGTCTGTATTTACACCTGGACTGTTCGCCAAGGTTTTGTTTCTGTGGGAAAATAGGATGCAGCAGTCAGAGGAAGGAGACTGCTGAATGTCCACATTTTATGCTGGTGCTGAATTTGTGTTCAGGCAGGTCACGTACCCTGACCTGGGAAATAGGTGCTTTCTGATTCCCTTAGCCACTTATTCTATTTTGTTGTTGCTGTGCCCCACATGAATGTAGGGTAAAGACTGCAGGTGTGCTACTTGAACCAGAGCAGGGAGTGGCACAAAATCAGAGCAATGAACCCTGCCTCACTGGGCTGTGCCAACTTCTGCTTTGAGGATTTCCGATTATCTCAGAGTGATGCTGCTCCCCAGAGTATTTGATGTACTCAGTATGCCCTCTGTGTAGGAGGCATAAGGGCTTCCTTGCCCATCCCACAATATAGAATATAATGCTGCTTCCCCCTCCTACCTTTGGTTTGTTGTATTAAAAGTTATTAAATTACTGTGAACCTTACAGGTTTTGTAAATAGCTGCTTCCTGAAGAGACTTCTAGACAAATGAGTAATAGATTAAACAGTAAAATGATGAAATAAGAGAAAGTTTCTTCTGTCTTTCTATTATGGACGAAAGATGAGACAGAACTAGAGGATGGTAGGTAAGCTCTGACAGTTTTTACTAGCGACTTGCCTGGAAGATGCTCTAGTGAAATCTAAAAAGTTTTGAGATTGGTATGAAATCTGTGTAAAGGTACTGACACTGAGCTTAGTGACCCAGAAGCTTAAAGCTACTTACCAGTAAAAACCATGGGAAGCTCTCTAGGAGGTTATGAGCGGAACATGAAAGGGGTATTAGAGGTGACTCAGATGGACATTACCAAGAATATTTTTTTGGAGGGTTCCCTACTATTGTTATATTTTCATACGAAGACTCCTGATGGCTGTTTTCCCCCACAACCTGTGGGTTAAAAGCTCAGTGTCTTTGAACACACTCTGAAATTGTCCTGCCTCTCTCAGTGTTTCTGCAGTACTATGACTTTCAAGTTCATGCACCTCCACTCCTGCCCCCTTTAGATACCTGGAGAGAAGTTGGTGTCTCACTCATGGATTTGTAGGATGGAGTGCAGGGGAGAAAAAAAGTGTTTACCTGTCCTAGTCGTGCTTCTCCAAGAAGGCTATAGAAGAACAAATGAGGTGGCTACTCATCCTTTCTTGTGCTGTTTGGATCATATCTCAGACCTGGAGCTAAATATTCCTTCTTTGCTTGCTTACTTGTGCTTAAGGGTTGCTGCCTCGTGGCATTGCAGGACTGAAGCAGAAGGAAGTAAGAATTTATAGCTGGTTTTATTTTAAAAGCAAAAAAGCACCTGCAAAAGAGAGGTCCAGCTCTGCTAGCTCATAATTTAACTGCTTCTTTATCTGTACACGATCACAAAATGTTAGTCCTTTATCCCTGGAGAAAAAGATTTTCTAAGACAGGGCAAATTACCTGTAGAGGAAATCTTTTAGCTGTATTTAAAACAACCAACCTCCCTGGAAATATTTCCTCAGTGAGTTATACTTAATTTGTATTAAAATAGTTAGGTCTGAATTCTTACAGTTCTGTTTTAAGCAAGGGCAGTTAATCCACATTTTAGCATACTAAGGCGAATTTGTCCCTCTTGGTAACGCCATACATTTTGATGTAACTTTGTACTAGGAGTGCATTTGGCACCTTTTCTTGTTTTTTTAACCATCCACTTCAAGGCAGCAAAGTTCAGTGTAAGCATCGTGCATTTGAAAATTAGATGATAGGCACACTTGTATATTACAATTGCCTTGTTCTAATAGAAAAAATGTGGCAAGCCTCTTGAACTGTGTTCAGTCTGACAGAAGTGAAAGATGCATGAAAGTTTCCTTGCAGAGCAGAAATGACAGCAGTGGTATTTTCACACAGTATTTCTTGCATTTGCTTAGCTTGCCTGTAGTGTAGGCAGAGGTGTCTCTGAAGCCAGAATTAAAATTAGTGCAGTTAATTAAAACCAAACAAACAAAAACCCACAAAACCAAAAAGCATCAACTTTGAACTGTATGTTCTATTAATAGAATTGGCCAGGACTTTTTCTCTAAAACAAGTCTGAAAAGTGGAAGTACCTTAAGTGAATCTATTGGCTTAGCAACTTTGAGCTGAACAGTGCCATTGTAGTTAAAAAATAGTGTATGTTGTGATACCATTGCATGCTACTGCCACCTCTTCGCAGACAAAGCCCTCTGGAGTTCACATTAAACTCATAATGATCCAGTTCAAGCTTCTGAGAATGTTTGGTCTCAGTAGCTCATACGCTGCAGCTTGATGTAGATATTACTGTAGACAGTAATGCATTCCCATGAAAGCAGGGTGGCACCTAACATTGCAGTTATCATGCTGAGAATGGGCAGAAGGTCCATCTTAACCTCCAGTACAGTCGTATGGTTCTTGCCTGTGCTGTCTTCATTATCATCAACTGATAGGTTATTATTTCTTCTCAAGATTATTCAAAGACTACAGAAATTACTGGATGGGATACCAGGCTGTTCCTTGATATTTGGAATAAATGGAGTAGGAGTGTCTGCTTTCTGGAAGAGGGAAACAAATGCCTTATGAATGGCACATGAAGCACTTGTATATGGCAGCATTGAGACTCAAGTTTGTCCAAACAAGAAAAAATAGAATATCAAAGCCTTATACTGGGTCAGTGCAAAAGTGCTGCTATTAATTTTTTTTATTTTTTTTTTTTCACATCAACATGGATGGAAAATCTGTCATTGCTTTTAAGCCTTGTTTCTGATGAAGAACTCTTTGTGTCTATGGTCTAATACCTGAGTGGTGCAACTCACCACAGGTCAAAAGATTACGAGCTCAAATGATTGCAGGGAGAACTCACTTGTGTATATCTTATTACACAGAGAAATTCAGTGAGTGTTAGAACACAGTGGAAGAAATCTATGTAGTTGTCTGCGTTCTCCAGTATTTAATGGCAGATGCTGCAGCACCTCCACTGGTGACCATCTGCAGTATTTGCTGTAGTCCAACTTCACTTCTTTATTTTTTTGGCAGCTGGTAATTTTCTTCTTATTTATAGTAGGGATACAGTTGGAAACCCTGTGACTTTCTTCTGCAGGAAGAGGCAGAGAAGGTTATATGTAATGTATAAAGTCAGTCATGGGATTATTGTTCCCGAATGCACAGAACTAAGCTGTGTTGACTAATAAGAGAAATAATCAACAACTTTGATGTAAGGATAGAGAAAACGATGCAGAGGACTGGTTTGCCGCTTACTGGGTTGATGCAACATTTTTTTCCTGAGGCTCAAAGCCAAGGCTTACAGGGATTTGAAGTCTTAAATCCTGGTCTCAGGAGGAGGAGGAAAGGAAGCAGTCCAAGGAATGCTGGCAAAAGCTGCCAAGCATGCAGCCTGGAAGGACTGTGGACAGGAGTGCCTGTCCTTCCTAGCCAAAGATCCAGATGAGCTGCACTAAGGGGACTTTCCAGTCATTGCATGTGAGATTTGTTGAGCTAAGGGAAAATATGAATGTTATGAGACTCATTATACTACTGCTTTGTGCTTCAGGGCTGACACAGCTATTAAGGCAATGCTCAGTGCTTCAAACTATGAAAGCCACAGCACTTGTTTCAGATCTCAAACAGAGTTAGGATTTACAATGTGCCATGTCCTTACTTAATCAAAGCTTTACACAGAGACTCAAGAAGAATGGAAGCATTCAACACAGAACGTGTGTCAAAATTTTACGTTCCAAATGAGGCAAGTATTCTTAACCAAAATGGAAATGAAGCTCTGCTGGCATGTAAAAGCCTTGTACAAAACTTACAGCTTCATTGTACAGTGGTTCTCTTCAAATCTTTTACAGAAATAATGTAATAAAGGAGTTTTTCTGATACTCTGCTAGTCTGGAATCAGTAAGGGCCACTGCATCTGCAAACCAATGGAGAGACTTGGCTGAAGCCAGTGAAACCTGACTTGTGTTAATAGGACATGGAGACTTTAACAGTATTACTGCTTTTTCAGATACAGTCAGATGGTAAGAGATACCAAAGCTTGTAGTAGCTTGGCTAAACACAGAGCCTTGTTCAAACTCTAATGTTGTAATACAAGTCTTATGCAGAATCAAAACTGTAATAATAATGACAAATAACTTGCTCTTAGATCCTTTTACTCAGTAGTCTGGAATTGTTAACTGCTACCTAAATAGAGATGAAAAAGTTACTCTGGAAGATTCAGTATATATTTTTAAAAATTTTTCTTACAAAAATGAAGGCTGGACACTTAATTAGAAAAGTCTTCAAAGTCTCTCATTTATAAAACCTTCAGGTATTAATGCTTTGTGGTTTCAGCTGGATTGACATTGTCAGCATTTTCTGACCCTAGAATGGATGAAAATAAATACATGTTTAAGCTTAGTGTATTGTGTCCTGTTCTGAACAAAAATGAAAATACTAATTAGTAAAAGAGCAAACTTGTCTGGAGATTAAACACTGCTGATTGAATCATGCACCAAACTGTCACAGCAACAGTTTTTTAGTGACTCAAGTTTTATGAATATTTCATAGAATCATAGAATGGTTTAGATTGGAAGGGACCTTAAACAGCATCTAGATCCAACCCCCCTGCATGAGCAGGGACACCTCCCACTAGACTAGGTTGCTCAAAACCCTGTCCAACCTGTCCTTGAACACTTCCAGGGATGGCGCATCCACAGCTTCCCTGGGCAACATATTCCAGTGTCTCACCACTCTCACAGTGAAGAGTTTCCTCCTAATGTCTAGTCTAAATCTCCCCTCTTTACGTTCTAATCCATTACCCTTTGTTCTCTCACTACAAGCCTTTGTAAAAAGTCCTTCCCCAACTTCCCCATAGCCCCTTCAGATACTGGAAGGCCTGTTGTCCTGGATGAAAGAAATGAAAAATATTACTTTCAGAGAACCTAAAGTCTTGGGTCTCCTTTACTAGGAGTAAATGTTTGCTGTGTTAGCAAAGCACTTTCTGAGCAAGAGGAAGTCAATTAAACTATTTGGCTTTACATATACAGAGTGTCAGCACTGTCATCTATGGTGGTATGGATACTCAGCAAACACCATGTGAATCATCTTCTGTTTAGGATTAATGAAAGACAATAAAGCTTAATTTCTGTATGCTTAAACCTCATCCAGGGGAGAAGGGTAGAATAGCTGCTGATAAATGCCATTTACACCTTCCCCATGATAAGCTGTTAAGCCTTCATCCTTTTTCTCACTGCCACTGTCTGTGAAAGGGGTGCTAAGGTCCTGGGCAGCAACATTCAGTATCAGGATGTGGAGCCTGCAAGACACACTTGGTCTGGCTGTTCTTTCCTTCCTTTAAAAACAGCTCACTCCATCTGCAGGCTCTTTCTTGACCACCCTCCAAACTGATTTTCAGCTGAATTGTTAGAGTGCTTGCCAGATCATGAAATCATAGGGATTGGAAGTGACCTCTGAAGATAATTGAGTCATGATCAAATTGATACCCTATTTGGCATTAATATGAATGTATTTACTTTAAGAAAATTGTGCTTCCAGGTAGCTGAGAATAATAGCCATCCTGTGCAAGGAGAGGCTGAATTTATTCATTGTAACACTTATTTTCTTAAATGCTGGAGGGCTAGGACATTGTGGGCCAAGGATTTCATAAAAGTTGAACTCAAAGTGAAGGCTTGTCTTACACATTTTAATTTTACTAGGACAGAGGTTGCTTTGTTAATTAATGAATCTCATATATTTTTTTGCTAATGTGATTCCACTTCATATGTGCAAACAAAATAGACCAAGCATACTGACTGTTGCTGAAGAAAATCATGTTCTAGCAGTGGAGAGAGGGAATTGACTGACAGCTGGAAATTTGGTATTGTTTAAGCCTGTTATCTGGAAATTTCTGCTAAAGGTCTGGCAATAACACTTCTGTCTGAAACACGGGTTTTGTTTGAATTTGCTTAGTTCAGTTTTTTCATTTTGCAGAGTTCTTTCTGTAGTCTAGAAAGAGCCTGAGACAGACATTAACACAGAAGATTATTTCTAGAATTTTATTGCAGTGAAATTTTCCTGTGTAATATTGCCTCTGAGTAGAGATGCAACTCGCTAGCTTCCTGTTCCAGTGGTGTATTACATCATTGTCAGGCTTTTGTCTGTAGAAATTTGCAAAGTCAAGCTTTTTTATTAATAATTCAATGGAAGAAAATACTTAATTGGTACTT
This sequence comes from Chaetura pelagica, assembly GCF_000747805.2. Taxonomy (NCBI): domain Eukaryota; kingdom Metazoa; phylum Chordata; class Aves; order Apodiformes; family Apodidae; genus Chaetura; species Chaetura pelagica. Next base: position 3,075,765 of record NW_009952566.1, read on the forward strand.
CTTGTCTGTCCTAAATCTCTATTTCTCACACTGTTATTGCAACAAAGTGCAGTGGAATTTTATCAATAAGCTCTGTTGGGTGTTATCACATTGACTGTCTGCTTTCTAGAGCATTGGATCTGTATATCTTAGAAACAGTAGTTTTGAGCAAAGAATAGTGAGGTGCTTTGGACTGGATTCTCAGAATACATACCCTTTGCTGGCTGACTTTCTTTTTTTGATACAATATTTTCAATTCATTTAGATGGTCATGCTAGAGAATAAATTGTTGAAGTCCTTTATTACAAAGATCAAAAGTCATAGTTACCATTTAGATACACAATTTACAAATTATTCACAAAGGTAATAACAGATACGCAAGAACTGACAGCTTACTTCAGCCCAAGTTGGGGATGGAACAGTGTAGTTGTTTCCCTGCTTTATTTACTGAAATAAAATGTGGGGTTTTTTTTTGTCTGTATATGTTAAACACCGATCTAGTGTTTATGTAGCACCTTTAGTCATCATCACCATGCATATACTTACATGCATATCTTTATTTGAAAGAGTGCAATGCATGTATAAACGCTGTCAATTTTGGTATAATACATTTGTCAGGCTTGGAAAAGTTGACTTGTAGGTTTTCACTGATTTGAGCAATGTGTCATAAAAACAAAAAAAGGAGATTACTGTTGTAACTCTTCCTGTAAGAACTAAATTCGGCATGGTAGCTGTATCTTTCAAGAATACTATATGATGTTAAGCGAGATATTAGCCATGTGTTAAATGTCTCTGATATATTGCTTTTCTATCCTTCAGGTTAGCATGTTTCTTACAGTTTCCTAAAGCTATTTTAGATACTGGAAAATTGAACAGAGAATTCTATTTTGCGAGATTTGGTAAATTAACAAACATCACAGAATATCTTACAGCACTTAACAAAAGGGAGAACGAGTTTCCAAATACCCTGGTATGAAAGCACAATATTAATGGTGTAGTAGCTGCCATATAGCTAAACCTACAAATATCCATAATTTGCACTTTTTACTGTCCACTGGAATGACATGTGACAAAACGCTCGAAGGAGCAATCCTATTTAGGAGCGAACACAAATATAGATACAGAAATCACCAATGTGATGTTGCATCCAAATTCTAAGCAATAAAGCAAAACACTTCACTAAACTGCTACATCTAGTGGAACCCATTTAGTGGGCATGATGCAAATACTTACGACAGTATTACGATTTATGACTTTCTACCAGGCTATCAAGTATTCTTTCCCATGAACTTTACAGTATTGTCAGGATGATGGATAAAGAATGTTACAGATGCCATGGCAAACTTAAAATACAGTAATAGGCGAAGATTTCAGTGGCACCACCTGTATATACAATGTAGTTGATGGAAACTTATGGAACAAAGCAATGTTATATTATGCCTTTGTTAAGGCTTCTTGCTGGTTTAAAAAGGTAGATCTTTCATTGGGGAGATTGTCCAGCAGTATTGGTTTTACGTTTCTTCAGTGGAAGGTCTCTTTATTGATCCACATGAGACTGCGTGTTTCGTTTGGTTTGCATTCGTACTCAATACAAGCAAAACTGTTTCCCCATTGGCAATGATCCCGTTTGTGGTAGTTGTAGAATTTGACTTGCCAGACTGTTTCAAAAACACCAATGTCATTAAACTGTGAGGAAGACAGAATACCAGTGTTAGTGAGCTGATTATTTTGTTGGTTTCTCTCTCTTATTGGGAAACAACACTCTTATTAAACTGGAATATAAAACAGCTGATGTAACAGTTATTTTACCTTAAGTCAATATGTTAAAGATCTGTAACCTGCTGTAAAGTCATAAAGTTTTTTTATGCTTAGGCATACATAAAACATGAAGGATCAGATTCTCCATGTACTGTTGTCTTGCACTTGTATCTGGGAAATGCAAGGGACTAAAAATATTCAAGTTTCCATATGGATAAATGTTACTAACAGCAAGAATCAAAGTTACTGTCCTTCTTAAGATGACACAGCAATAGTTGGCGTAATGATCTCTAGGTGGATTGTATACACATATCATGTAGCAGTGATCTGTATTGATTCAGGCCAGCACTTCACCTTTGTACTGTACCTGGAGGCTTTCTTTTGCTCTGTCTGAAATATTTAATGTCCCCATATTTAGTAGCCTTATGTATGCAGTATCTTGATAGAGATATGCTGCTATTAGACCACTTACTCCTTCCCTAGGATTCTGTTCTGCATTTTACATGAAACATAAGCAAGAGAGGTTCTCCTTTGTCCATTTATGTAATTGCTAGTTGTACTGTGATAATGCAGCTTTTCAAACTTAGATATAAGGCTAGGAAGGAGATAATCAGTGCATGTTAGCAATTAAGTGTCTAATACAGTGAAGACATTGACTGCAAGTTGTCTGCAGCTTTTAAGTGAATGAGACTATGGCTATACTAAGTTCTGTAAAATGAAACACCTCACTACTTTGAAGCCATTGCTAGATACCTTTGCAATATCAGAAAAAAAACATATAAATGAGGCATACAGGGGTAGATCATGACTTCAGTTATGATGGTGATGTAAAATTTTATTTCCTGTGCCTTGAGATGCTGCAGAAAGTCCAGAGTATGGGTCTGAAGCCTATACAGATTGCTGTTGGTCCCAGTAGTATAGTTTGTTGATTGTGCTATGTTGTTAAAAGATACTAGATAGTGGATTCAGTGCAACTGAAGGACACTCTGTTCTTCAAAATTTTTTCCTTTTAAAGATTTCCATCACTCATTTTAATGACTGCTTCTTCACTTGACTATTTTTCATTCCCATCATGTGCTTGGGAGCTGACCTTTGATCATCTGCCTGTTACAATCACTTGCAAAGTCAGTATGAAAACCCTTTTACACAGTGAGTCTTCCCAACTTGCAGTCAGTTCCTTCTGTATACAGTTTTCTCAGAAGGACATACTTTGGATTTAAAAAAAAATAAATATATATATGGTTTGTCAGCTGCTGATGCATAATCGACATTGCTTTAAACTTTCCCCCAGCTCACTGTGGTAACTTGAATTTAGCCGTGACAACAGCAGAGTTACTGTGTGCTGTTGGTGAAAGGTTTTTATTTGGCTCCAGTTCCAAGTGTTACCTTAAAGTAGTAGCTGAAATACTTCTGCTACTTCTTTGACAAAGAGAGAATGAGATGTACAGGCTATTTTATCTTTCACAGCAACTAAAACCTTAAATAAGATTTTTTTTTTTTAAATTAATAATCTTCAATAGTAATTCTGATACACTCATAATGCAAGGTTAAGCCCATTGGATATTACTGTACACAATCCATGCAGAGAAATTATCAGAGAGGAGCATGAGCCACCCTCAGTCTGGAAACTGAGGAAGAAAAGGCATTTCTAATAGAATTTGTAGAAGATGGTATGATACAAGAGCAACATTTTGTTTCCTTAATGTATAGAGGATTTGAATTTCAACAAGATAAAGGAAGAAAACAAATAATATCTTCCTGCAATGACCCAGTTTGCTGAGCTATGCTGTGTTGTTTGCCTTCTGTGGATTTCCTGGAGGACAGAATTAATTGCAGAGCTTTTCTACTATCATGTACCTCCCCCTCAGCCCAGTGCTTAGCAGATGCAGCAGCTCTGTGGCATAATGAGCATTTGGCATCCTCAGAGCTCCCCTGAATTCCCACGGCTCCTGCAGCTGAATTCTGGCTCCTCCACTGGGCCTGTATCTGGGCTTCCCCAGGCAGGAGGGATGGTCCTACTGTTTGTAGGTCAGGTTATTTCCCTATCTGCTATTCTCTGTCATCCAGCACTATAGGTGTGAATAGTTATTTAATCACTCCCTCTGAATTTGCTTACTGGGCATAGAGGTCAGGCTTCTTTAGTCAATCTTAGTCTAGTCTGACCAAAAATAAAATGAGTTCCAAAGAGAGATTTCTAGTTTAGTTTACACCATTTACTGGAGAGTTTAGCAGTTTCTGGATAGTGCACTTAATTGAGAATTTGTATAACAGAAATGCGTCTTCAGATTCTGAAATTCAGAAGGAGGATTGTTGTTTTGTTTGTACGTATGTATGGCTGTAATGGGTCATTGCCTACCAGCCAGTTAAAGTAGGAGCACAAAGAATTATTTTTTTTTAAGTTTTAAAGCAGATGGGAAATAAATTCTTGTGGACTTTATATCTTTCAGGCTTTAGATTGCCAGTATCAGACTAGTTTATAACTGCAGGACTGACCTTACAGTCTGTTTCTAATGTGAATTCAGATTTCATGCCTTAAATAGTGTCTTTATCTCCCTAGGATGCATCAGGATCCTGCCTTTTCTAGAAAAGGAAGTGAAGGCTGAAGTTCCTCATAGTTGGAGGAAATAGGAAAATTTAAAGCTGTATGCAGTAAACCCAGTTTTGAAGATTTAGGAAGTAAGTATTAGAAACAGTTTTCAAGCTGAGGTGTCTGAGGCTGGTTCCCGTAATCTATTATGGCTCTGTCTAGCTAAGCAGTTAAATGTGTAAATCCCTGTTGGATTGCCTTAATAAATAATTGAAAGTATCCACTGTGGACATCGAAGTCTACTGAAGAACCCATCTATCAAGATCAGATCCTAAAAGGGGTTGAGGAAGTGCCTAAGATCCTAGCTTCATGTTTAATATCTCAGGATTTGATTTGTAAAAGCGACTCTTTGGACAAATATTGTGGTTACTCATTCTGATGCTGCAACAAACTATCTCAGAGCATGTATCTGAAAATCAGACCCTCCTGGCATTTCTTGGAATTACTTCATTTGTGTTTTAACTTGGTTTTCTCCATAAGAGAAGTTAAACTTCAAGATTTTCAGAGTTCACATCAGTGCTACACTTAAGGGTAAAAGTGGCTATCAAAATAGGGATGCCTCAGTCAAAGCAGCTGTTTTTGGGGGGATCATTGCCCTTTCCCCTCCTGGTACAAGAACATTGTGAGATATAACAGCAGTACTCAAAAAGTGGCAACCAGCAGCCCTGTTCTGCTGGCTGAGAAGTCATTCTGGGTGTTTGGATTTCCTGGGTATTCCAAGGAGGTGACTGTATGGAAAAGTGATTAACATGGACAAATATTTCATGGTAGTATTATTAACCTAGGATTATGAAGTGGTAACTTTTAATGTGATGTGGGTCTCCAAATTAAGTTACCCATGTTGTAATTATTGAAACCTCCAAATTGAGATGTTACAGTTCTTATTCAGAAGGAGATTGCCATGCTAAATAATGATTTGGGGGGGAGTTAGAAGGCAAAGATAAAGATCAAGATGAAATCTTGAGTGCAGTGAACAAATGTGAGAAAAAGCTGAAATCTAGTGGGCTTGGCAAAGTCATAAACTTGTATACATTGCAACAGACCCTTAGGAGAGCTTCAGATGAAGATGGCTTACTGGCCCATTTCCCCTTTTTGGTACAGGATCCACAGAAAAAATAGCAAGAATCCTTCACAGCTGTAATTGGTGTGGGCAGGGAACCCCAAAAAGCCAGAGTAAACCAAATCTCCCTCTGCACCCTGAGTGCGCCACCCAGAGAGATCTGTGGAAATCTGCCTGCTGCTCTTCCTGTCTTCTGTCAGCCCTGCTGCTTTATGGGCTTGAGCTTTTGTCATGTCATTTTGTGGCCGTGGCATGTACCTTGGCTCTTGGAGCTTCTCTTTAAGGTTGGGGTGAGGAGATACTTGAATAAGAACTTAAGCTTGTGGATGCAGAGATAATGTGATAATGGAAGCTTATAGGGAAATAAATGGAGAAAACAGCCTTTGGGGGAGTGTGGTGGGTCCCTGTGTGCCAACAGCTTGGGACTGGATTTCTAGCCAGGGAACTTGGGGAGAATTTCCTGAAGTCTGTAATATGCCCTACAGAAAAGGTGAGAAGTTCAGTTCCTATTTCTTTTCCCTGCAGTACCCTAAAAGGCTGTGGGAATCTCTAGAAATCCCCCGACTACTTCCTGGCCCTTACTGCTCTCTTAGCTTTCCCTGGGGAAGCAAGGCTTGTGTTTTCCAGCTATGTCCTGGCCTGCGGTCTTACTGACACAAAGCAGAGGGGAGTGCAGCAGCTGTGGTCAAACTTTGCCCTGAAATACTTCACCTCCACAATTTCCTCTCTGGAGGTCAATCCCCTGCTGCCCTCCCTTGTCTTCCCATGCCATGCTTGGAGAACCCACATACCTGCATGTTGACCTGGATGGGCTGTCTCTCTCCACTCTTGGTATGGGGCACCCCTTCTGTGTCATAGATCCCCGTGTAAGAGGCCACCTGTGCATCCCTTGATATCTCTTCCAGTGGGACATTGACGCCCCCGATGCCCATTGTCCTGCAAAGAGACAGGATCTGGCATTTCAGCAGCCCTGCACGTCCCCTTCCCTAGCTGTATGGAGCCAGACTCTGTGCTGGGGGATACTTCAGGGATTTTATCAGACCTGCAGGTGCTGCTGACTCACTGGGGCTCCTGAAAAATGTCAGGGTTCTGCCTCATCCAGGGAAGGTGTAGAAAGGCAGGAGAGATCTGATCTCGAGTAGCTGGGGAGAGGTTAGTCATATCCCTTCTGCAGGGCTGTCTCTCCACCCAGAGCCGGGTCCCCATCTGCATCCTCCCCGGTCCCAGTCCCTGTCGTGCTGCAGCGATACTCGGGCACGGTGCGGCACTGATAGGCAGGGACAGAGGGACCTACCTCTTCTCTCTGCCTCCAGGACAAGCCCCAGGGAAGGAGGGAGAAACGGAGCGGGGCTTGAAAGAGCTCGAGGAGAAGGAGGGGAGGGAGAGGGAAGGAAGCATCTCCCAAACGCGGCCTCTCTCCCTAGCCAGCCGGGAAAAGCAGTGGTAACAGCTGGCCAGGGACCTAGAAACGGAGCCACCAAAGCAAAAGGGCGGGGAGGGAGAAATCACGGAAACCCCGTGCTGTCACATTGCCAGGAAAAAATATTAAACCTCTAAAAATAAAGCAGGAGGGAAGGGAGGGCCGGGGGAGCGGCCCCGGGGCGTCTGCACTTACGTGGCCTGGACGGTGCCGGGCCGAAGAGCCACCTCGATCTTGTACTTGGCCCCGGTCAGCAGCTTGATGGTGCGGTTCTGGCCGAAGCGCTGCCCGTCCACCTTGAAATACACCGCCCCGTCGTTGGGCTGGATTTTGAGAGAGACGCTGATTTTCACGAGGCTGGGGATGTCGCCCATCGCTTGTCTCCGGGGGGGGACGGG
>NW_009952566.1:3083715-3122384 GCF_000747805.2 Chaetura pelagica
CTCTGCGGGGACCCCTCCCCTCCAGGGGCCCCCGCTCCGCGGGGAGCCCTTCCTTCCAGAGGCACCCCCTCCGCGGGGAGCCCTTCCTTCCAGAGGCACCCCCTCCGCGGGGAGCCCTTCCTTCCAGAGGCACCCCCACCGCGGGGAGCCCTTCCTTCCAGAGGCACCCCCACCGCGGGGAGCCCTTCCTTCCAGAGGCACCCCCACCGCGGGGAGCCCTTCCTTCCAGAGGCACCCCCACCGCGGGGAGCCCTTCCTTCCAGAGGCACCCGCACCGCGGGGAGCCCTTCCTTCCAGAGGCACCCCCACCGCGGGGAGCCCTTCCTTCCAGAGGCACCCCCACCGCGGGGAGCCCTTCCTTCCAGAGGCACCCGCACCGCGGGGAGCCCTTCCTTCCAGAGGCACCCCCACCGCGGGGAGCCGTCTCCCAAAGGCTGATGGAGCCCTCTGGGATGGGCTCGCAGCATCTGCGTAGCGGTCGGCAGGAGCCAGAGCTGGCTGAAAGGGGAGGGCGGGGAGCAAAGACGTTTTTGTGGCTCTTCTCTCCCCCTGTGTGGCAGGAGGTTTTTGTGAGGCACCGTGTCATTTTCTTGCTCCCTGAGGAGCCACTAATATTTTGTTCAGGGTTTCTGTTGGGATTATCTGAATCACTTTATTGCAATCTTCATTTTTTTAATAGGAAAAGGTAACGCTGTAATTGCAGCATCAGATCAGAATTTCATTTCTTTAAGTCTAATACTACTCTTTACTAATGGCTGGTATAATTTCTTTAAAGAGAAAGATCTTTGGAACCAGGAGTTGTAGCACAATTCAACTCTCCACGGGTCTCATTCTCATCTAACAGCTGGAGGTTGATTTTAACCCAGGAGCTGTTTGTGCATCCTTTCCATTCTTTTGCATTCGTTCTTGTTTGCTGTTAAAACTGCCACAAGAGTTGCCCCCAAATATGTTTTTTGTTTGACATTATGGCAGAGTTAATGATTTTGTTAGGAGACTTTCTCAGCTACACATTGCACTGGACCTGACCTTTTCTTTCTTTTTCTGGAGCTGGGATGTACACATGATAGTAAAATGTAATACTGCTAAGCCAAATGGGAGATACAGCATTAGCTAGCTGCATTTCTTTGTGCATGGAAATTAATTAGTGAATTAATTTTATTATTAACATTAAGCAAAAGAATACGTTCTGCTGAAAACTTAATGGCTGAAAAAGATATAATAAATCTTACTGTATTTGCCTTGATGAGGCATCCAGCTAAGAACAGGGTTCATAATGTGCCCAGCCAGCCAGGTTTCCACAAAGATAAGGGTAGGGCATGATCCCTGCCCCTCAGAACTGTGTATATGGTGAGTTTTTTTAAGTAACATCCTACCTTCAATAGCAGTCACTGGCAGCAGGGACTCCCTGTAAGGAAACTGTTACACCTTGTGGCCATTGATTCTCCCACTGAACAATCAGGAGTGAAACAAATGCTGTTAAAAAAGCCCCAACACTTCCTTATGTATGATGAGGTAACGCCATTTATCAACATTGATGTATGAGAAGAATCTTTGGGCTTGGTCAGTCACCTAAGACTCTTGTGTTGTTAAGGGACACCAAGAAAAGAGTAGCTGCATCTAATCAAGTAGTAAATTGTGGGAGCAACTCATCCCTGAGTGTGCACCAACATTTGATCACAAATCATACACTGGACTCCATTAATTTGATGCAAAGTTCTTTGCTGACTTTAAAGGTCGTCAAAAGCAGTCTAGCAACAGTAAGGTAAAATGAATGGTCTTGAAGGTATCTTGGAAGTTACCAGACAATCAAGAGGTATGCACAGTTTTTCAGCTGAGGAGGCAGCTACTATATGCAGACACAACAGTATGGCTCCACAAAAGAAGGCCACATGTGCATTTCTCTGTATCTTTCTTTTATTTTTTTATTTTTCTTTTTCCCTTCAGTGCAACAGAATTCTCATTTTATCATTATATTCTGCTGCAACTGCTGTACTTTGTGGTTTGTTGAAAGTTTTGCCTGCGGCAATTGCCACTGCTCTAATTTTAAATGTAACTCAGTACGAAATCACAGAGGCCTTACATGTGGGGAATCTGATAGTATCACTTAGTGGTGTGTGAAGAATAATGGCCACTGCCAGGGATCAGTTTTACTCACCTCATGGGTCAGACATATCATGTTGTAGTAAATTGTGTGTAGCTGAAGACATTGATTGCAATTAGTTTCCCAAGTACAAGCGAGGTCAGATCTATAACGAGGTTTTTTTCCCCTTGTTATTTCTGCCTGAATGATCATCTTTCTCTGGACTCAGCTCAGGCTGTGACTTTATTGCAGACCACTATGGCAAAAAGTGACAAATGTAAGGGAAAACTATAAAAGCATCATGTTATGGATTACATATGCATAGGCTGAGTAACTGATTTCCATGTGAAAGTGAAAAGTGGTGAGAGTAGAACACTTAGGAAGAAGGAATTTTAAATGTTGGCACTGCCTTTCTTTTTATCAATCTTGTAACTTCGCATGCTTGTTGCATTCACCTGTCTGATCCTACCAGATCCTCTTTATCAGTATAGATCAAGGGGAAGGGCTGCCTTTGCTAAGTCTTTCTGGGAGGTTAATTGTGTTGCTGCCCACCTTAGTGGCCCTGACCAGCCTCACCTGGGACCTCCATCCACACATCTGTTCATGGGCCCTATTTCAGCTTAGCCCTGGGCTTTTAGTCCCTTTCTGCTTTATGCTTAGGAGTGCTGGTCTCCAGTTCTGCCATAGACATATCCAGCCATGGATGCACTGACTTTGACCTGCAGGGAGACTGTCTGGCTTGACCTCAGCACATTTGTGGAGATGCTTGATGCTGTGGGCTGCTCCCTCACTGAGGGTGGTGGGATGGGCCCTGGCTAGAGAAACCCATGCCCTTCTAGTCCCCATGGGAATTTTCTATGGGTCCCAGCCTCCAGGCTGCTGCATGTTTACCTGATATTAATTGCTTGGTATTCTGTCAGGAGCAAAATACCTGCAAGAGGAAGGAAGCAGTGTGGATTTGCCAGGAGCACAGAGCAGATATACTGCTGTTTACAAGATTCAAAGCAAAATAGTTAATCGAAGACTTAGGACAAGGTCTCATTTCTTCTAAGACTTAGCAATACTTTACGTCCAGGAACAAGAGATAATTTCCTGTATCTTCCTCCATTCTCTATGCCTACATTTAAGTGGTGGGAATCTTTAGTGTCTTTGTAAAGTTAAAAACTGCTTTTTTTGGTGGTTTTTTTGTTTCCTTTTTTGATGGATATTTTTTGTTTGGGTGGGGTTTTTTTTCAGCTCTTCAAGTCTACTTTTTGTTTCCCTGGCACCTGCTGTCTGAAGTCAGCAAGGTACATTAAGCTAATTCCCTTCCCTTGGGGCAGGAATATTGCAGTACTCTCTTGTGCCCTGGTGAACTCCTTAGTACTTTTGAGGGGAGTGGTGAGCTTCCTCAAATGAGTTGCAGTCAGCATGCTCAGCTGTTCTCATCTGTTGTTTTTTCTTCTCAGGGCTAAGGAAGTATCTCATACTGCAGCTGCATCCTCTGAGATCTGTCTCTTGTGCTCAGGCCTTCCCTGCTGTGGCTACATTGCCTGCATGTATCACTGATAAGGAGCTACTGTAGGGAAGAGGTGACTGTGTGACAGATGAGGTTTGGGCGTATGCAATGAAAAGCTAGAGTTAATACACAGATAGGCTATGGTCTATGTTTTATGCTGATCCAATTAATCTAGAAAACATTGTGAAGAGATCTGCTTCGTCTCTTGACTGCATCACTCAGTGTGATCTCTCTACACATGATAATATGTCAACTGTGTAAGCTTTTCAGTGTTATAATTTATGCAGGCACTTAGAGTTAATGTGCTAATCCTGCTGCATAGCTCCACATAATTAAATATATAAACATACCTTGAGGTCAGAACAAGGTGGTTCATTTATGATGGCCAGTTCACAGCATTTAGATTCCAAGGTGAGATGGCTGTAAGTCTTTTCACACTTGCATCTCTGATTCCTTTCTCCACTCAGTGCTAAATTTGGAAATGTTCGGGTTTCTTTTCAAGAAGTGGATGCAAAGCCACAATCTCTCATTCACTAAAAATAGCCATATGTGTGATTCTGTATGGAGTGAACTGTACTGTGACTTGCACCTACCAGCCCTCAGTTTAATACTGTGCAGAGATGAGAAAGGGTTTTACTGAACTGTAAGCCAGATTGAGTCTTTATCACATTTTCAAACAATTTATGTATATTATTTTCCCTGTCTAGACAGTTATTTTGAACATGCAACATTTAATTTAATTTCCCCTGGAAATGCAGTTTGATTTGCTGGAGAGATGCACATTTATGGAGAACTTGTGCTCTGTTACAGATGGAGTAGGCTTATGGCATTTACAATGCAGCAAACATGTTTGAAGAGCTGCTTGCAAGGGCTAATAGAGACAGCAGTGAAGCTGATGTAACAAGCTGAGAAAATGGCCTGTCTTCCTTGCAACTGACATGTTTATTTGTGAGGAGATGGTTCCAATTTTTGGTATTGTATGGAAAATCTCATTGCCAGAGGTCAGTGTTCACAAAGGAGACAGAGGAGCTTAAAAAAAAAAAAAAAGAAAAAAAAGGCTTACTTTTTTTGAATGAAGGGAGAAAATCCCCTGGGGCATATCCTTGTAGGACTTCTCACATTGCTGGGGATCACAGTCCTTTTTATCCTAGTGTCCCAGCTGTGTAAGATCCTCTTCCTTTCCCTATTGGCTGAGGTACTCACAAGGTACAGACTTCCCGATCCACCTTCTTATATATCCCCCCCTAACAGATATCCACCCCTCTGCTTCCTACATCACATGTATCATTAACTCTATGCAAAGTTTGGGATTCTCCTGTAGAGAAATTTTATTTGTTGATTCTTAAATCTGGGTTTACACAATGCTGCTTTCACCCAGACATGCAGGAGATGTTCTTAATCACCACTTCTGTAAAGACACATCTGGTATTCCTATGAGTCAAAATCAGTTTGGCACTTGGCTCCAACCTGCTTGATGAGGTGGCACCATTTTACAGGACTGTCTTCTCACCCTTTGTTGTCATCTCTGTTGGTAAAGACATTCCTTTTGTAAAGGCACAGCAGCTGGCATTCTCATCAGTACAAACTCCCATCAGTCTCTAAGCTAGACCCTTGCTCAGATAAATGTGGTTGATCAGATGACTTTTTTTTTTTTCTTTTTTTTTTTTTTTTTTTTTTGTTCCTGTATGTCCATTACTCTTTGGTCATGGTGAGCTTCTCGTCAAGCAACACCTCCAAGTCCTTCTTCTCAGAGCTGCTCTCAATCTCTCTGCCCTTTTTTTTTTTTTTTTTTTTTTTTAATGCTTGCAGGACTGGACCCTGAAGTATCAGCAAAACCCCAGAATTTTCTGAGGAAATACAGTAGCAAGATCTCCCATACAAGAACAGATTGCATGCCAGTAATGGAAGCTGAGATACTCAACTCTGTTGCAGATTGTGCTATTGTGACAAAAGTTGCTAATCCAGCATCACACACCTCTACCCACTTTGGACAAAAATGGGGAGAAAAGGGAAGTTATAGCAGGCTTCCACAATGCAGGTTACTTTCTGCTAGACAAAGCTCTGTTGTCCCCTCTGTGGAGAACTAGAAGAAATACAGCTCTTCCTCTCTCTCATGTCCATTGCTGCTCTTTGGGAATGGCTGCACAAAGATGCATCAGCAGTCTAGGTTGTCCCTCACACCTGCCATGGCCACTGTATTGTTAAGGAACATTTTGTTTCGCATGAATTATATAGCTGATCAGCAGATTTCTGCCTGGGGGAAGACAAAGGGCTGATTCCCCTGTGGTGTGATGTGTGATAAATGAAGCCAAGCCTCAGTGTTTAAAGAAAAGGATTGGTCCAGGCAGAAAAGACAGAAAGACAAAAGGAATAGCTGAGCTCTGAAGATGATATAGAAGCAATAAAGAGAAATGATGTATTATAGAAGTATTTGCTTGCAGCTAATATCAGATGGAAGTAATTTTATGCGTTGATATTGAGTTGCTTAAGTAGCAAATTGTAAATTCTGGAGTCATTTGCTTTGTGCCACTGTGTCTAGAATTGCATTTCATACCTCCAAGGGCATTCCATGCAGGTCAAGGAAAAACTGAGCTTTTGTGAAATTGTGGGGTTGGCATCCTTTTATGTTCACACAAAACCACTTTTTTAGTATAAAGTCATATAGATGTTCTACTGAAGAGGATCTGTCCCTGGACATTTCTCATCATCAGTTTACCCTGTAGGGCTCTGTCATCCTGACTCAGCACCAACACTGAACCAGCAGGAGCAGGTGAGCAGGAAAACCTGTGGAAAGGCTGCCTTCAGGGAGGAAGATGCTGACAGATTCTTTTGTCTTTGTTCCCCCTAAGCCCTTCCAGCCAGGGGAGGGGTTTCCTTTCCTCAGGTCTGAGGGACAGCAAGGTAGAGACAGAAGGAAAACCTAACTGTGAGCCAATTCTTGGTCTCTAATGCTTGCCCCGGGCCCTGTAGCATTATGGCTTCAAGGCAGCTGATAAAGGGATAGTTTGGCTTCCAGCCATACAGTGAAAGGTATTTACTTTGAATTGTCATTATATAGGACTTCTATTTTTGGGTTATTCAGTCAGAAGAAAAAAAAAAAAGTGTCCCTTTTCCCAAAGATGGAACTACTGCAATGAAAGGGAAGAAAAGGAAATAATTCACCTTATTAAAGCAAAAGGAATTACTGACCAAAAAAGACATTATGTAGGAGAAGTCTACAAGTTCCTAAGTCCATCAAGTATCTCTCTAAGGATTATGGGAAAAAGGGAGCTGTTACAGAAATATAAATACAGTTAGATTATCTCAATTCTGGAATACATCTTTATTTCAGGCCCTGGGACTGGTAGGTGGATCTTTTACTGTAAATGTAACACAAAGCTTTTAGATTGCATTTAGTGGTAAATTTTTAATTTTAGCTCAGTTTCTAAAGAGCATGAAGGTTTTATTAGATATGTGTAAGCTTCTGTCTCTCTAATAATTTTAGAATCTGTTGGTTAATGTCATGTACACTAGACAGCCAGAGAATGGGAAGCATATATTGAGTCTTTGATTTGCAAGCTGCCTAATGGGTGATTGGCTTGGTCAGAATTAGGGCCTTTAACAGCAATCAGATCCTCACTATAGCATGATTTACAGTAACAAATGAACAATGTGCTGAGGTTTTGTAGGTTTCAGAAACAAAACCCAAACGATGTAATAACACATTAAATGATCACAGAAAGGTATGCTTTAGGCAGAATGCACTGCAAAGGGAATATAGCCCGAGGTTGCTGGTACAGACGGGTGTTCTTCCTGAAGATGAGACTGGAGTGGTCATTTAAGCAGCAGCTGCTTGAGAAAGGCCTGGAAAGGAAATCTCAATTCAGACAGTGAGAAGAAATATTCAGCAGTGAAGCACTAACACATATAACCAAGGAAGGAGTGCAGTCTTATCTGTGGGAGAACTGCTAATTAGGCATCAGTAAGGAATGGCTGGAGAAGGCCTCTGAGGGTTCTTCTAACCTTCTGCTGCTCTGTCACAGATCTTCTCAGGCTTCTGTATGCATCTGAGTCAAACCTTAGACAAACAGGGTCAAATGGAGAGCAGGAATTTCTGTCTGCAGAAGTCCCTTTTTGGGGATCTTTGCAAGTGGCAGAGGTGAGAGATGGAGTAATTGTAGGCTCAAACCTTATCTGAACAGGCTCAGCTATAAAAGTGTTTCAGAGTACTGTGCATGGGAAAATACTTTCCTCTTGGCAATGCAGCAGCCTACTTATTGCCTTCTGTATACCACCACCCTTCCTTCCACATGGAGAAGAGGGATTGTGACTCTGATATATATCAATGTCACTGTATAGATGGTTGCTCTATCACCCAACCCTACTCAAGAAGGGGAATTGAGAAAAGGAAAGGTGACTTGTGGGTTGAATTGAAAACAGATTTAATAGAATTAAAATAATTAACTAATATTAACCCCAATACTAATATAAAATACGAAGTTATACTCATCTCCAGATGGTAGCTGGGAGCTGTAACAAAATTCACCCGACCTGAATAGCTGACCCACTAATTGAGGGCATCTCTATTAGTGCAATATTGTTCCTGGTGCACCATTGTAGGAGTGATGGACACCTTTTGTTCCTCTGGCAGACCAAAAATGGTAGCCAGCTGTTCAGTTTCCTCCATCTCTATTGTAGGAGTGATGGACACCTTTTGTTCACTGACCCTCAGCAGCCCCACAACGGAAGGTTCCTCTGGCAGACCAAACATGGTAGCCAGCTGTTCAGTTTCCTCCATCTCCACTGCTGCTACACCAAATGCCCACTGGTACCCTCTTGGATCCTTGAAATACCCTCTCCTGAGGTCGTGTATGCTGAGAATGCGGTGGGGTATCTGGGCCAGTTGCAATAGGGTTCATGTTTCTCTCCTTCATGACAGCTGTAATCCTTACATGTACTTTGCAGGTCACTTAAAGATGGAGACTATGTGGTTACCTCTTTGTCTTGCACTACCTTTGGTTGACCTGCTCTTCTGGCAGATTTTCCCTTCTGTCTAGGGCTGACTGCTGTTGGCACTGGTTCAATCCCTGGGTCAGCTGCATCACCTGTCACCAGGGTCAGAGTAGCTGCATTACCTGTCACTGAGGTCTGGGTAATCACAGTGGGTATTACCTGGACTTCAGCGATCACATTGCAGAGATTTGAGTATCTGCTGGGGTAGCTGCAGTGCCTGCTGTGGGGATGGTCAGGGTCTAAGTAGTGCTTGTACAATGTAGCACTTGTCACCAGGGCTGAAGCAGCTTCAGGTCCTGTCGTGGGAGCTGGTGGGGTCTCAGTAGACACTGTGCTCATCGTGGGGCCTGGGGCAGCTGTGGTGCTTGTCGTGGGGCTTGTCAGGGTCTGAGCGACTGTGGTGCCAGTCAGGAAGGGTTGTGGGGTCTGAGTAGCCACAGAGCATGTCAATCTATAGCAACATTCTCTGAGGCCAAAACATTCAAAAGGCTTATGAAAATATTGAGGAACATGGATGCATCCCAAGGGTATTGCCAGTCCTCAAAAACCATTGACTATAACCCGAGGGTGTAATTATAAACTACATTCACTAGATGACTCCCAAAGCCAGATGAAGCCACTGGCCCTGTCTCACATGGCACTATGCCCAGGATAATAAAAGCTGGCTAAGTCCAAACCAGCCTGTACAAATGCGCAAAACCATAAAACCCACAAAACAATACCCCTAAGTCCACCCACAGAAGTGACAAACCATGCAACACCACCAACGAACAGTGATAACATCTCCCACAGCTACTTAAAGAAATATCAGAGGACTCCACCCAATAGCAATTTCAGTTGCTCTATCATAATGACTGCTTGTAACGAATATGATCAAATCTGTTTAAAACTTCAACCCTTCAAGATTCTCAGATAAAAAATCTACATTTCTCCCAGATAAGCTCTTGGATATAAATGCCAAAAACATGCCAAATAATGGTTGTAGTTTAGACAGTTGCTCAGTCACCTGACCTCAGAAGGGGAATCAGGAAAAGGAAAGAAAGTTCATGGGTTGAAATGAAAACAGGTTTAATAGAGCAATAACAATGAATTAATATTAACCCAAATACTACTACAGGTTACTAAGTTATATTCAGCTTCAGATGGCAGTTACGAGCTGTGTGCTTCTCGTAGTGCAGGCTGAATGCTGACATTATGATCATGACAGCTGCAGTGAGAATGCACAAAACCACAGAACAGCAAACAGAGGACTGTGCCTCAGGCACGGGACAGCAGATGAGATGGATGGGACCCTCTTCGGAAGGCAACCATGGTAGAAGAAAATACCCATTCCCACAAACTTCCCGATGTGTAGAGAGGGTGACATTTATGGTGTGGAATACTTGGGTTGACCAGCTTGGGTCAGCCGCCCTGGGCTTCACCCTTCCTCACCCACTGCACCTGTGTGGTTCAAAACTACCTTTGACCTTGGGGACTACAGAAACCTGCATAGCAGAGCTGGGTATAAATTAAAACTTGGTGGTCATTTAAGCAACAGCTTAAATTGTCTCTTGTTCTCACAGAACTGACTCTGCAAATGCATCTTGTCTCTTGTTCTCACAGAACTGACTCTGCAGCTTCTGAAAACCACAGCTTCTCTGAACAGAAAAACGATTTTATAATTCTATCCTAGCAAAACCAGGACAGTCAACTTTTGGAAAATTATGGCTTTGCTTTATCTTTTACCAAATATAGCTAAATAAGATCTGGAATAAGTAAAAGATCCTTGTAGAGAGTGACATTCTGAAGTGCTTTATGTGATGGACTGGTCTAATCCATTCATGCCTATTAGACATCTACCCGTTTTAGGAGGCCTCAGCATTAAACTCCAAAACCTGATCAAGTCTGATAAGCAAATTTCTTGTATCAGCAGGGGGCGCATCGTCATTAACCAAACGAGGGCCCTCCAGCTCGCTGCCAGACCCTCATGCTCACCCACTGGGAGTCAGGCTTCAAGGCAGGATGAAGTGTCAGAACTGCTGAGTTGGAAACCTGTCTCTGAGATCTTTTTGGCACACGCCAAGCGGCAACACAGCACACCACCCTTTTGGTTGTTTTTCTAAAATTCATGTATTTGCAGAGCGGGCCTGATTTTTTAGGATTGGGCACTAAAATGTTTAGTTAATTTCCCAGGACTCTGCCATCAAGGCTAGCTGTATGTGGTACAGCTGAGCGTTTTGTCAGGCTGTTGCCTGTTCTGTCAGAGGAGAACTATAAATACACATGTGCTTCTGTGTTTCCCTATCTCTCACTTTGTAAGAGGAAATGGGCTTGTTTTCATGTGATTAGCGAGCAGAGGAACTTGTGAAAGTGACACAGCTGTACTGTAAAAACCCCAGTCCCCAGACTTTGCTGCCAGAAGAACTAAACTGCCAGTGCTGATAGACCTGAGAGCAGGATCGCCTGAGACATGGAGCGAGAACCGATGCGCATAAGGGAGGGCTACTTGGTTAAGAAGGTAAGTGGGAAGTTTTTGACTGAGTGTGGAAGAAAGCTAACTCTGAACAGACTGGGGAGATGTAGGGAAACATATTTTGGTTTCAGTTATTAATAAAAAGGATATTTTTTTCCAAGAAAAGGTAACTGAACAGAATTCCTAGAGCAGTAAAACAATGTGGTATTAGTGATTATAGAGGTACTTGCTAGCATTTTGCACTACCTCAGATGCACCTTTGGATCAAAAGATCTGCATTTTTACTAAGTAACCTAATGCTGTTAGTGAAGCTTAGCAAAACCTGTAAGAGCTTGAAATGGCTATGGCCTACACAACTGATTAGAGTTCAGATTGCCTTGGCCTAGAGACAGCGTGTGGAGCCACGTATGCTTCCCTTCTTTGAGAAGGCAGTTGTTGCCCCACAGCAACTTCTGCTCTGGAGTCTTTTGCAATTGAGCCTATGGCGTAAGGCTTTGACTTCCATTTAAATCTGAAAGGAGGTACCTTCATCAAGTAATCACAAAGCTGCAATGGTGCTGTCAGGAGGAAGGAGGGAGCCAGACTTGTGCTGATCTCTAGTTCCAATGGCTTGATATATAGAGCAAGTGGTTCACAATTCCTCTGTGACAGGAGAATGGCTATAAACTTGGATGCTGGCACAATCCAAACTGTGTGCCTCACTGGGTCTAGTGGCAAAAAGACGTGTACAGAACTGCCAGTATCAGTCCCTCACATTCCTGTGGGTGCTGGGTCCCGAAGAAGTCTCTCTGGGCAGGTACTACTCAAGTTGCTGCTGTGTGCTGTTGCGATATCAACAGGGAAGTGGAAATTGCACCTATTTCCCAGAACAATGCCCTAGGTGGGCCTGTCGTTACAGAAGTGAGCTTATGCTGGTGGTGAGGAGCAGCAGTGCTAGAGGAAGAGCTGGAGGCCAAAAGGAACAGAAAATAGAGATCAGACAGGTGCTAGCTGTTTGAAACGTCAGTGAGGCTGTTGTGAATTCCACAACCAGAGCTTCCAGCAGGGATAAGCATGCTGCTGATTAACCTAACCTGCTAATTAGGTACTCCTATCCTTCATGCCTGCAAATTGAAACCAATGATTTGACCTCCTAAAAGAGTCATCCATGTAGACACAGCTCTCTGCAGAGAGCAAAGGCCATTTGTCACTGATTTGATCAGTGCTTTAGCTGGGACAATGTGATCACCAATCCATGTGGGTTCAGACTTCTTCTGAGCCTAAAAAACAACTGAGTTTCTAGAAAGTTGGTCTAACAAAGGGAAGTTGTGTGTGTTTTTGACATTGTTGTTCCAAAAATAGATTCTTTACCCAGTGTGCAAAGTCCAATCCACATAGGTAGATGAGATATCAAGTTTATTACAATCTTGCACAGGATCAGGTGTTAGCAGGCTCATACCAAGAAACTAGCACATGTTAGTAACAACACAGTGGATATTATTACATTCCAGCTTAAGATGAGGTTACATTGTAGCCTTGGTTGGTCCATGGGCTAAAATCAATAAAGGGTGTTTTGGCTTAGGGGTTTGATTTAAAGATTTACACCAGCACTGGCTTATCTGATTTGGGGCATTCTCCTTTTGTTACCTGTGTGGTTAACCCTGCTTTGTCCTGTCCTGGAGCCAGCCCATCAGTCCAGCAATTTTCACCCTAAGCACAGTTGTTCCAAGTCTCATTTAACAAAGTGGCTAATGATTTTGAAGAGCATTTCAAGGAACCACTTATCTGTATCTGCAGTATTTGGAGCAGATGTCACAATTTAATTTTTAGTCCAAGAAAATAAAATCCACCTTCCTCTTTGCTTTTCTTTTATGAGATGTTTTAGATGAGAACAATGTGACTGTATTTGGGTTGTTGATGGGGTGGATCTGACTGCCAGTCTAACACTGTTCCATGGTGGCTTCCATTGGCAGAGCATGTCAGAGTCTGGCCTTTGGGAAGTACTGGACTTGTCTGTTTATGAGCAGATGAATTGTAACCTGTGGCAAACCCACAAACTAGAGGAAATTGCAACAGTTCTTGTCTTATCACCTTACTTGATTTCTTAGCAGAAAATCAACCAGTGTGTAAATCTGGGCTCTCAAAAATGGTAAATTCCTATGACTTATTTAGAAAAAAAACCCAAAACCAAAAAACAGCAGTTAACCCCTGTGTGGTACCTAAATGAGACTCTTTTTTTGTAAGTTCCCATTTAGCTGCATTTCTAGAGAATGCCCAGGGCAGTGACTTTCCTTTGGACAGCAGCATTCAGTTGTGGGGCACCTTCTGCTTCCACTGAGGGCTGCAGAGGCTGAAAGCAGGTCCTGCTCTTAATAAGATCTCGGCTGACAATTTTTCATCCCTGACCTGTATCTGAACATGAGGTCTGATTCAGAGTGCAAGCTGTTCTTGGAAGGTAGGGCAGAAAAAAAGGACGAGACAGAGAAGGCATTTGGGGAATAAAAAGACTCGGCATGTTTCTGCCCTATCCACTTCTGCAGAAATACAAAATGCACATGTAACTAACTCTGCCCAGCTCTCACGTTTAATGCACCAGAACAAGCCACTTGCACAGCACAACAATGCCTGCCTTGCTCCTATTGGCAGCTTTAGCACTGCTCAGCACCCATGGGCTGAGGATGGGTGCTTTAGATGGAGTTGTAGGAGGGGGAGGATACATTTAGGTCTCTTTTTGTAACAGAAATGGTAAGGGAAACTAATATTTTTTGAAAGATGGCATCTGATTTGGAGCCCACAGATCTTGATTTGCTTTGATAACTCTTTAGAGGAACTGTTGGTATTCGGCATATCTAAATGTTATTTTGGCATTTATCTAGAGTGCAACAGTCTTAGTAATTCTAGTGGTTAATTGTGCTCAAGACAAAGAAATACATTGTTCTCCGAGTCCCTGAGTTTTGCTGTGTGTTTTGCCATATGTAGGATCTGGCCCTGTCTTTATCTCTCTGTTCTTTGCATCTAACAGCTGTGATTCAGGAACAGGAAGTAAAAGCTTTAAAAGATGAAATTAAACACCTCAATTCCTCACCACAGCAGCTGGAAATCTGCAGTCTTAGGCCCTAAAACTGTTTGTTACTCTTACAGCTTGTTATTTTATGTCTAGAAATCCTCTGAGGTGTGTTCTTTCTTATCAGACAGCCAAGCCGCAATGACTGACTATTGTAGCATAAAGTCCTACATACAGCACAGGATGCCCAAATTAACGAAGCCATCCTAATCTTCCAGTTCACATCCAGAAATGTTGAGAATTATTCATAATATTGCTATTATGTAATCTTGAAGACAGTGTTTGGGACTAACTGCTACTGAAAAGAAACACCTGCTGGGGCACACACAGCACTTTTGGAAAAATTCATGCTTAGGGTGACTACAAGAGGAAATTAATGGTGATCAGAAGAATAACAACTACATTTTTTTTTAACTGCCTGGTAAAATGGGTGTGGTTGTGGTATGTTCCCCTTCAGGCACTAACTATAGTTATTTTAGCATCAGGCAGACCCTCCCTAGAAGGTTGTATCTTCAGTGGGAATCATGTGAAGAGTGATTTCTTGAACATAATGCACACGGTAATTTATTGATGCAGGGCAGCATGTTTAATACCTGGAAGCCCATGTGGGTCGTGCTTTTAGAAGATGGAATTGAATACTACAAGCGGAAGGCTGACAACACCCCTAAAGGGATGGTCCCACTAAAAGGAAGTTCTGTCAATAGCCCATGCCAAGATTTTGGCAAAAGAATGGTAAGTACATTTTTAATAACAATGATTGACATTATGCTTATACTCCTGGAGGCACTGAAGGTGCAAAAGGCTGGTGTTTACAAATTCCTTGTAGTCGTCCTACTGGCAGCTCTTGTCTTAGAAGGTCACAAACATCACTTGTGTTGTATTTGAAAGGTGTGAATGCTTGGAAAAAAATTGCAATACTTCAGGAGGAGCAATTCAGAAAGTGTTTTTGTTTTTTAAAATCTCTGAGTCTGTCAGAGAGCAGAGCTAAAATATATTGTTGTGAGGACACTTAGCTGAATGGCACAAATCCTGTATTAAATATAAATCTAGATGCCACAGAATAAAGGTACGGGAAACTATTTCATGAGCAGTGGAAGCATGTATTTATTGTCAAAGAGCAACAACTGGCTGCTCAGACAGGAAGGAGATAAATGCTGTGACACCAACGCCCAAGTAAAGCTGTAATTCCAAACCTTTTTATTACAATTTGGTAACCACCTGACCCCATGCTTCACATTAATGCAATCGGTATGAATTGCACACTGCATCATTACTTTTAGGGCTTTTGCAAATGACTATGAGTCATATCTACACTCAGAGAGACAAAAAATTGAAACTGACTTAGAGAAAGTAGTTCAAATGTTGCCTACACATTTGGGATCTCTAAGGTCGAGGGTAAGAAAGTACCTCAGTGCACAGGCTGAGTTACCAATTGACAGTGAAACACACAGATCTCTATATTCACAAATCCAGAGTCTTATTTGACAGAAATTAAGATACAGGAAGATAAATGCACAAGCATACATATTTTGTTACAGGGTTCCTGAGAAATAGTTCTTGATAAAGCAGGATTTCTAGTATGAGCAAAGAATCTTATCTTTAGTCAGTCATTTGTTATTTTAGAGGCTCAGTTTCATTATAATGGGCATTATATACCCAGGAATTCTTCTGACCATCGGGTCCCCTAGAATCTGGAAGATTATCCAATTACAGTGTAAAGAACTGTATAGTGAGGATGACTGATGAAAGAAAGGAGTCTCTGAGAGCATTAGAAAAACAGGAAGTGTGAGAGAGAGCAAGCTGCACATTCTCATAGCAGTAAAATGAGGAGAATGTACCTTTCCTTAGGTTTTGTGTTAAGTCCAGTCAGAATCCCTAGTGTCAGGGCTTTCCTTTTTCCTTCCTTTCTTTTATTTCTTCTTTATTTGTTTTATTTTTTCTCTTTTTCTTCTTTATGCAGATCCCATATTTATATGAAAAATAAAAAGTTGATCCATGTGGAGTCTTTCTGGACTTACATCTGTTAAGAAAATAGCGTTCTTAACTCAAAAGCTCAGTTTGAGGCATTGCAACAGAAGGATGGAGCAGAGAATAAAGATTGCTCTTAATTCTGTGCTGAATCAAAGAACTTGTAGATGGCTAAAATAGTTTTAGAGGGCCAGTAACTTGGAAATCTTACCCAGAACAAGATCATCAAGAGCTACCTGCTCTTCCCAGCTCTCTCTAGGTACCTCTTTGGACAAATGGGAGTTGTCTTAAGAAGAAGACTATGTTATCATGCCAGGAAAAGAGAATTGCATGATTCTGCATTCACCATCCCATGTCCATCATAGGTGGTTTTGATCCCTGAGCTGGCAAGGGCGATTGGGGAAAACAGAGAAAAAAGGAAGTATCTCAGCCATGGGGGCTGAGGCACCCAAAACACCTGAAGTCAGTTTGCTGAAGTCAGTTAAAGTGATCCAAATGATCTCAGCAGGTGTTGGAGCAAATCCTCCTTCTTGAGTTGGTGAGATTGTTCTGCAAGTCCATAGACCAATAGCCCTGGAGACATATTTTCTCTTAAAATTTGCACTGTTCAAACAGTCGAAACTTCAATGTGCTCGTTCATATGAGCAACGCCATCACTGGGATTGTTCTTACAAGTAGGTACTTCCCAATATGATTAAATCTAAATTTATACATGTATACCTTGAAAATGTAATATAATGATTTTTGTGTCTTAAATTTTACAAGTTTTCTATACCTCTGAATACAAAGCTTTGTTTTCCCCGTGACTTTCCTGTGGGTAGAGTTATCATGTATGGTTGCTAATACTCAGATTAACTTGTCCTAACACTAAGTCGGTGTTTAGTTCAATCTAATAGTCTAATTTTCTCAAAAGCAAAAAAAGATACACACCATCAAAGGGAGATTTGGTCACTTCCAGGATTGGAGACTCAACCTCTCCACCATTTTCATAGGAAGCCTGGATTTCTAGCTTAGTGGCCTAGCTTTCTAAAAGCTAAAGTTAAGAGAAAGAGCTTTCCCAGTCTGTAATGGAAATGAAAACTCTTCTTCAGCATTTCACTGTATGTTGCTTTTTAGCTCTTTGCTTTGAGAATGATGATTTTTCCTTTGATAAAAACTCACTTTGCTGCTTTGATATTTCATTCTATTAATCTGGTGTGTTAGCATGTCCCTTGGACATTGGGATTTGGAGAGATCTGATGGCTTTTCATGTGCACAGTACACTGATTTTTCAGGCTGTAGCTCTTTACTGCTTAATAGTAAAGGTGGGTGTTGTTAGAAATATGTACAGATAATAAATTATTACTTTTCTGTCTGAAATGGATTTTTGAGGACCCATGATTTGTAGTTTTGAATCTGTCTTCTGTGAAAGTCAATGGGACTTCTGCATAATTTCATGGCATCAGAATTTTTCCCATTTGCAATCTGGAAGATGCATATTATGGATGTTCAGAAATGTGCCATTTATAAATGCAGGCTTCAGTAGACTAATTCAAGTGTTTTGATTTTTTGCTGTAAATTCACTGCTCTCTGCTCTTTGACAATAGTCTTTACTTGCCCTCATAAACCATGCTGCTTGCTTGCTGATTAGCCTGTCAGTTTTAGATGCCTGCTGAGTCAAAACCTGTTGTATTTAGTTTAATGCAACTGTGGAATAAATTACAGTTCCACCTATGGGGAACTATGTTTTAAAGGAAGTGGAAACCCTCTTGACTATTTAGATCCAGATTTTCCACCCGAAGGATCACTGGATGAAAACGAGATCAAACATGGTGAGCTTTGTGAGGTTTTTTTTTTCAGGTTGGTGTTATTTTTGTTTTCTGCTTAGAATTACCTTTAAAAGATCTTTTCTCATTTTTGGGAAATACAGTCTTTCCACTGTTGCTGGTGTGTTTAGATAGTCAGTGATCATAAGGTGTAGCCAAGGGTCGGATGTATCATCTCCTTACCCATATCCAGCCCTTAAGGATTTGCAAGGCTGCAAATGTGTTCAGCTGCTCTCCAGTGTGACTGACGTTTTCTCCACTTGTGAATCACTAGCTGAGCAATATGATGTGTGGGGTTTTTTTCCCTCCTTCAGGCTGACCACATCTCTATAAATACTGTGAATTTCCACCCACTGTAAGCCTGTAGGGGCTGGGCATTTCAATCTTTCAGCTATATTGAACCTCCCAGCAAAAATTAAAACCAGCAGCTGTATCAGTGCCACTCACCTTGGCTGTACTGTCAATGTCAGGATTGCTTACAGGGAAGTAAAAAAAGGAGCCAGTTACCTGCACTGCCTGTTCATGCTTTATTTCAGAGTTTTGGGTTGTTTTAGATTAACTGTAGCTCTAAGGCACTTCTCATAGTTTCTTAGGCACAGGTAGGCTGTATGTCATGGTGGTACTAGGTTAGGCATGCCCAACTGGCTACAGCAAAGTGATATTTAAAAAAAAGTTTATTTATCATTCCAGTTTGTCTTCAAGCTCACTGTAGCCAAGCAGCAGGACCACTTTTTTCAAGCTGCCTACTTGGAGGAGAGAGATGCCTGGGTACGGGATATCAAAAAAGCAATTAATTGCATAGATGGAGGCCAAAGGTTTGCCAGAAAATCCACAAGAAAATCTATCAGACTGCCTGAAACAATCAACCTGAGGTTTGTTCTCATAATTCTGCTCCCTTGTTTACTTCTGTCCACAGGCAGTGTGCCAGATATGTAACCTCAGTCTGGAAGAGCAATGACCACGTCTGTCCGTGCTGCCTCTCTGGTTACATTCAAAGAGTCCTTTCTGCATGACTAATGGCTTCAGATCATACAATGTGGCAGAAATGAGCTGGACATCAGAACTGAGAATAAAATTTTTAATACATCATCTTTTACTAAAACCTGCTCATTTATCAAAGCATTTTGCTGATAGGGCGATTTCTGGGCACACTACAGTGCAAAAAGAGACCCTAGCCAAAATGTGATTCTTCCAAGAGAGGCATTTTTATACTCTATAGAATTTATTACAAAAATATTGTAAACCTTTTGTTTGCTGTCCAGAGAAATGGTGATGTTAGCCTAGTTTTTGGATGGTAAAGGGAGAATGATGCCTGCCAGAGAACTTGGAACTGGCAGAGGAAGAAGAGATAAAGGGCACACACAGGAAGCCATCTGTTTGTCAGTATTTAAAAACATTAAGCACAACTTATTTTTTGCCTCTGAGCAGTAAATACCAACATACAAAGCAGCCTACAGTACTCCTTACAAGACAATAAGACTGCACAGGGCCAAGATCCAACTAAGTCTGACTTCACGGGCTTCAGTAGAGGATCACCCTGACTAACAGGCCAAACGACTTAGCCTGTGACATTTAATATCCATCCATCTTGTCATTCCAGGACTCCAAGGAATTATGGTTGTGTGCAAGTGAAAAGCAAGTGGTAGGAAGGAAGTCACATCAGGGTTCACTGAGGTTACTTAAGGCCTCTGAGAGCATGCAGATGTCACAGTAACAGGATTTCTGCTCAGCCAAGGACCTTTGGGGCAACAAAGCACAAATCATAGAGCTCCCCTATTAGCACCAAGGCTGTGGGGTCCTGTGACAGTGCTTCAGCAGAGGTTGTTCCTCTGCTCACACTACAGTCACCACAAGTCATTCCAATCTCAATGAGGGCATGGTGAGCCATTTGTGTTCTCCCACCCCTCTGTTCCTGCAGCTGTGACAGTAATGTAGTGATGCCTCCAGGCTTTGCAATGTACATTCTTCAGGAGATTAAACTAATCCATGCTATAGCTCTGCAGAGAGCAATAAACCAGCAAAACATGAAGACCCCGTGAATGACAACTATATTATTGTAAAAGCTGGCTAAAGCATTTTATTTGCTAACAGTTGCTGTGGTTCTTTTAATGCACAGCGCTTTATACCTCTCAATGAAAGATCCTGAAAAGGGAATAAAGGAGCTGAAGCTGGAGAAAGATAAAAAAGTGTTCAATTACTGCTTTACGGGTAAGGAACTCTTGTCTGTCTTTTCCATACAATAAAGGGAGCACAGGGCCAAGAGGCTAAAGATAGATAAAACAGCTTGAAGCTCTGTAGAGCTCAGAGGAGTTTGAGAAGAACAGTTGGGAGATGTTTTCTTGACCAACACAGGAGGTGCTCATAGGTTGACAGGTGTTCAGTTATGGTCATGCTAAGTGAGAGAGTAAGAAGAAATTAAACCAGTGCCAGAAAGACTGAAGTAGATCTGTCTAGAAAGTTGGATTGAACACTTAACTACAGAAAACTTCTTCCTTACTGAAGTTTTCATTAACAAACTGTGTTGCATGGTAATTCCTGTCCTACTCGAAGTCAGTTCTGTGGGTGTTATAGTCAAAAGCCACTAAGTTTTGACAGCACTGTGTCATTAAAATAGCAGCCTGGAAGGCTGCCTTCTCCAGGCTTGGCTGTCCTTTGTACATCCCCAGTCCCTGTCCTTGGGGCTTCCCAGCTCAGCCCTGCATCCCCTCCCAGCTCTTGTCTCCCTAAGGTACAACGTTGAAGAGTTGTGCTTGCTCCTGCTATCAGTTTGATCAGCTGTACCTCACTGGATGACCCAAGCACCTTTCCAGATTAGCTCTCTCTGCATTGTCATTAAGAACATCTTACAGGAGGTGGACGAATAGATAGAATAGGCTTGTTTCCTGTGTATTTTTAGGCTTTTCTGTATTGGTCTTATTTTGTGGCTAATATTGTTTATTCCAGGCACTTCTGTGATTGACTGGCTGGTGTCTAGCAACTCCATCCGAAATCGCAAGGAAGGTCTCATGCTTGCCTCCTCCCTCTTGAGTGAAGGCTACCTACAGCCTGCAGGGGATACGTCCAAGGCTGCTGCCGAGGGACTGTCAGACACCCCCTTCTTAGATCTCAGTGATGCCCTCTATTACTTCGTGAGTGTTTATTCTGTTGGGTTTTTTTGTTGTCGTCCCAGACTCACTGTGCTTTGCTTTTCTCAGGCTTCTTATGGTGTATCCTCAGTCCTGAAGTAAGATTGTACAGAAATGGAGAGATCCATGTTAATTGTCTTTCTCTACATGATACACAGAATTAACTGGCTTGCTTTAATATTTGTAAGCAGGGTATCTTTTTCCTGGCAGCTAAGTGTGAACTGAGTGCTGAAATCAAGCTGGGTTCTTTTTAACTTAGACTTGATTCCTGGTAATTTCACCAGTGACCAGAATTTAGCCATCAGTTCCTCCTGATGATTCAGTGGAAGGAGTGTAATTCATTTATCATGAGGCATCTCAGAGTGGCACAAGCCTCAAACCCATTTCTGTGCAGAGCCATCAAATCTGACTCAGCATGTGCACACACACAGAGCTTGCCTGTGAGCAGAAAGGCAGAAGGTTTTAATATTCCCCCAATAACACTGGTCTGGTAGTTTACCCAACCTTTTCAATTTATTGCTTCATATTCTGGAGACTGATTTGAAGAACTTGCAATATCACATTTACAGTCAAATACTGTTTAAAGATGTTTGGCTTATGAACTGACGCTAACAAAAAAGGTACTGTCAAGTTAAATGCTTAAATATTACTATTCTATTGATATTAACCACATAGAATCACTTGACTTCAGCAACATTACTTCATTTATTTTCCTACAATATGTTCCTGGTAGGGAGACTTTACCTGTGCAGCACTGGAAGCAGAGACACTGCTGGTGAAGGCAGCCTTGTGGCCATCACAGTTTCTGGCTGCCTAGGACATTTCTAGGAGCACGTGTGTGCTCTGCTCGCTTTCAGCTTGTTTCTAGTTTGATTCAATACCAATGTGGTGTGAGGAGGCCACAGCAGGTCAATGTCTGACTTGCTGTCATCCAAGGCATTTAGTCTAAGCCATATGAAAGGTTACCAACATTCGCATCATTTCAAAATTCAAGGTTTCAGTAAGTAGCATCACAATTTATCTGGTGTGGAATGGATGTGATGCATGGATCCCAAGACATCATATGCTCAGTGCACACATCACGACATCACAGCTGTAGAGAAATGCAAATTTGAAAAACTAGGGGTAGTTTTTGTCATTTTAGAAAACATCCCAGGTTGAGCTTTTCTTCTTCCCAAATTCTGGATGGTTGTGATCAATGGAGGAAGAGGATGGGTCTGTTGGGTGCAGGGATGGCTTGCCTGGAGCAGATTGTCTGTGCTGGCAGGGCTTCATGTTAACTGCTGTCTGTGCATTAAAAAAGTGGTGACATCGTGGGATTGAGACAGCCTGTCTGTCATTGGAGAAAATGTGATACCAGGAATCACAGAGTATGGAGGCACTGACACATACACAGATGCTGCTGCTCTCTTCAGTTGCTTCGAGACCCACTGGTGTATTTCTGCTTCACACTGAAGCTCTTCCATAGTGACCTGGAGAGATTCTTCACTGGGAAATTTCTCCAGTATAACGATTGATTTTTTAGGTGGCAAGAAACAGGGTGGAGGGAAGCCCAAAGAGAAGCCAGATTTGTATATGTACATAAACATGCAGCAGCTGTGTAACTTCTGAATTTCTCTTGTGGTCATGCAGCCAGACAGTGGGTTTTTCTGCGAGGGAAATTCTAGTGATGATGATGTGGTCCTGAAAGAAGAATTCAGAGGCATAGTAGTGAAGCAAGGATGTTTGCTGAAACAGGTCAGTATTTCATGTCTTCCATCCTGTCACTGGGATATTTTTGCATGTTTGCAAGGTTATTCTTTTGCATCAAAAAGCTTTAGAGAAGAGAGAAACTAGTCTATGCCATCTCCACACTTGACAGATTTAATCTCTGTCCCTCTTGCCTTTGCAGAAAGAATACTTGCTGTAGCATAGCAGGAGGGCTGTTGCCCAACAGTGCAAGGTTTATTGCTCTTACTATGAAATAAGACAATTTATAGTTTTAATTAAGTAAGAGTGCTAAAACAAGAGATGTGAGAAGTCATAGATACAATGCGGAACTAGACTCAGGTAAAAAGGCTCCCAATTCATTGTCCCTCTGGACACACAATTGGATTCTGTTGCTAGTTTTCACAGGCTTTTTCAGCATAACTGAGCAAAGAAGTCCTTTCAGTCACTATTGTTTGATACTGTCCCTTCTGTAACTTAAAGGTAACTGTTTAACTTCCTTTCCAGCAAAACTTTAAGGAATATGTCGACATCATGGTAAGATCCTTTCTTTTTGAGGCCATTGCAAGCAGGTATTAGTGAACTGAAGGCAAAACCAAGACTCTTCAATGAATAGAATAGGTTAGTTGGAAGGGACCTACAACGATCATCTAGTCCAACTGCCTGACCACTTCAGGGCTGACAAAAGGTTAAAGCATGTTGTTAAGGGCATTGTCCAAGTACCTCGTAAAAACTGACAGACGTGGGGCATCAACCCCTCTCTGGGAATCCTGCTTTGGTGTTTGATCACCTCTCTATAAAGAAATGTTTTCTAATATCAAGTCTGAACCTCCACAGTTGAAATATTCCTTGGGAGCCTGTGAACATTTTGCTGGTGCTCACTTGTATTTCTCTTGCTCAATGAGATTACTCAAAAGCAATGGAAGAAATTAAATTCACATCTTTCTGCTAACTTTTAACCTGTCACATTCATGTCTGCCTAGTTAGTAAGAGCTTCCTTGCAAACAACATAGCTAATTGAGAAACTAGTATTTTGAAATGCTTAAAGGAAGGGATTCATTATGGTCTTCCATCAGTGTTAGTCTGGATTTGGTCACCCTCAGTGAGCTGTGGATCATTGCTTGGAAGTGTCACTGCTTCTGCTGAGAGGGCTTTCAGCAGATCTAGATTTTGCCCACCCATCATTTCAGTGGGTGGGGAAAACAGGTGTCTTCAGTGGGTGTCTTGAAAACAGGTGTCTGTGTCCATATGGGAAGGTGGTGGTGTTTCTTCTTGAGCTTCTCAGCTGTGAACTGCTTAAACATGCAGAGTGCTTAAGCCAGATAAGTCTTTTTGTTGTTGTCTTTGTGGGGAGAGAAGGACCTTCAGCTCATTCTTGCCAATAGTTAAGGTACCTTCCTGCAGGACATTTTGCAGTCCAACTGCCTGACCACTTCAGGGCTGACAAAAGGTTAAAGCATGTTGTTAAGGGCATTGTCCAAGTACCTCGTAAAAACTGACAGACGTGGGGCATCAACCCCTCTCTGGGAATCCTGCTTTGGTGTTTGATCACCTCTCTATAAAGAAATGTTTTCTAATATCAAGTCTGAACCTCCACAGTTGAAATATTCCTTGGGAGCCTGTGAACATTTTGCTGGTGCTCACTTGTATTTCTCTTGCTCAATGAGATTACTCAAAAGCAATGGAAGAAATTAAATTCACATCTTTCTGCTAACTTTTAACCTGTCACATTCATGTCTGCCTAGTTAGTAAGAGCTTCCTTGCAAACAACATAGCTAATTGAGAAACTAGTATTTTGAAATGCTTAAAGGAAGGGATTCATTATGGTCTTCCATCAGTGTTAGTCTGGATTTGGTCACCCTCAGTGAGCTGTGGATCATTGCTTGGAAGTGTCACTGCTTCTGCTGAGAGGGCTTTCAGCAGATCTAGATTTTGCCCACCCATCATTTCAGTGGGTGGGGAAAACAGGTGTCTTCAGTGGGTGTCTTGAAAACAGGTGTCTGTGTCCATATGGGAAGGTGGTGGTGTTTCTTCTTGAGCTTCTCAGCTGTGAACTGCTTAAACATGCAGAGTGCTTAAGCCAGATAAGTCTTTTTGTTGTTGTCTTTGTGGGGAGAGAAGGACCTTCAGCTCATTCTTGCCAATAGTTAAGGTACCTTCCTGCAGGACATTTTGCAGCCATGTTTTCAGGCAAGCATTTAAACCCAGTTCTCACAGACCTTGTGTGAATGTCATAACTACTCAACTATGAGACTTGTTACGGGGAATGTCTCATGTTGAAGCTGCTCTGCTTCGTACAAAAAATAAAAAGAGAAACCAGTGTGATAGCCTAGTTGTTGTGCAAAACAGCAGGATGCAGAAGAGCCAGGTTCAAGTCCTATTCCAGTGAATATTTCCTGTCCAAAATAATCAGCTTTTTTCCTTTTGTGTTTGCCAGTTCTCTCAAGATGACTGTAAAGCACTTGCAGGCAAAGCAGTTAATGACTCTCCTGGTTTTGAATTTTCCTAGGGACATCGGAGGAAGAACTGGAAAGTGAGAAAGTTTGTTTTAAGGGATGATCCTGCTTATCTTCACTACTACGATCCTGCTGGAGTAAGAGACATTTGATTTATTTCCCTCTTTGTTTTAATGTCAACACCCTGTGGAAAGATCTGAATAGATTATCTGCATGGGAATGAGTGATAGGGAATACCAGACAGGACAGCAGGGCTGTTTGTGCCATCCTCTGGAAAAG
This sequence comes from Chaetura pelagica, assembly GCF_000747805.2. Lineage (NCBI taxonomy): Eukaryota > Metazoa > Chordata > Aves > Apodiformes > Apodidae > Chaetura > Chaetura pelagica. Next base: position 3,109,121 of record NW_009952566.1, read on the forward strand.
CGGAGTGAAGGATGGTTTCTCAGTCTGCCAAGTTAGGCTGCAAGAGACACCCAGACCTAGGAGCAGGTAATGCTTAACTGTGCTCTCAGCTCTTATCTGTGATTAATTAGAATTAATGTTTACTCTCACTTGATTAAAAGGAAATAAGTGCAAATGGACACAATACAGTCACTTTGCAGTTTATAATTGACTGATTTTCTATGTCAGGCTGAGACATGGCATTCCATTTCTTGTGTGACTCTTAACAGGCCAAACCCTGCCCTAATAAAGGAAGGAGCACTGCCATGGGCAAAACCTGCCCTCAGAAGCTGGCATTCAAGTAGACTCAGCCCACAGGTTTTATTTCAACCTGCATTGTTGCAGCAGCAGTGCTGCTGGGGGTTACAGCTGCTGTGCCTTTCTCCCTAGGCACAGGCAGCCTAGACACACTGGAGTATCAACACTGAGGAGTTTCTGACCTCCCACTTTCCAGCTTGCCTTTCTCCCTCCTGGCATCCCCTCCCAAAGAGATGAGCTGTGTCATCTTATTGGGACTGCTTCTTTGAAATTTACACCAACAAAAAGGCATCTTCACCCGTTCTTTAACTACCACAGTCCTGAAGTGTATGCAAGGCCAAATTGTAAATAAGGGTATAGCTGCTGTCATGTTTTATAAGAATGCTTCTTACAAATTATCTATTCTTCTTCTAGCTAATAGTTTTTTTCTATTCACTGTGGCATCAAAATAACAGCTACATTTGGCACAAGGCTTATGTTCTTCTCGTACCTTTATTGAGGACATGCTAAATACTCTGCAGATCCTGAATTCCAAATCCCCAAGAGATTTTGCTATTTATTTTCAGGTGTTCCCCCTACCACACCCCTACTCTCTGTGTTCCCAGATGACATGCTAAGTTAGGAAATATTTTTGTTTCCATTTTGGAGTTGTAGCCAGATATCAACATGTGAACAATTTCAGAAGTGTTGCATTTCATTTTCATTTCCTGTCCTTACCAGGGAGAAGACCCGCTAGGAGCAATTCACTTGAGAGGCTGTGTTGTGACAGCAGTGGAAGATATGCCAGATTGTAAGAAATATATTGAATGAGCTATGTAATAAGTTTTTGGTATATTCTTTCAATCTGCCTGGAATCACAAGTGCTTTTTATGCAAAAGTAATCTATGTGCAATGATTCAGTAATTCTTCTAATAACGAGTCTCTCTATTGCTGTCTTAATTACTGGAGAAGGGTACTGTGGTGAAGGTAGCAACGGGGAATCTTGTCTTTTGGCAGTTGATTACAGAAGACTTGTCAAAAGCATGACACCATCCCTATGTTAGAATAACTGGCCTTAGACAAAGTAAGATGAGTTTGCTCTTTTTAGTTGATGAGTTTGGGATGGAAGCTTTATGTTATGGCAACAAATTAATACTGTTCACATTCTGTTCACTCCCAAAACTAGAAGTTGTGGCAACAGCAATGGTTAAGCATTGCTGCAAGGAACAAGAAACACTCATTCCATGCATTCCCTTTGCCTTGGGAGAGGCAGGCTATCATACCCAGCAAGAAAGTCTGTTGGCATCTTAGCACCTGTGTAGACTGTAGCTGGCAGACTTGAATAGAACTGGAGATTCTGGATGTGACATTAACTTAAACATTCTGGTTTTGTAAATGGCAAGGCATGAGAGGGTTTGGGGAACATGACCTGTCTGCAGGCTTGCAGATCCTTCCATGTTTCGAGGTAATTCACCAGAGACTCCTGAGAGTGAAATCTGCAGAATTCATGGGTTGTTTCTTCAAAAGAGAGACCTATCTCATGGACCCAATCTTGCGAAGGCCTGATCAGGCACAGCTGTAGAAAGGAAGGAACATTGTAAATACAAGACTTGATTCTCTCATAGCTGACTTCTCTATTTCTTCTCTGTAGCCAAGAAGTATGATGTGGACAACATCCTGTTTGAAATCATCACAGCAAATGAAATCCACTATTACTTGCAAGCAGCCTCACCCACAGAGCGTACAGAGTGGATCAAAGCAATTCAGACAGTTGCTAGGACTGGAAAATGAAGATGATCTGCCAGCAAGAAGACAGACAACTGAAATTAATTACTCAAAACAAAACAGGAATTTTAGCTTTTCACTGAGAAGAAGAAATATTGTCTAGAAAGGCATCCTAAGGCTTGTGGGTTGAGGGTGAGGGCAGGTAGTAAATTTCAATTTTATAGTTGGCACTAACAAACTAACATTTCTCCACTTGTGTTATGGTAAGATTTTACTAAACTATAGCATAGAACATGCCATATTACTGTGTGCTGTTTATAGTAATGAGTCTTCCTTGGGAAGGTTGTACCTTATACATTTCTCTGCTGCCACAGCTGACAGTAACAATTTCACCATTAACAGGGGACAATCATGTCACTGACTGTAAATGAAGAACTCAACTGGTCACTTACCATTTAGTCTGTGTTGTGTCTCTTAAGTCTTCCCAAGACAAACTTCACACTTCCTCCTTTAGCAGATCTTTTTCCTGCTTGTTCATTTAGACGAGTAATGCCATAGATTAAGGAAAGAAATGAACTCACTTGGAAACCTGATCCACTCCGTTATGATCCTTCAGTTTTAAGGAAGGGAGGAGTGCAGATAACTGGAAACACCAGGCAGAAAGCCATTGTAACTCAATGAAAACATTATAAGGAAAAGTCTCTTCCCATAGGATTTTCAACATGAAGCAAACTGATTTCAACTTCTTTGTCTCCTGATTTTGACCTTCGCTAAATTTCTTCACAGGAATCTGCTCTAGGACCATTTGGTCTCCAAATAAGTTGCTAGGGTGTCATGAACTGTTGTTTTCACCTGTATTTGAATAAAGAATCTTACAGGAGATTTATTTGGGTTATTTACATGGACTACTAATTGAAGTGGTTTTTGTTTAGGTTTGTTTTTTTTAACCTCCAGCAACATACTCAGTGCTTGGTTCTGTGCCTTAGTAATATAAAAGAGACCTTATGTTTGCTGTAACTGAAATAAACATTATAATTTGATAATCAATTTACCTGACCAATCCATATATTTTTATCTCACTGTACATATCAAACTTCAAAGTCTTAAGCTCAAAGGAGGAGTTAAAAGTTAACATCAGGTTCTGCATTTAGACTGATGTTTTTGAGTGCAAGTAGACTTAAACAGTTCTAAAATCCTGTTTGTGAGTCTAGTAAGGTGTCTTATCCTTAAGAATTCTCATTCCGATCTCTTCAGTCCAAAAATAAATCTGGAGCTAAAGCTTCTCTTCAAATCTGCTTAATTATACCTGAATCTGAGCTAATGACCCTGAAGGTCTTTTGCCTAAGTATTGCTTATCAGCAAGAAACTACAGCCTTGCAGGGGCAGCAGGCTGGCAAACACCACATTGTCACGTCCATTTAGGACATCCAGAGGAAATCAGCTTCTGGCAGACATTTCCTGTATCACAGACAAGATGACAGGATTGCTGAAGGCTGGTCTGTCATTCTGAAGAAGGAAGACTCATGACAAGAAGATAGACTGCTTGCTCAGCTTGCTTTCTTGATAATTGCATTGTGGTTGCTGTTTATTTTTGCTTTCAGAGCTCCCTAACCCGAAAATATCCTATGGCACAGAAAAATAGAAAAAACCCCACAACTTCACACAACCAAACAAAAACTTAGCAAAGGAGAGGTGCAACTGCCAATTCTAATAAAACTAAAAGTTTTAATAAAGCTGCAAAGTTTTACAAGCCTTTGACCTTGTAATTTTTCCCTATGCTCAGCCAAGTGTACAGCTGCCAACCTATGAATGGTGTTTTCTCTGGTAGATGATGCTAGTTAGTGTATTTGTGTAAGAACTCTGATGTTTGCACTAGATTTTATAAAAAAGTTCCCTAACCTCATAAGTAGTTCTTTTGAAGATAGGTCACAAGAGTTTGTAGGTGTCTCTGCTTCTTGGAGGAAATGGGAAGATTTTAAGTATGTCTTATGCCACCCTACCTACATTTCCTGCAATAAATGTTTCATTTGCCTGAAGCTGAGAGTGACTGTTCTTCCTTTTAATCAGGTTCTCACATATTTCTTGACATCAATTGTTATCTCTGTGTTCCAGGGTGAACATGGTCTGTTTTCAGCCAATACAATACAAGGGATGATTTTGGGACCAAGGTTATTGTGGGTTTAGTTTGCAAAGACATTTTGTTTCCCAACTCATTGCAGTGCTTTTGAAAATCAAAGGAGGTACCTGAATGCCACCAGCAATCTGACTTTAGGAATCGTGCACGAGATTATGACAATTGCTGCAACCTTTGAACTAAGTCAGGAAAGTCACTAAGGAGAAAGCTACTGGAATTGAGCCAAAGTGGCAAGGATCACTGTAGTAGATGTCTGTGTATGAGGAAGAAGAAGTGGTTAGCTTTACACTACTCCAATTTCTAGAATAGATCTTCTCCAAAGGAATTCAGTGTCATAGATTATGAGGCCACCCTAATTAGTCAGAAGGCATGGAAGGGAAGAGGGATGTATCCTGAGTACTAGCACAAAAGAAGAGAGATCAGGCTTAGTAGAAGGAACCATGAACTGAAAGAGGAAAAATAGAAGAGCAGACCTTCATGTGCTATGCTTCCTCTATCCCTTTTCACCCTCCATTTAAATCACACTTCTACACACTCAGCAGTTACTACTACAGGACAGCAAAATAAAACATTGTGGTTAAGGACTAGGTTTATAATCTTCATTTTCTTTAAGACTTGTATAATATAATCTACTAGAAAGATCCTCTTGGGTTTGTGTTTGACTCACCACATCTTACACTGAGCATTTTTCCCTCCCCTGGAATGCTGATTATGTGATTACTACAGTCAGGTTTTCAAGAAGGTTTATTGACCATGCATACAGAACTACACCTATGTTGACACATAGCTCCTTCTTCCAGGGTTTGAAAGAAAACAGGACAAAGCAAACCACACACATATGCATTGAAAAAATAACACCCATGCAGGCTGCCACAGCCTAACAATCTTTCAGACACAGATGTAACTTTTCCTCTTAAGACAATAAACCTGCCAGATGGAGATAGTTCTATCTGAATGTGTTTTTAGCAGTGGTTTGCAAAAGCTGTTTAGTTTTGTTATACTGCATGTACCTTCTGAAGGGTGTTAAAAGTAGTTGGTTTGGTGCTGTTTGTTGCAATGTGCTGTCATTACTTTCTGTTTTAAGGAGTTGTTAACAAAGTGTTAAAAGTTACTGAAACTGTGTCTTTAGTAACAAAACAGTTTATTGCGGAATTTTTAATAAAAGATTTTTCATAAAGAGGAAAAAATAGTTAAGGCCTCTGAGGTATGATCTAGTATGTAGTCTCTTTCAAACAAAGTTTTAATTTGCATTTGTTCTTGCAAAATTGCACAAAACTCTTGAGTGCTGTAATACTGCTTCCATCTTTGTCTTAGATTTCTCTAAGTTGGTGTTTAACATTTGTAATTATTTCCTTTCTCCCCAACTCCCCCTCCCCCCCTTCCCTAATTTGTTCCCAAATACTTTAGAAGTTATTTTAAGTTTAAACAGATTGCTTCACAGGTCTCTGGATAAGCTGTTTTTATGGTTTGCATTGTGCCTCTATGTGTTCTGAGGGCTTGTGTAGTACCAAAACTAAGAATCTTGAAGACTTCCCTTAAATAACCTTTCTGGTGAAAGCCAAAAACATTTTAGTAGGGTGGGGCTTTCTCTTCTTTTCGGGAGGGGGGGTTTGGTTTGGGGTTATTTTGTTTGTTTTGTCGCGTTTTTTCAGTTCGTGCCTTTTAAAACTGTAGTAGACTGTAGGAGGAGCTTTTAAAAGCAAAATGAGTAGGTAACAGACCTCTGCTGGTTGTTGGTAGTCTATTTCTGTGAGTGCCTTCAGTTTGTGTTTTGCAAAGAACATGTATTTTTGCTAGTGAACTGTGGTCTTCTCATTGGCATATAGAAATTTTTTTTGTGCTCTGTGTGAACTTCTTTGGCAGTAGAAGACTTGCAGCTGGCCTTCTAATTTCTCTCTCCTGTTTGGGTTTTATGCTGGCAAAGAGGGGGATATGTGCTTTAGTCCTTTCTTCTCAGCAGCTCTCTCTCTTGGAGGAGTTTTTGGATTTGGTAACTTCGGCAGGCTGAGAAAATTCTGTGTGGCATGCAATTCTGTGCTAAGTTCTTTAGCCTACCTCTTTGAATAATTTTTAAGTAAACATATTATGTTGAGTTTGTCCTAAAGTAAATAGTAGAATATATGTGCTCTGATGTGCACATTGCCACAATGTGCAAGAAGTTCTTTTCCAAAGTTAGGATTAAATAAAATGCAAGGCTGTTTGCACAGCCTCTGTTTTGAAGGATTGCTTCTAGATTATACAATTAAGTAATCACATATTCATATTATTAAGTCTGTAAAATGAGCAGTTCTTGGTGACTTAAGTGTCAGATGTTTGCCCTTTGATGTCAAGACATAGAATGGAATTCTCAGTCCTGCTTCTTGTGGACCAATGCTGACAAGGAGCAAGGAGTCTTCCTCTTGCTTGCTAACATTTCCTCTGCTATCCAGGAGTGTGATTCCTGGGTATCTATTTCATACCTTTCTGTGTCACTTGTGTAACACTAAGGAACACAAAGACAGTTTTAAAAGCAAATGGTAGAGGTAAGATCAGTGTTCTGACTGGTGAAGTGCTAGTGCCTTTCCAGATGACTTTGGCTGCCAACTGTACGTAGCTCAGCTGCTCCAAAGAGCCTGTTTGCAATGTGAAGCCTTTGCAGTGCTCCCACCTGGCTTCAGCAGTTGCTGGATTGGAGCCTGAAAGAAGAGGGTGTCTTTTGCCAGCTCTGTGGTAGTAGCTTCAGTAAGAGAATGACATATAGTTGTGGCCAATCTGCCAAATGAGTGTGAAAGGGAGCCACCATCCATATCTGTGAGTTGTTTTTGTTGTGTGGGATGATGATATAATTGAGGTCTGAATCTGATGCAGGAAGAATAATTTGGATGTGGTTAATTCATCACCTTTTTGAAGGTATTTTAGGAACTGCATTAGCTTTTAAAACAATGTGTTTGTGATCTGTGAGCCAAGCAAACAAAAAAAATAATTGAAAAATCTCTGACTGATAACAAGGTTCTTCTTTTGTTGTGAAACTTCTTGAAATAGAACTTCTCATTTTGTTTCAAAAGAAGAGGTTTTTTTGCTTTTCTGTTTAGTTGGTTCTTTTTTCTTCTCCTGCATTAGAACATAGGACTTTCTGCTTTGCATTTAGAACCAAAATGTGGCTTTCCATGCTTTGTTTCTGGTTCTTATAGGTTGCTTCATTGTTTTCCTTTCAGTTTGCTTGGGAGGAGAGCAAAACTGTGCATAAAAGATGAGAAAAATACCACTTATCATACGCATTGGACTTCCACTGTAAGTGAAATGGGGTATAGTAAAACTCTTCACCTTCTCTGGATAGACTCTGCCTTTTTTTAAGATGGCAGCATGTTTCCCTCTCTTTTTCCATCACACTAAAAGATGACTGAGAAAAAATGAGGAAAGAAATTGAAGGCAAATGTTGTTGAAATAGATGAATTTTGCTTCCAACAGTTGAAAGGGAGGGAAATTATTATAGCAGGTTTTAAAATTTCCCTTCAGTATGTCTTTGAACAAAATCTTGAATATTAATAAATCGGAGTGATCAAGGGAGAGGAGGAAGAACTGGGGATTGACTAGTCTGTTATTGTTGTTATTATTATTATTATTTAAATTAGTCCAGAACTAGACACACCGATCTTCCACACTGTCAAGCTCAGATATTAAAAGGACATTGAGAACTTTGTTCTTATATTGCTTTTAACTGCTCTCTCTTTAGTAAATATACTACAACAACCTATTGCAGACTAACAGTGTCAATATTATAAATCAATGTATAATCTGCCTTTTCCTGTATCTGCTTCCACATCATAAGGAAAAGTCTGAAAACCCTTTCTTTAGCACTCAAGGATATGAAAAGAAAACAAAAAACTATCTCTTTTGTCCTTTTTTTCTTCTGCTGTGTGTGTGTAGGTGTCCTGCTTTTGGAGGCTTGAGTTGCTGTGTGTCTCTCTCATGTGTGATAGTGAAAGTACAGTAGCAAAATCAAAATGCACGCACGAGTTATTTTTTAATAATAGGAATAGTTATTTATATCAGAATTTAACACTCCTATGCAGTTGTCTTATTAGTAAGAGGTAAAAAAAGGTTTGGGTTTTTAGGGGGATTTTTTTTTTTAATTAGCATTTTTGCTTAAAAAGAAGGCTTTTTTTCCCAAGTTATATCTTCAGTTTCCCTTTTCTCCCCTTCGTTCCACCCCATCTCCTTCTTCTTAAAAGCTATTTTAACCTAAACTTCCTAATCTAAAAAGAGAGCTTGTGCCCCTGCATTTCAGACGTCAGAGTGAAACTCAGATACATAAATGTAAATGCCTAGTGGTATATTAGATGTGCTCCAAGATACGAGGTGATCTTTAATCACCCCTCTAGAGCAGCAAAAATTTGATCTCAACTCCTCATACCTAAATGCTGTGCATACATGTTTGGTTACTTTATAGATATTTAGTGTTACAGTCTGTTACAGTCTCCTTATTTAAGCATTTGAGGAGGCCTCAGCATTTTTATCTCCAAGGACATGTGTTGGTAAGAGTTGCATGTTAGAATGTGTTTAAAGAGCAGCATAATGTAATGATAAAATTGTCTACAGAGTAGTGATGTTCAAAAATTAAAGGTGCATATGAAAAGCTCATGAGTTTGGTCAGCCACACTAGATGAAACTGGAGGCACCTTTCTGGTATTTGCAATATTTTCAGATGTCTATATATAGTATCTTGTGAAATCTAGGTGTTAGGATCTCCTAGCTCAATTTGTACAGTACTCCTGTGATGGATAAATAGTGGAAGCTATTGAAAAGATTCCCTTCATTGAACAGAGGAGTCAAGTTCTCATCAGGTATTGTCATACTTCATGTATTAGCTGTGAGATACTGTTGCTGCAAAAAGTACTTGCCTTTCTCAGCTTTTATTTTTTCCTGTCAGGATTGAAGGCTTAAGGTGGCTGGTTTGTTTGTTTGAAGTTTTCCCTCTGTTCCAAACTTGCTCAACCTCCATCCTCAATTCAGCCTCCAACTGGAATCCTCCAATAGGTAGCTGAAGCATCTTGTGGTCTTTTGCATTTGGTGTTCTGAGATAACTGAGATGTTTAAAAGCAATATTTAGTGCCATGTCCAACACGTTATCTCATGGTCAATGGTGTTCCTGGCATCTGGAGAAGTGTGTGGAGCTTCCAGTGTCTGGCATCTCAACAGCAAACCAGCCTGTGCATTTGATGACCTCATTTATCAGCAAACAGCAACTCCTTTGCCTGTTAAAATTTTTAAGGATGATGTATTAAACCCAGCACATTACATTCTACCAATGTTTTAAAATGTAGGTGAAAAAAAGCTAATGTTGTACTGATTTGCATGCTGTAGCAGGCTGTCTTTTATTCCTTGTGGCTTTGTAAATCTACAGTTGCTGGACATGGGTGGCAGTGTTGGACAGGATGATTCTGAGGGGTTAGAGAAGGGTGCAGACAACTATACTACTCTTTTGGGTTCCTCTGGGATCTCTAAGTTGGCTGTCCATCATTTCTCTCCTTCTACCCACATTTATAGCTTAGGGTTTTTTTGGTTTGCCAGAATACTAGAAGTGGGTCTAGCCCTTAGCACCAAGGCTTGAAAAAAACAACTCACCACCAACCCCCAATTCTTAGTACTGTTGTACTGATCAGAACCTGCTGCTGCCTCACAGGGTTAAATGGAGCAGGTTATTTCTTCTGTGGTTGTGGAGACACACCATCCTGAACAAGCAGTATGCTGAAAAAGAACTGCAAAGTGTCAGGGTGTCCCTCTACCCAAGTTCATTAGGAGAGAAAATAATGCCACTATCACTCAAGTTCTCCCATCTAAATGCCTTTATTACCTTTCTGTCAGCTCTCACAGGCTGAAGCAGCTGATCCCAGTCCTAAGCCCAACTGTTCTCTCTTCAGTTGGGATAACTGTCTCTTGGGACCTTCCAGAGACGAACAGGGTAGAGACATGAAACATTAGTGCCTGCCTATCATAGAAACACTTCTCTTAACAAAATTAGCTGTGAAATTTGAGTGTTCTACTGAAGAAAAGTCTGTGATGATTAAACATCTTGTGCTTGCTTTTTAATTTAGTCTCACTCTTAATGGCAATGACACAAAGCCACATCCTGCACCATGATGAAACAAAGCCACACTGTCAGCTCCTCCCTTTGAAAATGGAGTCCTGCAATACTGAGTAGTTGCAAGGGAGGTTCTAGCTTGACAGGCAGTTTTGGAAATACAGAAATAAAATACAGACCTTCGGGGACATCAGGTTGAGTTTCAGTGCCAGCTATCTTGACGTCCAGCTGTATGCACCAGCTCAGGATGTTTTGTGCAGCAGGGAAATTTTTTGTCCATCCCAGAAGAATGTCGAGTTTAAGACAGTGTTGCATAGCTGGGGTGTGTGGGTGGAGGACATCCCATTTGCTCTGCACCACCCAAGTTGCTCCCTCAAAAGGCATCTCTCTGAGGAAATCTGGTTGGGCAGGAAGGTGAGCGGCAAGATGGCCACATGTATAGCAGACTCCCAGGGCAATGGGAGCCTTGAGCACCTTTCTACAGCTACCACCATCCAAGTAGGAACATGGAAGTGGCACGTGAATGTGGTTGGAAGGTCAGTGGGGTTTGCTAAACTTTCCACTTCCTCAAAAACTTAAGGTTGAGAGAGCTGGCCACTGGAGTAGAAAAATGGTTTCAGTAGGTGTGAGGCTAGCTGATGCATGTCCTGGGGTGGCAGGTGGTTTTGCATGCATGGCCTTGGCTGCTGAGGATGATCCCTGGGGAAGGATACCTACACATTAGCCCAAATTTTAGCCACTAATACCATCTCCCTATCGCTGACATTTCAGTGGGTTTTGATTGCAAATTGGAGGGGAAAGTGTAGGAAGTGCCACTGTTTGGAGTGAGGGACAGTGCTGGGGGTGTTTTTAAAGGGAAGGGAGCACATCCAGGCTGCAGCAGAGCTGAGAGGCTGAGTAGGTGGTGCAGAGGTAGAGAGGAGGGAACCAAAGACCAAACCTAATGTGCTAACATCTCCAGGGGTAGTTAAAACCCTTAGAGGAGGGGCTCGGAGTGGGAAGGGGAAGCAAGATTTGCTTTCATGAGAACTTGTACTTAAATACTTGTTTGGTTTTTTTTCTTTCAGTAATAAATTTTTCATGAGAAGTTTAAAACACTGCTACTTCAGGTTTAAGGATCTTGTATTTATTCATCCGGGACAAATGTCTGGGAGTTACAGAGACTGGAGGTTAACAGGAGCAGGCTGTAAAAAACACTAGCTATTTTCACCAGATAGTCTGCAGTGGCTCAGTAATTGTGATAAAATCAAAATGTGTCAAGTTTAAAGTAATGGTTTGTTTAATTACTTGCACCATCGAGAGAAAAAAAAAAAAAGAAAGCACCTACTGGATCTTAGCCCAGAGGACCACCGTCTGTATTTTCAGAGCAAAACTGCTCTACTGCTCCATCTAGTGTTGTTGGAGCCCGTTAAAGGTAGGGGAGGGACCTAATCTGAGTAAACTCTCTGTGATGGGTCGATGTGATGACAGATTAGAACGTAGGAGAAAAACATGTTTGTTTTTTTTTTAATGTGTTTTTGCCTGACTACAAAAATATATTAAGTTGTGTTATCTCAAATCGTTATCAGAGTTAGTTTAAAGTAGTAACTTTTGCTCTGCTCCTCATCATGCAAATGACTAAAATGCATAAAGAGGTTTGTTAGGTGGCTGCCTCAGTCCTGCCTGATGCTTGGATCTCCAAGTCGTGATTCAGAAATCCCACAGCTAAGCAGCAGAAGTGCAGTGCTCCCAAGCCTCTGTGGGTGCAGCTTCAGTGAAGATCCTTGTGAGGGCTCTCTCCCTTGTCATGGGCACGGAGAATGTTCACCTGATCCCGAGTCTGAATTTGTCCCTTCCTCAGCCTTCCTTTTGGGCCTCTCATGTTGTTGTGCTGCTGATATGATATACTTAAAAGTCAAGCAAACTTTTTGTTTTCTTAAAATTAATCTCTTCTAAAATAAAAAGTGCAAATTGAAAGTGCAATCATTATGTCTTTCACAATACAGCAGAACATTAAATTTACAAATAAAAAATTACAACTGAATTTTTAGTCGTTTTTAGAACTTTGCAGAAAATTAATCAGTGCAAAAAGAAAAAAAAAAGAGGAATTTCCTTTTTAGAAGCTTTCATCGTTATGTTTGCAAACACAACCAATTCTGAACTGCAAAATATTTACAATTTGGCAGCCTGAGTTGTTGACAGAAGGTTCTTGAGTTCCAAGCACTGGTTTCTCATCTCTCAAGTTCCGCTTCCAGGATTTCTCCCCATGTGTCAACATCCATTGGATACATGCTCTTCTCTGGCAAGCTGTTTTGTGAAGGAATGTTGCTGTACTTCCCGTTCAGCCATTCTTGCTTCACTTTGCTTTTCCAATAGTTTCTCAGTAATGTGATCTGAAGGAAAAACAGAACTGATTGAAGTTGCATTCAACACCAGCAAGTTTTTGTGTCGGAAGAGTAACGCTAAAAAAAGGACCTGGAACGGGTCTTTGGCCTTCTAGACACTCAGCCCAGGAACGTGCACTGCTGCCAAGAAGTAGACCTTGGTCTCCTTCCAACTTTTCTGTCTGAAGTTGGGTGGAGAATGGCTTGTTGCCTCAGTTCTTTGAGGGTCAAGATGAAAACTCTAAACAAGGAATTAATATTCCTCCTTGCTCCTTAGAAGAGGTGCCTTTTGCTTTCTTTTCCTATTTAGGTTATTTGTGACCTTTAACTCTTGTTCTGGCTCTTAAGGCAGGCTGGCTGGATTCTTCTCCTCAGCCAACCTTTTGGTGCACGAAAATGCTGACTGGCCTGCGTTTGCTTGTACTTCAAACTCCCTCTCCCACATACAGGTAGCATGGAGAAGCAGTGCAAGAACAGAGAGACGTGCACGCCTGAAGGGCAACCCCGCAGCTGATGGCTCTGCCTCACCCTGCAGCAGCCCGGGCCCTGTGGGGCCCTGTGGGGCTGGGCCAGATGGGGCGTCCTGGGCAGCAAACAGGGGCCTTGGCTTCCGGCTCCCTCTGCCTCTAACCAGAGGCTGTCGGGGGGCTCTACCGAGCCCTGCTGTGATTGCAGCAGCTCTGCCTGAACCCTGGTACGAGTCCCGGCAGCCGGGAGGCTGCCCCC
>NW_009952566.1:3122951-3140816 GCF_000747805.2 Chaetura pelagica
CAGAGCGGTAATTGGGCTCCCCTCCCCCCAAATCCTTCGTGCTACTGAGTTAACTAGTGAAGGGACGGAGCGTTTCAGCTGTTCTGCCTTGGTGAGGCCCCGTCTGGAATGTTGTGTCCAGTTCTGCGCCCCTCAGTTCCAGAAGGACAGAGAACTGCTTGGGAGGGCCCACCACAGAGCCACAAAGATGATGAAGGAAGTGGAACATCTCCCTTATGAGGAAAGGCTGAGGGAGCTGGGTCTCTTTAGCTTGGAGAAGACTGAGGGGTGACCTCATCAATGTTTACAAATATGTTAAGGCAGAGTGTCAGTAGGACGGAGCCAGGGTTTTTTCAGTGATGTCCAGTGATGGGACAAGGGGCAGTGGGTGCAAACTGGAGCATAGGAGGTTTCATGTGAATATCAGGAAGAACTTCTTTCCCATGAGAGTGACAGAGCACTGGGACAGGCTGCCCAGAGAGGCTGTGGAGTCTCAGTCTCTGGTGACATTCAAAACCCACCTGGACACGTTCCTGTGTGATGTGCTCTGGGTGACCCTGCTCTGGCAGGGGGGTTGGACTGGATGATCTTTCGAGGTCCCTTCCAACCCCTAGGGTTCTGTGATTCTGTGAAACATAGAATCACAGAATGGTTTAGGTTGAAAGGGACCTTGAAAATAATCAAATAACTACCCCCCACTAGACCAGGTTGCTCCAAGACCTATCCAGCTTGCCCATGTGTTCTCAAAGCTGGAAAGAATTTCAGATGTGGAGCCTCTGAGCTGAGAGTTTTAAAACTACCTTGAAGCACCTGAGTATGTGGTGTCAGCTCAGAGCTGCAGATGTGTGGCCTTTGGTGAGAACTTGCCAGGAGGTGCTGAGTTCATTGGGCATCTGATCCTGAAAACTGGATCTTAACTTTATTATTTGACTTTAGTATAGAATAAAACTTTAGGAAGTTGCACTGATCTACAGCAGGGTGAGTTCTCATTTCTGCTTTCTCAGGGTTTTGTTATGGCAGTGACAAGTACAAATTCTGTACAAGTACAAACATTTGACAAGTACAAATTCTGTACTTGTAACCAAAACAGTACAGTAGTGGTCAGCAGTGACTGGAGAATTGTTGGTTCAGAATACTTTCAGATCAACTTCTGTGTTTAAGGGAAAAGTACATGTTTATATTCATAAACTAGCTAAAAATTTATTTGCTTTCTTAGAAACAAAATCAAGAGGCTGATGCCAAAGAAGGACCAACTGTTCATTGTGTTGAGGTGTCTTGTAATCCGTCATTAATAGAACCTACATGTTCCAGCTCTGAGATACAAGGAACTGCAAAAATGAGGAAAAATGACACTGCTTCCAGACATTTGGTGGGTGATTAATTTTTAATTTACATGTAATACTTGTAAGCATGTGTTGGAAATGAAAAAGCTCAGTGTTTTTTATCCTGAAAGTAAACCGTGACAATCAAAAGTTGTGTACTCAAAATACCTGTTGTTTTATTGGTTGGCATTGTTTGTCATATAAGTATATAAATATATTTCTGTTATATGTTTATGTTTTTGAGAATTAGGCTGCAATAGTTGGTTCTCCAGAATATACAAAAATTGCTATTTCTGAAGTAATGTTTTGAACTTAGAATCTTGTTGCAGAGTTCAGTACTACAGAACAAGGTCCAGTTCTGGTCTCTATCAGTAACTGTGCTCTAAATATCTGTGAAGGGCAAGGGGTATGACTGTTCTTCAGCCAGCCTAAGAGCCTCTGGAATTTATATCTAAAGTGGATATAAGGAGGTGTCAGCCTTTACATTCTTGGGATGGATACTTTCTTAGTGACTAGAGATTCAAACAGATAGTATTAATTTCAGTACCTAAATATGTATCAAACATGACTTTGGTGTATTTAATTTATTTAGAGTGTGATTGCTTTCTGGAGAAAGGAATTGAGAGAATGCAAGCAAGACTGTGCTGTTTTTTTGACAAACAGGCATTTGTTTGTTAAACCTCCTCTTATTTTTCTGTGTGGAAACTCTACAGCAAGATGCTGATAAAGCTCTTCTGTGAAACTTTCAGTCTGTAGCCTTTTCTGTATTTATTACAAAGGTCTATGAAGGATTCTTTTTTTTAACTGAATGAAGATTTTTATAGATGATGTTGTCCTGAGTGAGTAGGAACTAAGGCAGTTTCAGGCAGTGGGCACCATCTATAAGGTGAGTGGTAACTCAGGCTGTGTTTGAAGGACATAAGTGTGTATAAACTTATGTTCTAGTTTTTATCTCTCTTTTGTAACTGGGGAAAGGAACTAAGTAAATATTGTTGCAGGTTCCTCCATCTGATGATGATGAAAATGAACAGTCAAAATCTATTCAAAGAAAGAGAGTGCTTCCATCTTGGATGCTGGAAAGAGATCTCCTGGTTCAGGGGATTTCTGAGCCTGTGATGAAAGGAGGTATGTTTGCAGTGTAGTACATTTGTATATCAATACACGTGTCCTTAGATATCATGTGCTGAAATTCTGATGGTGTTGACAGTGGTCCTACAGAACAGCCAACTGATTTTTTTTTTAATATATATTTTTTTGTCTTTTTATGTTATTTTAAAATGCCAGGTAATGCTGTTTCTGGAGAGCTGAACATCTGATGTTCTGGAGACCTTTCAAAACTTGTTTGTGTTGTCTGTTTTATTTTCCTATGTAAATTCTGGGTAGTTTTTATGCCTTTAATTCCAAGGCAACTCCACATTTAAGTTAGTAATGTATTGCCCTCCTAAGATTAGATTCTTCTAATTTCACAGGCTTTCAAGGTGGGTTTTTGGGGGCAGTGGTGTGTGTTAGTTTTTTTAGCTGCAACTGGATCCAATTTGATAACTTAGTCCAAAATTTCTTCCTACGAGGAGCAGTTCATCACAGTATAGCAGTTTCTTACCAGTATGATGCTATAATAATACTGCATTCCTTCTCATCCTTCCTGCAAAAGGAAACTGCTGAATGTGTGATTAACTTCTCCAGCATATCAGTGGTAGCAGCAGCAGAATACTGTATTTAGTTGCTGTCAATGGGAGACACAAGGGACAAGGCTTTGGCACAATCCCAAGAAAACTTTCTAGGGTGTCTGGCTGTGGTCCTGGGAGTTTGTAAGGACTTCTAAAACTGCCATTAGGTCTCTGACAAACGTGTTGAAAGGCATTTATTGCTCTGAGGACTTTTATTGATGTAACTTGAGGACTAAAGAAATGAGAGCTGAGGAGGGCAACGGCTACCTGCAAGAACACCAGGCTACCCCAGCCTTTCTCTCTTTCTCTCTGCTGAGGACAGCCTGCCCCAACCTGCTTTCTGTTCAGTGGTGAGGTGTGAGGTGGTGTAGGTGCTAACTGCTGAGTTCCTTTTGTTAGTCTATTTAAGTGTCCAAACTGTGGCTGGTGTCTGTTCCTCTGTATCCAACAGCTATTCTTTAATTCCTCTGTTGCTACCTGCTGTTTTTGCTGAGGTGGTGTAGTGGAAAAAATTTGGCTCTTGGTGCCCAAGCAGGCCTGCAGAAGTGTTTCATGTAGTGTCTGACCAATGGCTTCTTATCTCCTGTAGTGAATGCAGGTGTCTGCATGGATTGACTGACCTGAATAGCTACAGCTTTAAACGCCTCAGTTGCATGCCATTGGTTACCCTGCCTATTCCTTTCCTCAAAAGCTAGTTTTGAGAACATTGTATGAAGCAAAATTAACCTTATATTTGTATTTTTCTCCCCTTTCCCATCAAAATCTAGACTGTTCTCTACTGGCTTATTTCCTCTGATGTAAAAATAGCATCTTCCAGAGGACTTCTGCTGGCTGTGTTGAATCTTGCACTAGTATGATCGTTTTCTTTTGTTTGAGTTTGTTGGTTTTTTTTTTTGTTGTGTGTTAGGGTGTTTTATTTGTTGGTTTTTTTTTGTTTGTTTGTTTTCTCCAGAACTACTGTAATGTTTGTTGTATAAGTGTATATATAATTTGTTTCAAAGACTGGATGTTTCTATCATGTAGGTGTTGAGACTGGGAACTATGTGGGCAAGAGGGATCTGTGTGTTGTTGAAGGTCTGACCTTGAGGGAGCTGGAGATAGGTAGGAGCACTGGTGGAGCAAGTTAAAAGTCTTCATGTGAGAGAGTGATTCCAGCTTAGAATGAGCTGCTTTGATAAAGCTATCCATCTCTTCTGCAAATGTAAAATATTTTCTTAAAATTGTGAAATGGTTTGCATCTTTTTAGGATGATATTGGATGGGAAAGCAGAAAGGTAGTGAGTAAAACTGAAAGGCTGCCCTTTTATTTTTTTTCTGCCTGTCTTCCTGCTGGCAAGGGAATGCTGATTTGTGGTTTTAAAGTCAGACATTTGGAAAAATTTCTTGCTTTGTATGAATGACTCTGGTATGTTGGTATTTTTTCAGGGGGCAGAGTTTTTGAAGTCTTGCGAAGTCTTGCAGAAGTATCTTCCTTCTGAATGTGTTTTGCAGCTGACGGAGCTATAACAAAACCAGGACACTGGCCCTACCTCACTCCCAGCTGTATATTCAGAAAATACTAATTCAGTACAGAGAAATTTCAATTTTCTGGCACATGAAGCTTTCCAAAGAGAAGCACAGTGTTTGCTGTCCCTCTATCAGTTACTGGCTGATTAAATAATTGTCTGTGATGTGGTTGACTAGGCAAGTGGGCATACCCTGATTTTGCTATGTCCTAAATGTTTGTGTATAAGCTGGTGATCTGAACTGATATTTGCAGGAAAGTTCTGTGGTAAAAGTCATCCTTGGACATGTGATTTACTTGATCAGCTTCTATTATGTAAGTGAAATTGTCAGTTACACTGGTACAGTCAGTCCTGAATATCCTTTCCCACATATTTATTGTTTTTTTTTCAATTTTCCTCCTCAAACATCTGTTTCATTATTCCTTTAAGTGGGAAGAAAAAAATGTCTTGTTGAAAAAGCACATGCCCAACTACTGCTATTTCTCATGCTTTTTGCCTAGTGTTCTGCTTTAATATAGCTTTAGAATTATTTTGTGGTTAATGATTTCACTGTAAAAGTTACATTCTGGAAGTACTCTTTTGTTTTTATTTTAAGGTAGTAGAATGAAAAAAGGCCAAGGAAGTGGAGAAAGTAATATGGAGTCATTAAAATCAGAAGTAAGTGTGCAGCAGAAAAAAAGATTAGCTTCTGAAGAAACTGTAGAGGATTTCGAAGGTGAAGAGCAAGATCAAGGGAAAAGGAGCTGCCTTTCCATCTCTGTCCCTTCATCTCAGGTAATTTTTTGGCTCAGGGCAGAACCATGGTATTTAAAAATAGGAGAATGTAGTTGGCAATGTCATGTTGAAGGTTGGGTCTACAGCATAACTATGTGTTTTGCCTGTGATTTGCTCTGTAACAGTTATTTTGAAATGCCAGGCAACTGGGCAGCTCTATAGCAAGGGTCCTAGAAGCCTTCAGAGACCTGGTTTTCTGTGCTTCCTTCTCAGGATCTGGGACTTAGGCCCTGAATGTTCCATAGAAATACCAGGCTTCCAGCTTTACAGCAAGAGGCTGGAAAACAATGGCCAAAGTACTGGTCCTAGGCATAGCTTGATATGTTCTGAGAACACTTTAGAGATAGGTGATGGTAGGATGCTGGTGTAATGCAACACTGGGCTTTGCCCAAACTAGTCATTCTACTTGGTGAAGTTTTATGGTCAGAAAATTATGGGATGTGGCTTAGCAACCATTGTGTTTTCAAGAAAAGTAGCAAGGAGTGTGCTTATGCCACCATCTCAAAATCTAAGCCAAAAAAAAAAGGAGAAAGAAAAAAATAATCTGAAATCCAGAATGGTCTGTCGGCATGGGGAGGTTGGAACTGGATGATCTTTTTGGGCCCCTTCCAGCCCAAACCATTCTGTGATTCTATGAATGAGTGAACAGACACCTCAGTCCAGCTGGTCAGTGTCTGAGTGTCATCCAAGAACAGCTGCATTTATAGGCAGTTAAATCTTTACTGATAGCACCCTACTACTAACGATAAGAGAAGGATCATTAACAAAGTCAAACAAAACATATGCTGAGAGAAAATCAAGACTTTCACTGACTTTTTCTTGGGGGAGGTGTTTCTAATCTCTAGCATTATAATTGTCTGTATCTCTTCTAGGATCTGATAAAATACTTGAAAT
Source organism: Chaetura pelagica (assembly GCF_000747805.2). Lineage (NCBI taxonomy): Eukaryota > Metazoa > Chordata > Aves > Apodiformes > Apodidae > Chaetura > Chaetura pelagica. The sequence goes on from NW_009952566.1 coordinate 3,129,092, forward strand.
ACTAGTATTTTATATGCTTCCTTGGTTTTGACATGGAAAGCTATGGGGGGTTGTTTTGTAATTAAATGTTAAGGTTAATTGAAATAATCTACTAATGGGGAGCATACCCTCAGGGTAGTTTTGGTATCACTTAGTGGTATCTTTGAATCTGAGAAAATGTTCTGAGTGTTGAGCTCTGTTTATTGGCTAGGTACATTAATACCAGCTGCTGTTTTCTCTTTGTCAAATTATAAGGTGAGTGACTACGTAATTAATTATTTCTTTTTGCTTTATACTTACAAATATGAAGCCTTACTTTCTCTTAGGAATTTCATAATGCATTTTTATCTCAAGTGTGGTGTAAGAAATTGCCTGCAGAGCTTTGCAGGAAAAAAAAAAAGTGGGTTAATGCAGCAAAAGTAGTAGTCAGAGAGAGCTCTAAAAGATCAGAATTTTGATATCCAAACCAAAATAATGCACCTGTTGTCATATTTAAGGACATGAAGAAAACCTGCTATAGGGCAGGAAGTAAAAAGAATCTTAATCCTTCTAAGCTGCTGTCAGATGTCAGTGAGGTCATATGCAAGTTATAACTGGTGCTAATACTGCTGTTGTCTCTGGTTTTCCTTGATTGCAACCTGTTTTTTAACTAGTCATTATAATAAATGTGGAAGTGTTAAATCTCATTATATACAATATGGATTGAAATACGTAGTAGAGAAGTCACAAGTGGGAGTGGCAAATGAGAGTAATTTACTCCTTCTTTTTCAAATGAAGGCTTATTTCCTAAGCTGTTTGCTCAGCCTTATTTTGGGAGTCTTGATAAAGGAGTCATCTTTGTCTCTGAGCTGACTTACTTAATGCTGTTGCCATTTGATGTTAATGCTGACTTTGCCCTTTATTAATCAAATTGCTGCTCAAATGTAATTGTGTCTGTTTTTGGTGAAGATTTTGTGAGACTTGAATTGAAAGAAACAAAATAAAATAGGAAACCAGCAACTGATTTTCAAGCTCTGCCAAACATATCTGTGTAAACTACATATAAATTTACTGGATGGAGAACGTTGATAATAAACTATAGAGAGTAAGGACCTTGGAACAGTTCTGTAGTGTATTGAGGTATTCCTTCAATATAGGTATGCTTCCAGGTAATGCCTTGGTTGCTGGGACAATGTTCCTCTCTTGGTTATGTATCTCAATTTTTCTTTGTAAAGCACAGATCACTTAAGTGTACATATGTACACATATCTACTTCATCTTTACATGTATAACCCCCATTAATTTTTCAGGAACAGTACTTCTAATTGAAAGTTAATTTAAGCAAAAGTCATTGGACTATTCACAGACTGAGGCCGTGAGAGGGGAGCAGGTCTGTTTTGTGAGGGAACTGAAGCTGAGAACTGAAGCTCTGGGATGTGTGTGTATGTATGTTCTTAACTTGAGCCTTTCATTCAGTGTCTCTATTTAACAGCTAACTTGGGTTTGGAAAGTGCAACAGAAGATAGTAAAGGCTGGACCAAATGATCTTCTGAGGTCCCTCCCAGTGTGGGCTGTTTTATAATTCTCTGATTTTGAAAACCTTAATGATGAGATGAGGCAGAGTTTTACCTTAAAGCTTTTAATTCTAAAGAGTGTAAGTTTTCAGGTCCTTCAAAATGTAACCTTGTTCCACAGAATCCATCTGGATTTCCTCTTGAAAGTACCATGAGAAACATGGAAGGAAATGGCAAGACTGGAACAAAAAACCCTGGAAGTTCTCTGGAAAAAAATGTTAGGGAGCTGCATAGTAAATTATCTAAAGGAATAGGTCAGATCTCCAGTAAAACAAATGTAATTGAGAAAACAGAAAACAAAGAGCAGATTTCTGGTTCTACAAGCCAACAAGCTCACTGGGGCAGGACTTCCCAATGTTTTGGTGCCCAGGAAGGGATTCTTGAGCCTGATGCAAATCTGGATTACAAGACTGAGATTTCTGACTCAACCAGCAGTGCAGATGCTTCAGGAAACTCCAAACAGATCAAGCATAAGAGGACACCTTGCATGTATGGAACAGGCTGTTACAGGTAAAGCAAAGTTAAAACTAGCTTAAGATAGCTTATGTTTAAAAAGTCATGTATTGCCTGTGGAAGAGAGAACAGTAAAGTCATTACAAGCTTTGATTCGAAAAAATCTTTTGGTAAACAGGCGACTGATGAGAAACAAAGATTTTTTAAAGTATAAAAGGAGGAGTCAGGATGTCTTGCTAACTGCTAATATAATGCAAACAGGGGATGAAGTACTTGAGCAAATCAAAAGATGAAACGTTGTAGGAAATGAGAAACAAAGGTCCATTTTAAAAGGAAGCTAATAAAAAACTTGTGTGTACAGTACATGTACCAGCACAGAGAGGAGATATAATTTGTTGAAATGCCCAACATAGACCCTGGAGGTTTGTTTTACTGTCAGATTAAACTTTCATTAAAGATTATTTTATTTATTGAAATTACTGTAAGCTTTGTGATCCAGATATTTGAAGTACGTATTATTTATCATCCCTAAATAATGAAGAATTATTTTTTTATAACTTGGCCAGTTTTTGTGGGGTTTCTGGGTTTGTTTTTTAAGCTTTCAGTCCCCTTCTAAAACCAGAACGAAGTATGCTCACAAACATAATTTTTACCCTTACCTGGTCAGTGTCTTTGGAGATGCTTCAAGGGAAGAATTCCTCCCCGCCCCATTTCCTCTCAGTTCACAGTGAAAAATCTGTCATATGAATATGTTGTGTGGTATAACATGTTCCAGCAAAGCTCCAAAACACTGGTGTTGGGTGCCTGACCTGTTGCTAACTTCCTTCTGCTCAGAAAAGATCTGGAATGCTATGTGGTGATATGTTGAAGGGAAGATAAACACCTAGAGCTCTTGAGGCTAGCAAGTAACCAATGACCCAACAACTGCATATAGAATGTTCTGAGCTCTAGATAAATCCACGTATGTTGTAAGGTCAAAAGATGAGGCTAAGCCAAGAAACGGGGTCCTGGGGTTTGAGTGGTTTTTGGTTTTTTGGGGGGGTTTTTTTGGTTGTTTGTTTTGGTTTTTGTGTGTGGTTTTTTGTGTTGTTTTTTTTTAATTTTTGGTATTTTTTTTTAAAGCCTCCAAGGGGATTGAGTAGTAAGAAAAACAGTGAGGTTGTTTAGAAAACAAACAAGCACAATTAAATGGGTTCTTGTGTACATTTGGTGTGCCTAATGCTGCAGATAACTAAATCAAAATCATAAAGCTGTCATGTTAATGAACATGTTGGTCTTTCAGTTTTCATGTATCTTTCTCTTACATCTCAGTTTTTGCCCTTAATGAATATGATTAAAATGTGGTTTTTTTAGGCAATTAAGATGATCTGGTACAACTGCAGCCTCTAGTTTGCACCAGGCAATTTAATTTTACTCAGACAAGTTTTCCCCTTTATGGAGTTGAAGCTCATATAATGCTCTGATATGTTGAAGGATTTCTAATACTTAGGAAGGCAAATTTTAGTTACAGGTGATGTGAACTAGGAGTCTGCATGTGCTTATTTCTTCCTGGGTCTTTATTCCAAAATGTTTGGCAGCAAATCTTGTGGAAAGTATTGCTTTAAAGAAAAAAAAAGAGTGCTCTGAAATGACACATTTACAAAATTTGTAAAGATGAAGTATCAAAAGCATCAGCTTTGATCTTCAGGAAATATAATGAGACTAAATCTGTTTGTTTTCAGCAAGAGAAATATGCTTTGTAGTTTGCCAGCATTTGCTTTTAATACAAGACCACCAGGTAGTCTTTCTGTGTCGATGGGACAGCTGTGTCAAAGCAAGTCATTGCAGTTACCTGTATTTTTAACAATATGTAGGAAAGTGTGACGCTAATGGGTGTTTTGAAGGAACAGATTGATAGTGTGTTCAGTGTCCCATTGTGTAGTGTTTTCCTTGAGCAAAAACTAGAGAGTTGCTGAGATAGAGGAACTACTTTGAGTGTTCTTTTGAGTGCCATGGTGTCACGATCCGGTATTCGGACACGTGGCAATTTTTCATAAAGGTGATCCCAACTGGTGAAATTAAGACGCAAACGAGGTCAGATGTCACATGCACAACAAACATTTATTAGAGTAACAAAGCAAAGGTCCCTAGAGCGGATAGGACAGGCAGGAAAACAGAGACAGAAAAGAGAGGAGAAAGCAGAGAGATAGAGGACAGCAAGCGAGAGAGCATAGTTACCACCCACGGTGCAGCGATGTCGTCGGTGGGGAAGTGGTTCCTGGTGGAAAAGTACTTCCAATGCACCCATAGAGTCCCAGACTTTTATACAGTTCTTGCCCACTGCCCCCCCACTTTTCTTTCCGGAGTAAGAAAAAACTCCTATCTTCTCTGTGCTCCTCCGAGATAACAAGGGGGGTAGGTATGGCACCAGGTTAAGTCCTGCAGATAGTCTTTGTCTGGATAATTGCTGGGGTCTCTGCATAACGAAGGGGAGGATGAGACGACTGGCACCACAGGTTTAATTTATTGCAGGGGAGTATCCTGCTCTCAAAGCCAGCTGTAGATCTCTTTAGTCCATCAACAAATGTTGTTTCTCAGATGCCACAAGACACACAACAGATATCTTGAGTGTCAGAGTCCATATCTCTTGGATTGTTCGAGACAAACATTGTAAATTCTGAATGCCACACATGGGTAATTGGTTTCCCTCTCCTTAATTTCTTTTAACCTTTATGAAGCTGTCTTCTAACAAGGTGTGCAGTAGGAGTCAGCATTTTAAATTAATTGTGCTTTGGTAATAGTAATATTTCCTTGAATTTTTTTTTCTAGGTGAGGTTTCTTGTCATAAAATGTCATTTATCCCATAACTAAATGCTCTTTGGAGTTCTAGTCTTTATTTTGTAAACTCCTATTAAGAGATACTTGTCTTCTGGTTTTAGCACCTTTTCTAGGTGCCTTGTGAAACAGCACAAATTGAAAATATTCAATGTTCTATTGCTTTTACTAGAACATTTTATCTTAAACATTTAGGAAATAATTTTGTGACTCAGAGCTCAGTTTCTTCATTTATGAATCTGAAAATGCTGCTTCTGAAAGAATCAAACTTAATGCACAATTTTTCTTGTTATCCTTCATCACCAGATTCTCTTTCTGAGGTAGCCTGAAGCTTAACCATGTTGAAAGAAACTACTGTTACCACCAGGAGGCAGAGTGCACTGTGTACGTTATCTGACTGTCATTTGTTGTCAAGAAACATACTCTTTGAGTACTGTTTTGTGTTCGTTGTCTGCTGCTTGTTTTTCCACAGTTAGAAGAACAGGAAAGGAAAATTAAATCCAAACCCAACCTCTGTTTTTAAGGGCTGCATAGAAGGGGTTGGCAGACCTGAACTCTCATTTCTAAAACTGTAACCCCCAATTTTTGTCCACAGTTGTATCCTTTTGCTTGCCTGCAATACAGTGCTCTGCTGACTGGGTGTATGTAAATCTTTCCCAGAGCTGTCAAAGCAAGGCATGCTCAACCAACCTTTGGATTTGTATGTTTGTTCTTCTAAATACCTTGCTCTTTGTTTCTTATTTTAAGTATTTTTTGTTTCACCTGAAGCTTGTAAATCTGGTGGCTGAAGACCTTCATCTGTCTTTTTTTGAGTTGTGTCTTCTAATAAGATTTACAATTTAGAACTTAAAAACATCTTGTGTGCAGTTGTGGCATAACTTCAGGCTCGAATTCTATGGCTTTATAGCTAGTGCAGGGAACTCAATACATCTTCACTTCTGCTTTCTGTAGTAGTCCTTGAGATGCAAGGGTCTTCTGCATGTGGTTGTGAAGAGCCAGGATTCTGACCTAATCAATTAAACTTACTTTAGAGAAAGCCTTTAGTAGCTGCACAGTTGAAGATCTGTCTTAAATATTTCACTGAGTAGTGCTCAACTTGTGCTTTCACTGACAGCCTTGATTCTGAAGAATTTTATCAGTTTTATTTGCATAACTTTTAATTTCATAATTTTCTGCATCATGAAGTGTGAGTTCAGAGCTTCTGTAGAAGCAAAGTTGCAGTAACTGTGTGAGTATGTTTATGAGAAGGCAAAGCTTCGATAAGACTTTATTCTTCAGATAGGTTTTTAATTGGTTACATTTTTGTATGAGTGTAGCTTAATTTTTTTTTAAATCAAATGAATGACTTATTCCTGTGTAATGAGGTTTTGTTATGAAACTGATTAACTTTGAAGGGCAGCTCATGGCATGATAGTTGTGCTCTTAACAACTCAAATCTCTTGTGTCTAAAAACAATTAAAAAAACCCCAAACATAAACCAAACCCTTATTGAAAGAAGCTTTAGATTTTTGCAAGAAGGGAAAATGTTTGCTTAATATAAGCCATGCATTTCTCTGCTTATATTTTGCTGTTTATTGTTGCACGACACCAAAGTTGAATAAGTACAAATTATCCAGGTAAAGCTGAGATAGAAAAATGTTTCTACTAGTTCTGAGCATTTGAAATAGGACATGTTGAAAATTATTCACATGTAATGTATAATTTGAGGAGCACCACCTGCTGCCCCAAAGAGTCCCGAAGCCTTCTGATAGGGAGTGTACATCAAGACCCTTTCATTTCTCTTCCTCCTTCCTCCCATACTACTTTTCTTTTTTCTCTTCAGTTCTGCCTCTCCCCACCCCCATAAGGGTTGTTTGGTGTGGTCCAAGTAGGTTTTGAAGTAAATTTTTGAACAGGAATTGTTATCTCCTAAAACACAATAGGCTGACTAAACGATAGGTGTTAGGCCTTCTTTCCTTGGTGGCTATGATGCTTCATGTATCTTATTGTAGGAATAAATATAAAAATGGCTTCACAGATTATAGTTGCTTATGTATGCCTTTGAGAAGACAAGTTTTGTCTCAGATGGCTCAAAATTCTTGCTAATATTGCTAATCAGTTAGTTCTGTGCATTTAGGAAACAAAGCAGGTAGCCTCTAGAACTACTTGGTTTCATCCCATTTATTTTTAAATAGGAAAAGAAGTAGGCAGCCAGCCTGAATTTGGTGTAAGTGATGTTTCCTGAGAACTTGTGGTAGAGTAAATGACTGGTAAATGCAACCTTGCAGTGATTGCTTACTCTACAGTTTGCAGAAATTAACAGAAGAGAGGAGGACAAGAAATGTTGTCACTAATGTAAATAGATCCAAGGGGTAATGCATCTTTCATATGTAGCTTGTTGAAGAGTTTATCTTCAGCTTGCTTGTTGAGTTTCCTGAGTGAAAGATACCAGGCAAATGGAAATTTAAAGTACTAATACTAAATACCTAATCTTTTAAAAGTGCTTAAAAGGAGGTCACAGTGCTTAAAAAGCAAAAACTAACAAAAGCTTTTTTTTTTCCTTTCCCTTTGGTGATAGTTGAAATGCTAACATTAATCTTGACTGTTCCCTATAAAGTTCATAAGAGATCATTGTGAACTTGAAAGAAAGAATGCCTGAGATCAGGGAGGTCGGTGTTGTGTGTGTATGTACCTAGCCACATATATGTTTCTGGCTTTGTGTTTCTAAATGCAGGTGTAACAAGTGTAAATTAAAGCATTAATTACACTGTAGTTTAAAGTTGTCATTCCTCTTGCTTGATGCAAGTTGATTGCTTTTATAATTTGCATAAACACATTGAAGATTATGTTCTCTGGGAATTAGTGTGGTAAATAATGTAAGTATTTTGTGGGTGTCTTTTGGAAAATGTAATTTATTAAAGTGTGTCATATTTCATGCTTTAAAATATTACTCTTGGAAAAAAAAGTCTGGAATAAACCATAGAAAAAAGTAGATTTGCTTTTGGTACCAACTTTGTAGAATGTTTCAATGTCACGTTAATTTCTTCTGAAATCACAACCTTCTTTTCTGTGTTCTTTTTAAAATCACTTGCAGAAGTTTTATAAAGCAGACTCTTCTCTAAATGTTATTTATAGCTGCCTTATGTTGTGTATGCAAATCTACTGCCTAGAAGCAGTAGAAATGTTCTTTCAGTGATGTCTTTGTATTTACCACTTGCTTACCTTGGATTCAACTGCGTAAGTGCTGTAGAGCAAAAAGTAATGGATGCTGGTAATGTGCTCTCATCCCTAACAGTGGTGTGACCCATCCACATGCTGAGCTGTTATGTCTTATGGTACAACTTTGTTATCATTTGGTATTTCAAGTGAAAGGTCATGGTAGCCGACCAGACTTGAAAGCCTAATCAATATAATGCCCAGTAGATGGCTCCATCTGGAATAATATACTGGCATTGCAAGTATTCAAGTGAGCAGTAACTTATAGAATCATTAAGGTTGGAAAAGACCTCTAAGATCATCAAGTTCAACCATCAACCCAACATCACCATGCCCACTAAACCATGTCATGAAGTCCCATGTCTACACACTTTTTGAACACCTGCAGGGATGGTGACTCCACCAGTTCCCTGGGCAGCCTCTTCCAGTGCTACTCTTTCAGTAAAGACATTTTTTCTAATATCCAATCTAAACGTCCCCTGGTACAACTTGAGGCCATTTACTCTCATCCTATGGTGGGTTACTTTGGAGAAGAGACCACTGCCCTTTCAGGCAGTTGTGGAGAGTGGTAAGTCTTCCCTCAGGCTCCTCTTCTTTGGACTAAACAATCCCAGTTCCCTCAGCTGCTCCTTGTAAGACAGAGAGAGAGAAAGAATAGTTACAACAGATCACCTAAAGCTAATATATGATATCCCAAGAACATGGGGAGTCTTCAGTACTGCAGCTGTTTGGCTACTATGCCTTCATTGGCCCTTCCAACTCAAGCTGAGACTTCAAGAATAAGTTTCTGTTGCACCTCAATAGCTCTAGAGGGAGTTGTAGCTATGTAAGTTATCCACTGAGTAAGATTCATGATGTATGACATCAGTAAATTGTGTACCTGTTGGAGGTCTGAAACTGAAAGCTGATGGTGAATCCTGAAAGTAGGTCTTGCATTCTGTATGAAGTTAAAACATTCAAAGCTCCTCTTCAGGTAACCACAGAAAAATTAGTTTTCCCTGATGAGTAATGTCTTTCTTACCCACTTCTCATGTTCAGATGGAACAGTCATTTCTGAATATATATTTGTCTTTTGCAGGAAGAATCCCATTCACTTTCAGCAATTCAGTCACCCTAATGATGATGACTATCATGAAACTGAGGTGGTAACTCAGGATAAGGATGATAACCGGCCTGAGTGTCCATATGGAACAGCCTGTTATAGGTAAGGAGCACTGTACAAAGTGGCTTGTCTTGTTTTATAGGTTAAAACTTCTTCCCCTGGTGTTCCAAAGAGACAACAGAATACTGAGTAATTCTTGATGTTCAGTCTTGGGTGCAGCAATATCATTATGGCTCTTTTTGAAGTTTCATTGCCTTCTGAAATTGGCTGTGGACAGAGTGCTACCTTTAGAGCACCAAAGTCTGTGCAAAATATTTGTTAGTGATTTCAGCTGCCAAACATTAAAACTTGACTTGTGGAACCTGTTCAGTGACCTAGAGATCAACAGTTTTTCAATTACCAACATGTAAAAAACTTTTCTTTTTTATATAAACAATAATTTATTGTTACATGTTAGTGTTGATATTTAACTTAAAGTTTTGGTAAAGTCCTTCTTGAGATTTTCTACACAACCTCTCTTTTAATCAGTCTTTGATTTGTTAGAAAGCATAAAATCCAGTTTATGTACTGTTGATTTTCTTCTGCAGATGGCTTTTTTCCATTTGTTTCTGCATGTCTAGGTTTTAGACTTTTATTTAGCAGAATTTAATGACTGCTATGTAATTGACACAATGGAAAGATGTATTTTCAGGCAATAGCACTTCTGTGGGGATATACTGTAACAGATGGCTGCTGTTACTACAGATTTTGCTTGAGCAGAAACATTTGCTCCTCTCCTGGAAAGCGTGGTGATCTTAGCCTGTACGCTAGGAAATGTAACAAAATGAGGGTAGATTTTAAGAAAAAGCCATGTCACTTTCAGCTAATGCAAAAGTGTTTCTCTTCTGAGAAATATTTCTGAAATTCATTTCTCATCTCCAGATGAGAAATCTAGGTTTATTCTAGTAATGAAATTGCCAACATACTTTCCAGGAGTACAGTGGTGCTTTATCCAAAACCAGAATTCTCTCTCTTTCCAGATAAGACAAATTTCTGTGCTGTATTAGTTGATAATTTCTTAATCTGCATTTTATTCTTTGGGGTTAGAGGCACAAAGCAATGATAATTCTTTCAGCAAAGCAGCAGGTGTCATTTGTAGGGTTTTCAGGTTATTTTTCTTGTCTTTATGTGTTGGCTATTACTTGAAGGAAGCATAATTGAATGATCTGAATGCTGCACCTGGAGTTGATGGTCTGATGCTGACAGTAGTAGTAAAACATAGAAATAGGCAATTCTTTTTGTTTCAGTACAGTGTATTTAACAAGAAGCTGTGCTTCTGTTTTTTATTCAGATAACTATCACTTCTAATGCACACATAATGTACTTTGGGATAGCAGTAGCTATCGAATTGCAAATCAACTTGAAGTGTGTGAATCTGTTACAAGCTATTTGACATAAAAATGAGATTTTTCTACTGAAGAATAACTATATTCTAGTTTTGAAGAATATAAAAACATAAATAGGCAACCATTTTACCAGGTAGTCTTCACAGCAAGGGTATTTTGTAAAAGGTACAAAAACTTGTGCAGTTGCAGAAATTAATCTCCAGTTTCAAGCAATATCATAATGGTAAGTCATTCTTGTATAGTGGGCTTTAATTGTTGCTTATTTTCAGAAGCAGAAATTAGGACAACTGAATTGGTTTTCTTCCAAAGGTACACATTTTCTTAATTTTCTGCGCAAAAAGAAATTGGGTTGAAACCATTTTAACCTGCAGCCCTGAAAAAGCTTCTGATACACTAACATGACAGATGAGCAAATGTAATTTCGACCAAGCTTAAACATTAGAGCAGCATTTGGTAGCTGTTTGGAGCAAGGGTAATAAGTCTGTGTTAATGACCTGTACTGAATGAGGGGAACATGTATTGCAGATCCAAGAATAAGCTGACTTATATTTTCCTTTCATTGCTTGGATGCTGTTTTTTAATAGGATACAAACACTTGTCAGCTGAACTTGGTGGATTGTAGCAGCATAGTACAGATATAAGTAATTTCTCTGAAGAATCCTCCTGTAGATCTCCCTGTGATCCTTCAAGACAAGTATTTCTTTCCAAATTCTTTAGTTTTCCCAAAGTAATTAACTTGTAGCCTTACATTGCAGAATATGGAAGCTCTGCCAGGTTATCTTAGACCTATGATGCACTGTGCACACATTGTACTTACTGCATCAGAAGGTACATTTTGGTTTAATTTTTAGTGAGAGGAAATAGTTGGATCGGTTCTTATCATGCTGAACAAATGCATTTCATCTTACATTTTTGGAAACTGTCTCATCTCTTGGTTTTGATCAGCCATCCTTTTTTTAAATAATGAAACAAGAGGAATTTGTATTTATATTTTTCCACCCTATGTTCTGTAAGCTGAGACACTGCAGTAAGACACTGGTCACAGAATTTTATTTTAAAAATAACTGAAAATTATCCATAAAATACCAAGGGGTTCTGGGCTGGTGAAGTGTGGAACAGGGTGACGAATCAAGCTTTTACTGTTTTCTTCTTTGCAGGAAGAATCCACAGCACAAGCTAGAATACAAGCACAGTGCACCTCCAGGTAAGCCAAATTGTTCAGTATAGCTCAAAGTGTATGTAGG
>NW_009952566.1:3141003-3155325 GCF_000747805.2 Chaetura pelagica
CCCCATAACCCAGTAATGAATACCAAAACATTTGAAAATGCTTTCAGCTACTCTAAGTGAAAAACACTGTGTTGGCAGCTTAATCTGTGTTGCCCTGCAGCCTTGCTGCTCTTAAGCATGAGGTCTGGCCCTTGTCTGTGATAAGGAAAGTTCTTCGATCACTGCAAACTTGCAATTACTTTTTCAAATGTTTTTCAACTGAAGTGAGACACAATTGGTGTAGTTTGTACGCTTTATTTCTTAGATATTGACAAAATGCTGTGTGGTAAGTGGCTATTTTAATGAATGTATAGGTTTTATTGGAAATTAAATATTGCACAGTGTAATATTACCTGATGTCTGTATTCTACTTGCCCCATTCAGAGCGGGAGTATTCCGTATTTAGGTGTTACTGAAGTATTTCTCAACATTTCAAATGCCTACTGCAGTCAGTTCTTTCTACAGCTTTTCTCTCATCCCCACAGCAAAATGTGTAATATTGTATGTTTTGACTGTATAGTTTTATATCTGTTTTATATCTTAATATTTCATACAGTTTTAATTCTTATTTTTCTTTTGATAAGAAATTTTCAGGTAACATACAATTTTAAAGTCTTGTGATGCTCTAAGGCAGACCTTGTAAGCATGTCTGTCATCTTTTATATTTTATTTAAAAAAATTTTTTGACCAGTGGTTTTCTTACAGAGGGAATACATTTTTGTGTATATGTCTTCTTGAGGTTTGGAGGGAATATAATTAAAACTGAATCCGAGTTTCTGTTCTAAAATTTTCTCATCTCTTAAATTCCGATAAAGAGACTTATTAAAGAACATGGGAATGTACAGGTTATATTTTTTCTGTTCCTAAAGAATTCAGAGAGATACCTTTTCATTTTTTTGTGCTTTTCTTTGATCATTGGACTTGGAGTTTTTTTTCCACTTGAAATCCCAAGGCAATAAAACACTTCTCAGAGCAGAAAATTTATGGAAATGCAATGATAATGTATTTTACTTACAGGAATCATGATTATGGCATTATTAAGGAGAAATTGCTATGGAAGCAAAGGTGTAAAATATTTAAATGCTTTGCAAAACTCCACCTTCCTGCATAAAAATGAAGTTTATGTTTTTCTGCAAGTGGAATGGTTCATGACTGGAAGAACAGTTCATCTGGGCAATCTCTCAGGAATCATTGAATACTATAATTTTTTTGGGCAGAGAGGAGATTTTTGCTTGTGAATACAGCACAGTCATTGCAGCAATTATTTTAATAGCTCAGCCTTTTCCTATAGTAACCTCTCTGAAAACTTTCTGCTAGGTTGTACTCTGTCCTGACTTATAACTTCCCTTTCTTTAGTAACTGAAAGAGGAACTAGACAACGAACTTCCAAGAATGGTGAGTATATTCTAATGTTATGAATGGGCACTTCAGCACGGGTTGCAACTGATCTGTTTTGGTTTTAGGGCATTTAATGGTGCTGGAGCTGCTTAATAAAACTTATCTGAGGAGAAAGTAGTTGTTTGTTATCTTGGAAAAACGCTGCTTGCTTTTTTATAAGTGATGGTGCTGCAATTGGATTTGTGCCAGGCTTCCTGGATGAGCAGACCTGTACTTCCTGGAAGCAGACAAGAAAACAAAGAAGTGTTTTAAGAAGAGACACGTGTGGCTAAATCAATTCTTCCTTCCTTACATGGGGGTCATAATCGGATGAAAGGAATCCAGTATTTCATCCACAACTAGTTAAGGTTGCCCTGTAAAGATTGATTGCTCTTGAAACACTGAGATTTTCCTTCTGCATTCCATTGACCTTTACATAACTTCCAAGTGATCCATCTGTGCATGTGCTGATGAGCTTTTCTTGTACTTTCAATGAGGTGTCAGTGTTTTAGGTAAGACACTGGCTTGTTAAGTGTGGCTGGTTTGGACCGAAGTGTAGAAGAAGGTTAATGCCTTGGAGTCGAGGACAACTTTCAGTACATATGTATCCTCTTACTTTAGTTTCTAGTCATCAGTGAGGATTATGTAGGAGCACAGGCAAGCTGTAGTGTCTCTTGATCCTGTAAATGTTAATACTGTGGATTAGGATCTCCTCTATTCCCCGTGGTGCATGTAGCTTGCTTGGCTGCTGCCCACAGTGCTCATTTATGATGCTGCTGCATAGAGTCCTCTTAAATATCCATTAGGTCTGTTTCCAGGCCTCTTCTGTGTCTCAGCTTACAAATGTGAAACGTCCTATTCTTTCTAAAATAATTTAAAAGTGAACTTTAAAGAGCAGTCTGAAAGTCCAATGATAGACTGTCTTCACTCCCCTGGCCTGAACTAGCCCTGAGGATATGGAACTGCTGCATCTCAAATGGAAGTGGTAACCAGCTCATCCTCCTTGAGGTTACCAAGGTGTGGCTGGGCATTTCCTAAAGAAATCCTCAAAACAAATCTGCCTTCTAGAGAAAATAAGTAGAAGTCCAAATATATGTAGTTCATTTTTCAGATAAAGTGTTTTGGCCTCCATTTCTTTTTTGGATGGATGCAAGAGGTTGCTTTTACACTTTCCACTGAGAAATTTCTTTCCCATCCTGTTACCTTGTCAAGTATGTGTGCACTTCTGCAGTCACTGAGCGCTTGATGTGGTTGTACCTGTGCACTAGCATATTCTGAGGCATATTTGTTACCTGTATGCTTTGCCACATCCCATGATGCAAGTACCATCTCCATCTTGGTCACTACTCTCTGCTACAAAGTATATTGCAGTGTGGTGAGAACTATTAGCAGCACTAAGAGCAGTGAATGGTTAAGTTTTTATAATGAGGTGAGCTGGACTGTGTGCATATCTAATGTTGTTCTTACTCCAGATCTCTTTTAACCTTTATTTCATGCTGCTTGGCACAACTGCACTGTAAGCACAGCAGGATTAATTTTGATACAAGTGTATTTAAACTCCACCAGCCAATAAGAGAAGGGCACCATCTACATGACATTTGACATGTTTAGGTGTTAACATTTTTAGTTTAATTGCTACCAGAGGGATTGTGGTTCGCCTGTAGAGAATGTGCTCTTTTCTGAGAAATAATATAAGGCTAATTAGTGGGGGAATGGTTGTAAGGGAGGAAGCAAGAAAAAAAGAAGCAGGTCAGTTACAGTGTCACTGAAGTGTCATGACTGAATGACCTCACTTCATTGTTGCTACTTAGATGAATGATCTCCTGCAGCTATGGACTGTGCAGGATTCTATATGCTGCTTTGTAGGTTTTCTAGCAAGCTGATCTGCTCACCTCAAAATGCAACTCTTTGGAAGGGGTAGTGAGCAAGCTTTTTCTCCCCCTGGGAAGGAGATGAGTATGTGTTTATAAAGACAGTACTAGGGAAAAGGCAGAATTGTCCTTAATGAGCAGCTTTAGGAGCTGTGAGGCTGAATTAAACTATAGCAGGAAGAGGTGGAATGGGAAGACATGGAAACAAGTGTGTCACTTGCTGCTCAAATCTAAAAGCTGACAAGAGGAGGAAAAGCACAGCATGCTCCTTGTACATTATAGGAAAAATACAGGGGTAATCAATGTTTTGCCAGAGTTCCTAGTTTTATTGTAAAATACCACCTGCTGTGCTGTGAGAGTGAAGAAGAGCTTTTCTTTGCTAAGCAGGTCTGGGGCTTATTATTCTCATAAACTTAGTCTGAGAAGAGGCATTTTGCTTTTATTGCATTTAATATCTTTGTTGTGACCTCTCCCCTCCAAGTGTTCATTCTGCAGGGCCATAGTCTGTGATTCTGATAAGAACTTCTGCTACTAAACATGGGTGTGATTAATTTCCTCTGAATTCTGGTAAGCAATAAACTAGCAAGCTTAATAGTGGAGTACAGCTCAAATTGACAGGTGGTGTTTTCAGGATTTTCTGCTAGGTGGTGCACAGTCTGTCCATCAAAGATTATAGATTGTTTGAACCATAGGATCTTAGTTATGTTGCTGGCTGTGTTACACGTGGCTGACATTATTCTAGGTAATTCCTTGCCTCTGTAGCACAATTCACCCCTAAAACTGGGTATCTTTGAGCAACTTGACTAATGCTATAAATGCTTTTGAAAACCATGGGTGAGAGTTGATGTAATTGAGTATAAAATGTTAATCAGACCATAAGGGAATTCTGGAACAGTAACGTTGCCACTAGTAGGAAAATGTAACTGATAGGGGATGTGATCTGGTGACATAAGGGACTGATGTTCTCATTTGTTCACCATATGCATAGCTTGGGTGCCTGGAACTCTGACCTGAGGCTAAGAAATGCTTGTGGTTAATATAAATCTTGGTCTGTAACTCAGAGAAAAACAACCCTATGTTTATAGTTTTATGAAAGATGCTGAAAACCTCTCAACAAGTAAATGATCGGTACAAGATCATTGAAAGACTATCTCTAGGTAAAATAAAAAATGCAAAAATTGGAGGCTGGGAAGAACAGGAATGAACATGGTTTTACTCGGAGGTATGTCGTAAGGGCAGAATAACATGATTGGAATATTAACGGGCTCTGGCTAGTACAGAATTGTGGACATGTGAGAAAAAGGGAGCTAGCGTAGGCTTGTAGAGCAAGGGTTACACACATCTGCCACAATCAGGAAACAGTGGAAAGGAATTAGTTAAAGGTTCACAGCTACTAATAAATAAAAGAAGGCAGTGCTGCCATGGCAGCAGCTTTGTATAGACACCACCAAGTCAGATAGGTAAGACTTCTTCAAATAGCAGAACTGGGAAACAGGAAGGCTGCACCCAGGTCAGGAAAGAAGTGAATGGGAATTGAAAGCCATGTCATACTCCAAAGGATATGAGTATAAAATAGCCCTAAGTAAGCATGGGTGATTGAAGGCAGAAAGTCTAGGGTCAGAATAGCTGCCTAGCACAAGCTAGAGGCTAAATGGCAAGACAGATGTATTGTTTAAGTGGAGAAGCTGCAGGAAGACTACTAGGAAGACTATGCTGCTCCCGAAGGAAAGAAAAGTTATCAGAAGACATGTGATAACTGTAATCTTCTGATACCAGAAGATACTAGGAGAAGAGAGTCAGTACTGTTTTCCAAGTGCTAGAAGAAAAAGCCAGTAAGGAAAACTTTCTGAGTCATCAGACTGGTAAGTGCTGCAATAGGTGTCAGAGAGAGATGGTAAAGCTTTCATGAAAGTTGTGAAAATCAAACCCAAAATAGTCAGCATTGAGTAGAGTTCTTTAGTTGATTCTTTCTCCTCTTGAGGAGAGAGACTAACTGGATGGTATCTGGAAGGTCTCTTTAGTTCTGTGTTTATCATTCATGACTATATGACATTTTTGTCCCTACAGGAAGGAGGGCTGGGGAGAAGGACTGTGCTGATGATGATGAACCAAATGAATATGACCTTAATGACAGCTTTATAGATGATGAGGAAGAGGAGTGTGAACCTACTGATGAAGACTCTGACTGGGAGCCAAGTTCAGAAGACAAGGATGATAAGGAAGATGTTGAAACGCTTTTGCAAGAAGCAAACAGATTTGTTAAGACCAAAAAGTAGCTTCATGGAATAACATTACAAATGTTCAATTGGGTTGTTAAAACATGGATGTGCAGGGAGAGGAATTGCTTTGAAAACTTTTTTTTCCTCAGTGATGCAGGAGCTACAAGAAGATTCTAATGAGGGTGAAGGGATACAGCAATGCTTTTCTTTTCCATATGTGTTATTTTGGTGACAGTTTTTTATTAAGTGATGGAGCCAGAGGACTGACCTCTGAAAGCTTTTTGGGTTTTGGCTGAGTTTTTTCCTCATCTATTTATTTTGCAGCTCCATTGGTGTCTCATAGTTAGAGATACAATTTTAAAGGTTGATAATGCTTCATCTTCCTGTGCTTGAAAGAAATACTGGCATTAGGAAAGCCTTTAGTTTTGCTGAAACATCATATATTCTGTGTCGAATGAAGAGGAGTTGCACTTCACACCTGCAGTATCATGAGCTGATTCTTGGTCATCACTAAAATCTGTATGAACAATTTCATTTTTTTAACATTCTTTTGCTTTGGTTCAGTCTTAAACTTCGTTAGTCTGCTACTAGCTTTCCTTTCACATGTCATTTCTTTGATTCTCAGTAGTCAAACACAGGTTGTCTAAATCACTTGAGAACAGTATCTCGGTATCAAACAACTTGGTTGTCTCAAAATTAATTGTGTGTATTTGCTCTAATTGCAGCAGTATATCTTTCCATGTCTCTGCATCACTGAAGTTGTGTTCAGTTCACAACAAAGCTTAAGTCTTGATGACTGTATTTTTGCACAATTAAATTTGTAAAATACTGTGGGGAAAAAAATGTGTAACCGTGTCTCTGTGATTTCTGAAGTCTTTGTTGGAAAATCTTGCCTTAGAATCATAGAATGGTTAATTTGGAAGGGACATTAAAGTTCATCAGGTTCCAAGCTCCCAGGTGTGAGCAAAGACACCTCACACTACACCAGACTGCACAAAGCCTCATCCAACCTGGCCTTGAACACCTCCAGGGAGAGGGCATCAACAATGTCCCTGGGCAACCTCTTGGCACTTTACTACCTTCATGGTGAAGGATTTCTTCCTGATGTCTAACCTAAATCTCCCTTTTTTTCAGGTTGAAACTATTACCCCTTGTCCTGTCACTGCCCTCGCTGGCAGGTGAAAAGTTTCTCCACATCTTTCTTGTAGGTCCCCTTTGGATACTGGAAGGCCACTATAAGGTCTCCCCTGAGCCCTCTCTTCTCCAGACTGAACAGCCCCAAGTGTCTCAGCCTGTCTTCATAGCAGGGGTGCTCCAGCCCTTTGATCATCTTTGTGGCCCTTCTCTGTACCCTCTCCAGCAGCTCCATGTCTTTCCTGTGCTGAGGGCACCAGAACTGTACACAGTACTCCAGGTGGGGTCTGACCAGAGTAGAGGGACAGAATCGCCTCCCTGGGCCTGCTGGCCACACATTTCAATGCAGCCCAGGATGCAGTTGGCTCTCTGGGCTGCAAGCACACACTGATGGCTCATGTTGAGCTTCTTATCTACTACCACACTCAGGTCGTTCTTCTCAGATCTGCTCTCTATCCATTCTCCCTGTAGCCTGTATTTTTGCCTGGGATTGCACCAGCCCAGCTGCAGGACCTTGCACTTGGCTGTCTTGAATTTCATGAGGTTGGCATTGGCCCACTTCTCAAGCTTGTCATGGCTTGGCATGATAGATCAAGTTTTATTAATGATACATCAGAACTGAAAAAGTTGTGTGACCAAAAGCAGAACACAGGGAAAGTCAAAGCCATAATTGAGCTGCTCTGAACCAGTAGAGTGAAAACTATTGAAATGTATTTTCCTATATTGCATTCTCTCCTTAACAGCAAGATATATTTTCAGCCTTCTGGAGGGATGAATTGAAAACTCCAGGATACTGGAATATTGATGGAAACTACTCTGAGGTACAGATGAGACTATTAAGACATTCAGCAGACCCTAAAATGTCAAGTTACCCGGTACTTTTTCAGTGTGTCAGAATGCATCACAACTTAGTGGTCTGAGTCTAGAGATAGTCTATAGATAGTCTATGATTAGACTCACTCTAGCGACAGATTTTTCTGTAAATGTGTTAGTATAATAATAAAAGGCACATTCTGACCATCTGTGCCACTTACCTCCAAAAGGCAGAGAAGAACAGTTCAACACATAGTCTGCATCAAGTTAACCCATAATATATGTTTATTAGCTCTGAAAAAATAGACTGGTGAAATCTTCACACCCTTCCCCCCCCCCCAAGAAAAGTATTTTGAAACACTACTTTCAATGAATTGAGTAGGAAGTGCTGTCACCTTCAGCTGTCACCTTAGTGGGTACCCATTCTGTTTTCATAAGACAGGGCTAAGACATGAAAGCTCTCTGTTCCTTGTGTTTTGAGGTGCAAACTGTAATTCCTTCTTTAACTCATGATACCGTGTATCTGTCAAACTGCCTCTGAATTTTCTTCCCATGAAAGCTCAACAGCATTCCCTTTGCTCCATTTAAAGCCCATCCCTCTTGCCCTTCCTATTTGCAGCATCCTTTTACATATTTAAAGGCCCTTACACAGCTCTCTTCTGCCTTCTCTTCCCAACATTAAACAACAAGTCCATTCATCCTGTGGTTTATCCTATGAGACCAGATTTCCTGAAACCCTGATCCATCTTAATTGTAGTCTTTGGATGCTTTCTAGTTGGCATCTCTCTTGAAGGTTGATCCTCAGAAACAAACACTGTTTCAGATGGGAATTAATGGGAGACTCTAGCCCAGGCATGGCTCTGACTATTTTTCCACTGTCAGCAATTTGAGGGAGATTAACCTCTATTAGTCTGTTACTGGCAACATCAGTTGAGGGTGTGGAGGCTTTCTGGAGTCCAACCTGGGTACCTGACCTTACACTGTCAGACAAGGAAACTTGATTTGTTGCTCCTTTCACACAGTTCCTTCTTTGTTGTCATTTTTTTGTTGCGATTGCCTGGAATATTACTTTATCTGAATGGGAACTGAAATTTAACTCTAGTTAAAATAATGTGGTTTTATTTTTAAAATCAATTAACAAATTTTCAATTTCATTGAATTTTTCTTTAGTCCTCTTACCTCTTAATTCTTCACTGCCCTGCTGTGACAAACCAAAGTTGTCTCTGGACAACAAGGGAATGAGAGATTTCTATATGCTCAACTACAGAGTTTAACAAGTTTATTCCCAGTTTATTCCTTGACAGGTTTTGCTTGAGGGAGTCAACTTGAACGCTGTTGATACTGACAGGGAAGAGCATTACAAGGCTGGGCCAAGTCCTGTCTGTCTGCAGTGGGTGAAGGTGCCTCTATCGATAGACTTTGTGGCTGCTGACCAGTGCTGAGGAGGGCTTTGTGGAACTGGTGCCTTCTATGGTGCCCAAACCGGGTTTTTTGTCTGTTTGGTGTGTGTGTGTCCTGTTTTTGGGAACAGGCTTCTCTTGGGAGGAGGAGCCAAGGGGGAACCAAACCCGATGCTGCCCGTGCCTTTGCCTCACTACAGCTTGTGGAGCCTCAGCCATCCCTGCAGCCCTGGGTCAGAGCTGGGTCAGGCTGGGCAGCGCCGAGTGTCGGGTCCCAGGAAAGGCAGCTTGGAGGCCGTGTCCAGGACCTGGCTAGAGCTGGGCTGTGTCAGGGCAGAGCCGCCTCAGGGAGCCAGGGCAGGTCTGCAGCAGGGGCTGGGGTTTGCCCCAGGATTGACTTCAGGTAGGGTTTGGCCGGGGCTGAGCTGAAGGGTCATCAGAGCTGGGCTGGGCTGGCATGGGCTGAGCTTGCCTGTCCTGCCAGGCTTTGCTCCTGGTCAGCATGACTGAGCACACCTTGGTGTGAAGGAGAGTTGAATGGAGGATGCTGACTGCTAGTATCTTTCGTCTTAAGCACTAAGTGAAAGAGGTAATATAAAACAATAACTAATTAAACAGCTTCAAGTTACGCCAGGGAAGGTTTAGGTTGGATGTTAGGAAACACGTCTCTACAGAAAGGGTTATCAAGCACTGGAATGGGCTGCCCAGGGAAGTGGCTGAATCAGCATCCCTGAAGGAGTTTAAAAATCATCTAGATAAGGTGCTTAGGGACGTGGTTTAGCAGTGAGCTGGTAGAGCTAGGTTAGCAGAGTTAGGTTAAAGGTTGGACTGGTGATCTGACAGGTCTTTCCCAACCTGAACATTCCATGATTCTAAACTTACTATGAACGTGCCTCATTAGCATAGAATCATAGAATGGCTCGGGTTGGAAGGAACCTTTGAAGATCATCTAGTTCTAACCTCCCGCAGGGAAGGCAGCTGTGCGTTTTTGGTCTCTCACAGAAGCCCTGTGCTATTAGGGGTAAGGGCTGCTAGCTTTGTGGATTCACCACAAGGGGAAACACCCCTTTTCTCCACAGAACTCAGAAGGGAACACCTTGTCTTTCCGTGCGGAATGGTTATTGGTTCTGCGACATCACCGGGTCCGCTCCCCGGGGCGGGCTCTGCTTCTGGCGCCGCTTCCTCTCTCTGCCGGCTCCTGCCGGAGGAGCGGGAGGGCTGATCCCGGTGGGAAGCGCTGTCGGAGGAGGAGGAGGACCCGCGGAGCTGCCGTGCGCGGCCCTGCCGTGAGGATTCAGGGTGTGGGACACGAGGGTCGCGCTGGGTGTTTGAAGCCTGAGGTCCCAGCAGCTGGGAGGCTGAGGGCTGGAGCTGGAGGCTGAGGACGGCGGGCGCTGCCGGTTTCCACCTCACTAAACCAAATCGCGTGGACACAAAGCGACAGAGCTTAGCCTGTTGTCAACGTTGAACACAGGATCGGCAACCTGTGGTTAAGATGTTTGTATTTGTACTGAATTTTGGTACCCAATGATAAAAATCAAACTGTACTCGCTCTCTTCCCTTGGTCAGCTTCTGTCACTGAACGGTCGGAATCATGTTGCAAAACAGAGGGTCGCTGTGTCCTGTGATCCTGGGGAGCTCTAAGGGCCTCAGTTTAGGTTGGTAATTGTAGGTTGAAAGACGGTTGAATTTGGTCAGTACTTTTTTTTTTTTTCTTCTCTTGTGGCCGTAATTCTTGTCAGGTAATCTTGGCAACTTTTCAGAGTGGTCTGTGATCCAGGCAGGAGGGCTGTTTGGTGTGTTTCTGAGGCAACATGAGATCCTGGTGCAGCTAGGGAGTGCCTGCTAGTCCCAGCTCACTGTACCTGTGCCAGGAAAAGGAGGTACTACCAGGTTGTTTCGACTCACTGCTCCATTTGGTGAGATCAGCAAGTGCTAGATTGTCTCATCCCACTGCACTTCCCATCAGGATGTATTCTACCAACCAAGAGAGAAGTCTTGCCTTGTCTCACCCTTCTGCCTGTACTCTACGAAGAGCACCTTGCCTGTGTACAGGCAGGAGTACCCTCTTTCTCCTTCCTCACTGGGTTTGTTGTGCAGATGAACAGTACATGTTTTAAGTACAGAGACATCTTGCTGCTCTATAGACAGTGTGTATCTCACGTACGGGCAGAAGAGCCCTGTACTACCTGTGTGCACCAGGTCTTTACTCTGCAAATAGAAAAGCCTCAGCTCACCTGTTTGTGTGCTTCTACAGACAGAGTGTGCCCCATGTACAGAGAGACTCCCTCCCCCATTCTTCCCAGATTTCACATGCAAGTGCGTAGAAAAGCTCTGCCTGGCTTGGCCCATTTCTGCTGTGTAACCAGAATATATTCTGCATCCTGACAGGAAAGTGCTGTGTGGTGTCTCCATATGTGTTCTCCATAAAGCCATTTTACAGTCTGTGTGGTGACAGACAGGTAATGCCCTGCCTCACCTGTGTGCTGTTTTCTATTCTTTCTACAGTCAGTGTACACTGTAGCAGCAGTCCCAAAAGGCCTGCCTTGGCAGTATCTAGTCTATGACTAGGCAGAAGAGATGTGGTTTGCCTGTGTACAGCCTGTCTACAGGTGGGATATAGTAACTGTCCAGAGAGAAAAGCCTCACCATCTCTTGTCTATAGGCAGAGCACATCTCCTTACATGCTGCATACTGAGAAACCAGGTCTGGTTTTGCCTGTCCATGTGCAGTCCTTAGGCAGACAGTGTGCAGTCTGTGCAGCCACAGAAAAGCCTCCCCTTGCTGTTGGCATGTTGAGTGTGCACAGGTGGTAAATACTGAATGTAAAGATAGGTGAGGCATGGCTTTTCAATGTACATATGACATAACTAATATATATAAATTTATGAGGCTACTTGATGCCTTTTGTTAAGAATATTATCTTTTTTTTATATAGCATTGCTATTCACTTCCGGATTAGTAAGTACAAGGAGGAATGAACTCCAAGTAACTTTCTCACTGAATAGCTTTCTGTACTTATTTTTAATTTACTCTTATTTTGAGTTCAACTTCTGTTTCTTTTTATTTGATTTTGTAGGGTTTCTTGACTACAGATTTCTATCTCTGATATGGAACTAGAATCTCACTAATTTGCATCCTCAAAATTCTTCTGTAATACGAGTAAATAGAAATCTTAACAGAGTTTCTACATTTTGCCAACTCTACAAACAGATGCAATTTGAAAACCATAATCCACATTAAGACTATGGAAACGTAGTATGTTGTTTTTAAGAGTGTAGACTGGTCTCACATTTATTTTACAGGGGGTATTTTCAAAAACTGAGAAGTCTCATTTAGGTGGATATAAAGTCTGTCTCTTTAAACATTAATACACCTTTGGAAAACAGTAGTTTTCTATGAAAATGCAGTAAATGTAGACAATATTGATAAACTCTAATATACATTAATTTATTATATGTGATTAATGAAATTGTCTGCATTTTCTTGGGTTTAGATGTTGTTATAGCAGCCTTGCAGTACCTGAAGTGGACATACAAGAAAGCTGGGGAGGGACTTTTTGCCAGGGTGTGTAGTGATAGGACGAGGGGTAATGGATGAAAACTGGAAGAGGCTACATTTAGGTTAGACACTAGGAAGAAATTCCTTAGTGTAAGGGTGGTGAGACACTGGAACAGGTTGCTCAGAGGAGTTGTGGATGCCCCATCCCTGGAATTGTTCAAGGCTGGGCTGCATGGGTCTTGGAGCAACCTGGTCTAGTGGGAGGTGTCCCTGCCCATGCAGGGAGGTTGGAACTAGGTGATCCTTAGGGTCCTTTCCAACCCAACCCATTCTATGATTTTATGGATGTCTGTGGCAATGACAATAAAGACCTATAATTTGGAAGAAAAATGGAGTCTGAAGCAGAGAAAATTAAACAAATTCCAGGTTATCTGAGTTATGGTTTTTTAAAAAATGGTATTACTAGAGTACTGTATTTAGCTGCATAATGTAAAATATGAACTTGTGGATAAAATATGTATTTAAATTATGTCTTTCTCTTAAAGCTAATGCAATAACTAATTTTAAAATAGAGTATATGTTAACAATTAACTTTCTGAAATTTTGCAAGTTAGCAAGGTAGTTTTCATAAGTTTGTGGCAAGGTCAAGACAGTCATTCAGAGCTTTTTGTTTGTTTGTTTGTTATAAGCATCTGGAACCAGGGCAAATATGCAGAGGAGAAAATAGAATTATTTCTTGCTGAAACATGAAAGATGGGAGCTGTCTCCATTTAGCCCTTTACACATACCTGTAGATTAGTGCTTACTGACATAGCAAATTGAAAAATAGAAAATGTGATTATTAGTGTATTTGGTTCATTTTTTCCTCATTTATTTATTTATTTATTTATTTATTGTTTTATTTTGGGTGGTTTTGGTGTTGTTTTTTTTTTTTTGTGGGGAGGTGATATATTTTTTTAATTTTTTTTTTCTCCTGTGAGGAATAATTGTTATTGTAAGAGCTTTCTGTACAAAATAACAAACTGTTCTGGAGAAGTATGTATTCATGCTTACATGGTGCTGAAAACACCATGTAATTTAAAATAAATATCAGAATGCAGCCTTACTTACATCCAGTAGCAGTTTTGATGCTTATAGATCCCCAAGAGACACTATTGAACAGTAAACAATGATAATGGAACTGATAATTGAACATGATCACTTTGTAACTGATGTTGCTATCATATACCATAACTGATATACCATTACAGTCACAGACAATAGCACAGTAGTAAAAGTGGTAGTGTTAATGCAAATTACCTTGTGTGTTTTATGCAATTTAATCTCCCTTTTTCTCTCTTTCTCTTTGTGTCTATGTATTTTAATACATCTTTTGGTTAGAGTAGCTTTTAAATGCAAGGGATGTTTAGGCATGCTGTAGTCCTGTTTGCCTGAGTTGAAAGTGGCCATATCTGTATTTCATGTATAGTGTCCTTCTAGCAAACTTCACTGCTCAGCTATAGGAAAACTAGCTCAGCTGCATGCTAAAGGTTTTTAATGAGAAGCAAATGGTAAGGCTTACTGATTAAAATTAGCAAGTCAGGTACAGGAGGATGTAATGATACTGACCCAGGAGTCAAAATGAACTCCACAAAGCATCTTATGGCGAACTCCCTTAAAAAAAAAAAAAAAAGTCTTAATATCTTTATTTATATCTTGAGAAAAGTGATTTTCACAGTGAAGTGTAGGCTTAGTTTTTATTTCATTTTGGTTTGGTTTTTTTTAGCAAACATCTTTCACTTAGTAATCGTAGCTTCTGCTGGTGTAAGCCTTGAAGATGAAATTAGTAGATGTTAAGTATGACCAGGGCTGTATTTTTCCTTCTATCTATAGAGGAAATGAAAATATTATTTCTAAGATGCATAATATATATTTAGCTTCTCTGAAGTTTCCTCTTACGTTATTTCTAATATACAGCCAAATCAGAATAAGTCATGCTTCATATCCACCTACTCTTCATTGTGACCAAGATTTTATCTTACTTCTTTG
>NW_009952567.1:0-1492 GCF_000747805.2 Chaetura pelagica
CTGGGGTGATGGAAGGGAATGGTGCAGGAAATCTGTAGAGTGTCCCAGATCCATGAGGTTATTTGGTGTTGGAGACCACAGAGCTGGGCCTGTGCTCAACTTCTGGGGTGCATTTTAGTTGTGTAGTCTTGAAACAGGTATTTGAATTTCAGGGTCTGCATTTCACGGTTCTGAAGGCATGACAGGTAACCTTCTGTATGGCACAAGCACAGTCTTAGGGGAAAAAAATCCCATTTTTACCTCTTAATTAAGAGAGAAGAATGTTTTAGGGGGGGGAAAACAGCCATGATTTCCTCATCATCATCAGGAGAGCAGATGATACCACCTTAGAAATCTACATAGGAATTTGTGTGGCTGCATTAACACAACAAAAAGAAGTCCTGCATTAGCACAAGCTTTTCTAAATGGCTTTATCTTTGTCTTTCCTCTTCCAGGCTAATTCCTGAAAGCCTGCTTTTAATCCCCCTTTTGCTCCTCCAGCCTGGACTTCTTAGAATGGCAAAATTGTTTGGTTGAGGCTTTTTTTTTTCCTTTGTTTTGAATTGATGAAATGCAGCACTTCAACCTAAGAACTGGAGCCTTGGCAGGCATGAAAATGAAAAGCCACCAGCAGAAAACAAGGTCTGTGTTCTTTCCAAAACACCACTACTAGGGGTTAAGGGAAATGTGCAGCTGGAACAAATAGAGCTCTCCTCTTAACTTCCTCAATAACTGTGCCGGGGGAGCGGGCAGTTGCCAGACGAAGGAAGCGTGGTTATCCATTGAGTCTTTGAATGCAGCTCCATTTCCACCTCAAACCCATGGAATTTATATTAACCTCCAGCTTTTCTTAGCTGGTGGGATTTTTTTTTTCTCAATTTATTATTATTAATTTATTTATATTTTTTTTGCACGAGGAAGAGCCTCCCTCTTGTTGCTTTGCTTTGTCGGAGGCAATGGTTCTTCTCCTCACGTCACGTTCTCGCTGGCAAAAGGCCATGGGTGTTGAATGAAGAGGTTTATGGGCTTGATAAAGGGGAGAAAGGCTGAGGCTGCCAAGCATGGAGATATTTGATGAATTGGTCAACATGGGTTTCTGATGAGGTGATCTGGGGAAGGGCAGGATTGAGGCATGCCAGCTCTCTGGGTTGTCTCCAATCCCAGTGGAGATGCAGGCAGGAGGAAGAACCCCATGTGCCTTTAGCATCTTGTACATCACAGAATCACAGAGGGAGTAGTTCTGATTCAGAAACACCTTTAAGACCATCCAGTTCAGCCATTCCCCCAGCCCTGCCAAGGCCACCACTGACCCATGGCCCTCAGCACCACATCTACATGGCTTGGAAACCCCTCCAGGGATGGGGACTCCAGCCCTGCCCTGGGCAACCTGGGCCAGGGCCTGACAACCCTGGGCAGCAAGAAATGCTGCCCAAGATCCAATCTCAACCTCCCCTGGCACCACTGGAGCCCATTTCCTCTTGTCCCATCCCTTGTTCCTGGGGAGCAGAGCCCG
>NW_009952567.1:1664-11063 GCF_000747805.2 Chaetura pelagica
TGCCCACCCCAGTCCTGACACAAGCCAGGATGCTGGTGGCCTTCTTGGCCACCTGGACACACCCTGGCTCATATTCAGCTGCTCTCAACCATCACCCCCAGGTCCTTTCCTCTGGACACTTTCCAACCACTCTTCCCCAAGCCACATGTACAAGTCTTTGCAATGGGCAAGGAGCAGTGGGCAAGTGAAGAAGTCTAAAAGCACTTTCAGGAAGGTACTTGGCTACCTAATTTAAGCTATAGGGTGACCCTTAGAAGAGCTACCCAGATGAACAAGGAGTGGAACATGGCAGACCTCATTTTACATCCCAGGGGTGCCATAGAGTCCCTGCATGACCTCAGAGCCACCATGAAGGTGTAACCTTTAGCATCTGTAGGATAATTATGGCTGCAGTGCTGATGGTGGTGGGCAGGGATCCTGGATGGACAAGGGACCTGGTTGAACCAACACAGGTGATCTGCTGGTTGCCAAAATTCCCTTCTCTCTTTGGTAGCAAGCAGTTTGACAGCCATCTCTGAGTTGATCTTTGGTGACCACTGTCTCAGATCCTTCCCTGCTTCTGATTCTGAGTCCATCACACAGGCACAGTCTTGCCAGCAAGAAAGGCACTAAGGAAAGGAGAAAGGGGCTAAAAAATCCTAGTGAGGAGGGGCAATGTGACCCAAGACATCCCAGTAAGCAAGGACTTTGATGCTGATTGCTTGGTACATCAAAATATCCAGGAGCTGAGTTATTATGTTGAGCTTTAATGGTTTTTCTTTGTCTCTTCTTGGTTTTGATGAAACACCTGAAGGTCTGTCCTCTTGGCCAACATGAAAAGAATTGAAGGGGCTTCACCCAGGTCCTGGTAGTCATCACAAAAGCAGCCATAGCTCCTGCTTTCATGAACTGGTGGGAAAGCTGTTGTTTGAGTGATGCCTGTGTCTTGGAAGTTGTCATGCTTGAGATTCAGCCTTTGTAGGACACAGGAGAGAAGATATGGCCACCTCACTGCCTGTCCTGTAGCAACTTCTGGATAAAAAAAACAGTTTTTCAGGAATTTTTTTGGGGGGGGGAGTGGAAATTCCAGATCCATTTCCATGGGTCACATTTGGAGACTGCCTTAAAAGTAGCTACCAACTTGCTTTTCTTACTCCTCCTCATTTTATCTTTCAAAGAAGTCCGTGGCTCCCAGAGGTCTACCCATGGCAGGGAGTTGGAACTAGATGATCTTGAAGGTCCCAACCCAAACTAGGCTCTGATTCTATGATGGGGAGGTGTTGAGGGTGGACAGTGAACAAAGGGTCCTCCTGCCATCTCACCTGCCTGTTTCATCTCAACTGGAGAGCTATGGTCAGATGGCACATCAAGGCTCCCAACTCAAGGGTGATGGGCTTTGAAGGGGATGAGAAACAAGGAAAAACAGACTGAGGAACATGAAAAATAGAGAGGAAAAGTATACTTGAAAGAGATGCAAGGTCCCAGAGGGACTGAAATAACTCCAGTTACACATGTTCCCATAGCAACCTCCTAACACTGGAAGTCCCAGCTACAGCAATTCCTCCCAAACTAACGCAAGCAAAATGTAGGAAAAGCTTTTCAGAGCAGGGAATGCTGCCTTTTCTCAGGATGAACTTGGGCTACCTGGATAGACCTCAAACCAAATATAAACTGTGGTGCCTCCTGGTTCAAAAGTGACATGGGTGGTGTTTCTTCCCAAAATTAGCTGAAAAAAACCCTCCACCTCTCTTTTCCAGGGAAAAACAAACCCAGGTCACCAATCCTATTTATTCTTATGCTTTTCAAATATTCTGCATTTCAGGACTCAAAACTGGGGGTTATATTTTTATTGATTTATTAAATGTATTTCTTTATGGCTGGGATGCTTTACTGCTGACATGAAGGTTTTGTTTTTAAGCCTGGCCAGGCTAGAGGAAAGACATACAAATAAACAATCAACCTAAACAACACTAAAATAACATCAGTTAAAACAATTAGAGTTACTATTGTTCCCATTTTGCTCCAACATGGGAAAAAAAACCACAACAAAACCCTCCATTTCCTAAGTCAGCTCAGAACTGATTCTGGATTTGTGGATCCTTGTAACAAAAGGGGGTTTCTTTTGTCTGTTATTTATACTCTTCCTATGGCACCGTGTGTCTGGAGCAGAATCACAGAATCACCAAGGCTGGAAAAGACCTTTAAGATCATCAAGTCCAGCCTATGGCCAACACCACCACATCTCCAGACCATGGCACTAAGTGCCACATCCAGCCTTTCCTTGAACACCTCCAGGGATGGTGCCTCCACCCCTGCCCTGGGCAGTCCATCCCAATGTCTGATCACCCTTTCCATGGAAGTACTTCCTGATATCCAACCTAACCCTCCCCTGGAGCAGCTTCAGGCCAGGCCCTCTTGTCTTGTTGCCAGTTGCCTGGAAAAAGAGCCCAACCCCACCTGACTCCAACCTCCCTTCAGGGAGTTGTAGAGAGGGAGAAGGTCCCCCCTGAATCACCTCTTCTCCAGGCTGAACAAGCCCAGCTCCCTCAGCCCATCCCTACAAGACTTCCCCTCTAGTCCCTTCACCAGCCTTGTTGTCTCCTCTGGACCTGCCCCAGCAGCTCCAGATCCTTCTTGCAGTGAGGGGCCCAGAACTGGACACAGGGCTCACCAGGGCTGAGCACAGGGGGAGAATCACCTCCCTGCTCCTGCTGGGCACAGAATTCCTGATACAAGCCAGGATGCCCTTGGCCTCCTGGGCCACCTGGGCATACTGCTGGCTCCTGTTCAACCAGATGTCAACCAGTGCTCCCAGTCCCCTCTCTGCTGGACTGCTCTCCAGCCACTCTTCCCCCAGCCTGTAGCTCTGGTGATTGTGGGCCAAGTGCAGGACTCTGTACTTTGTCTTGTTGAATTTCATGCCATTGTTCTCAGCCCATCAACCCAGCCTGTCCAGGTCCTCCTGCAGCTTCTTCCTACCTTCCAGCAGATCAACACTTAGGTGTCATCTGCGAACTTACAGGTGGGCAGCCTGTCTTCATCTTGGTGGCCTTGGTGGCACTGGTTGGGTTTTTTCTTCCTGCTCAGAGTGGTTGTGCTCATGTGCACGGGAGGGTTTGCAGAGGCAGCTCCTCCTCGGAGACTTTGTCCTGGATTTTCAAGTTCTATTATCTCAGAATTATGCATCATTCAGGAGCTGTGAGGCCAAGAGTTAAAAATAGAGCCCGGAAAACTTGCTGTGAGTAATCAGCAGAAAGCACTGAGGTAGATTCAGGGTACGTTTCACTTGGGATGCTTTACCTAATTACTCTAATGCTTTAATTGCATTTACATCCTTCACCCCGCATGGGGAGTTTCATGCCGGGTTGCTCTGGTGTCTTCTGTTTCATCCTGGAGCTCTTGTGAAGGGGAGAGGTGGGACAGCTTAGCTGCTACCAAGTCGTGCCACTTTAAATGCTCTTCTAAATGGGAAGGGTCTACATGATAGTTCTTTGGGTCTGGGCCTGCATGTGTAGAGTCTGGAATTGCTTAAAACATCCACCATTTAGTGAGAGGGGACGTGCACAGCAGCAGTAACATGTGGGACACTTCAGGAGGTTGCAGGGAATCATGGAATCATGGAATGGCTTGGGTTGGCAGGGACCTTCAAGATCATCTAGTTCCACCCCCCCTGCATGGGCAGGGACACCTCCCACCAGCCCAGGTTGCTCCAAGCCCCCTCCAACCTGCCCTTCAACACTGCCAGGGATGGGGCAGCCACAGCTTCTCTGGGCAACCTGGGCCAGGGTCTCACCTCCCTCACAGCAAAGAATTTCCTCCTCATGTCTCACGTCAGTCTCCCCTCTTCCAGTTTTAATCCATCCTCCCTTGTCCTCTCACTCCCTGCCCTTGTCCCAAGTCCCTCCCCAGCTTTCCTGGAGCCCCTTCAGGCACTGGAAGGTGCTCTAAGGTCTCCCTGGAGCCTTCTCTTCTCCAGGCTAAACACCCCAACCCTCCCAGCCTGTCTCCAGAGCAGAGCTGCTCCTACATAGTGCTGGTGGATTTAATGATAACTAAAGACTGGTGTTTAGCTGATCACCATCATGGCTGTCATTTCTCTGTGCTCCTGCCCTTTTTTTCTGGGAAAAGAGTCTTCTTTGAGGTGCTCATCCCCAAAGCTGCAGCATTCAGTCTTTGCTGGCCATGTACAATTTAGGGTGCACTCCCCAAAGATGCAGTTAAATCAGGAAATCTTCCAAAGTGGCAACATCTCCCAAGAAAAAACTTCCTATGTCTCTTCTGTGAGGCTTTGCTTTCTATTCCATTGATGTTGAGGTTGGATATTAGGAAGAAATTCTTCACTCTAAGGGTGGTGAGGAGCTGGAATGGGTTGCCCAGGGAGGTTGTTGATGCCCCATCCCTGGAGGTTTTTAAGGCCAGGCTGGATGAGGTTTGTGCAGCCTGGTCTAGTGGTTGGGTTCCCTGCTCATGGCAGGGGGGTTGGGACTTGATGGCCTTTGAGGTCCCTTCCAACCTTAATGATTCTATGATTATTATAATCTCCTTCCAGGAAAAACAAATAGCTTGAATTTGAAGGAACAGATTTATCATGTCAATTTGAAACGAAGAGGAAATAATTTCTTGGTGGCTTCCTGACATTGTTTGCTATTCTTCCATGGATTCCAAAGCAGGTCAAGGCTTTGGTTTTTGTCTCAGCCCTCTCCTTTTGAGAGGTAAAAAATTCCCCTAATGTAAAAGAGAAGAGTGAGTGATGGACCAGTGCTGTGGGAGTTCCTGGAAGGGGAAGAGGTAACAGCAAGTGGCTCTGCTGGAAGTGCCCACAGGACTTCTATGTGCTGGGTCCTGCACTTGGGTCACAACAACCCCAGGCAATATTCCAGGCTTGGGGAAGAGTGGCTGGAAAGTGCCCAGAGGAAAAGGACCTGGGGGCCAGAAAAACCTCCCACCTCGTTTCTCCTTGTCTCCTTGTGATTTGCTCTGTGATTTTACCATCACCAGTAAAAGAGGCAAAGCTGGTGCCTCCCTCCAACTTCTTCTGCTGATGCTGCTGCAGAAGAAATGTGAGGAAAACAATAGCAAAGCTCCTGCTTGGACCAGAGTAGCTCTAAAACCAACCATTTCCCCCCTCTGATTCTGACCATCTTCCTTGTGTCCCTTCCAGGCCAGTGTCCTGCAGGTTACTTGGGCTGAGATGTGGGGTGACCCAGGAGAGGAATGTTGCTGGGGAAGGGGCAGGTGTGGGTGTGAGGAGATGTGAAGGTTCTTGAGTTCCTGCAGATTGCAAACAAGATCTTGAAAGCTTTTTCTTTGCTTATTCATTCAACTTTGATGTAAATGGATCCAGGGCAGAGGAGATGCCAGCTTTCTGGTTTCTCATGGGCAGGTGGACAGGGTTGAGGGTTGGGCAGACATCTTCATTAAGAAGGTAAAGTACAAAAAGTGGGCACCAAACCTGCTCCCCATCTGTTTGTAAGATGGCAGAATTCCCTTGGTGTTTGCTGGCTGGCCATGTGACAGTCACCTAAGCTTCTCTTCTCCAGGAGGTGCTTTCCCTGAAACATCTAAACATCAATATGAACATCTCAACATCTCAAGGGGACTGGCCTGGGATCACTTCTGAATGTTCCTTCTTTTCCAGAATTCTCAGTCTGCATGTTTATGATTTCAACTTGACATCCCTGTACATGCATTAGAAGTCCCGTGGGCTTCTCAGGTTCTGCTCCAAGCTTCCCACCATGAAAACCACAGTGTGTTTTGCTCCCAAAATTGAAAATTACCCCTCTTGGGGATCCTTCCTGAGACTGTGGGCTCCTTGTTCTTTGCTTTTCCCACAACCCTGACTTCCACAACCAGCAGCACAGAAATGGTGGTTTATGTTCTCCTCCAGACATCTGTGAATAAGTATCAAAATCAAACCAATGTGGGAGGGAGACCAAAGGTGATCTTGCTGCCCACTGAGAAGTTGCAAACCTGCCTATGAAAACCATGAGCACCTGGGCTTGATGATGTCTTCTGGCCCAAGCAGGAGCAAGGACCATCTTTCTTGTGTAGATCTTCTTGTAGACCCATTGTGAAGCAGAGGGTGGTCTTCTGCCTTGCAAGCCATTCCCCTTAGGCTCTGCACAGGGATTTTAGCTTCATAAAGAGTTCCACTGAGAAATGGAAGAGCTACAATTCAGATCCACGTTGTCCTCAGCGAGCCAGCTCTACTGAAGGCACTTCCATTCCATTCCTGCATGACCTATGGCAGGCAACAAACTCAAGAGCCATGTCATCAAGGCCCACAGAATAGTCATGGTTGGAAAGGACCTCTGAGATCCTTGAGTCCAACCATGAAGTCCTCACAGTGCCCTTGGGACCCTGACCTGTCTGCACCCACTCAGCACCCTCAGTCTTCTCCAGCCACTCTGCCCTTCTTGCAAATTGCTGATATTTCCCTTTACATCAGTTTGCTGCACACACACAAAAACCCAAAGAGTCAACTTGTCTCCCTTCCATATTTAGCTCTGTTGAGGCACCAAAATAGGCAAGAGGAGAGACTGTTTTTTTTTCCAAAACATTGTTTCATGGCTAGGACTGAGGAAGGGAACTGCTCTCTCAGCTGGAGAAAGGAGATGCTTGATTTTCCTGATGGGAACATGAAGTTCTCCCCTGTTCAGGCCCAGGCAGTGTCCAGGGGTGCTACTTGGATTAGGAGCCTTATTCCCATTTAATGAATTCATCTCTCCTCCTGCTGCTGGTGGGAGAGGTCTGAGGAAGCACAGGGATGCTCTGCAAGGAGGGCGTAGAACCATAGAATGTATTTGCTTTGACCTCTAAAGGTCATCTAGCCCCTACAAGAAGCAGGGACATATCACACTAGAACAGATTGCTCAGAGCCCCATTAAGCCTGACCTTGAATGTCTCCAGGGATGGGGCCTCCACCACCTCTCTGGGCAACCTGTTCCAGTGATCCACCACCCTCATATTGAAGACCTTTCTCCTAATGTCTCACCTCAATCTCCCCTCTTCCAGTTTTAATCCATTCCCCCCCATCCCATCCCTCCCTGCCCTTGTCCCAAGCCCCTCCCCAGCTTTCCTGGAGCCCCTTCAGGCACTGGAAGGTGCTCTAAGGTCTCCCTGGAGCCTTCTCTTCTCCAGGCTGAACACCCCAACTCTCCCAGCCTGTCTCCAGAGCAGAGCTGCTCCAGCCCTCTCAGCATCTCCGTGGCCTCCTCTGGACTCTCTCCAACACCTCCACATCCTTCTTGTGTTGGGGACTCCAACACCCAGCAGAGCATCACCATCCCTACAGTTGGAAAGAGCAGAAAGGCAGCTCTGGAGGTTTTGACAAAAGCTGAGGAGATAACTTCTTTAGGTCCTTGTGTTCTGCAGAGGTAGTTTCATTTTGCCAGGGTGATTGGATTTGCACGTGTGTGTCTGCAAGGCAGCTTCACTTCCCAAAATTACTCCAGGCTTTATCCAGCCCTGGTAGTACAACATTTGCAAACAGTCTTGCTGAGTATTGTCCTATTTTTAGGTTGATTTCCTAAACCACCAAGGCTGATGGGATTGGGCTGCCTGAGGCTGCTCTCTCCCTTCCTTTTCTCATTTGCTTTGGTAGCCATTGGCCAATTTCAAGCAAGTTTTCAGAAGAACAGAGATCTTGGAGATATGAACCTCCTTCTACGCGTTCAGTGAAAGTAAGTGATGGGGAAGATCAGTGGTGAGGAAGACACAAACCACAACTCAGAGTAATGGAGAAGGTTCAGTATGATTTTGAAGGTATTAGATATCAAAGATGCCACAGAGAATTAACCATGAGATGTCTGGCTGCTGGAGAAGCCCAGGTCAGACCTGGTTAACTAGGTGGTAACCCAACTATAGCCCCAGGAGAGCAAGTTGCCAGCATCCCTACTCCCAAACTCCCTTTTATTAGTAAGAGGTAGTTTGGAAGTACCCACCTTATTACCCCCAAAGATGTGTTTCGGTGTTGAAGTGACATCTAGGGAGCATGAAGAGAGCTTTTTCTGGTGCTGGGGCAGGGAAGTGAGCAGAGGACAACATGCATTGCTGAGCAGATCCTGACTTGATGAGCAGATCTGCAGGAAAGCTGAGGCACCTTCTAATGAAGACCTTACCCTTGCTATGAGGAATCATGTAGGATGCTGTGGCTGCTGTGGTACTTCTGGGTGTTGAGTGTTTTAGTGGGAGAGAAGGAGAATTTGGTCACCAAGAGTGGGGTGCTACCCCTGAACATGCTTTCTGAAGCCATATGATCGTGGCACACCTGATTTTCCCTGGAAGAATGTGAAGTGAAGAAAAAAGTGAAAAGGGAAATCACCTTCTCAAGAAGAACACTTCAAGACTGCAGCCAAAGCAAAGTTCAAATGGGGACATGCAAACCAGCAGCAGGACTTACTCAGGGGCTTGGTGAGTTCCTCATTGCTTGAAGGCTCAAAGAGCAAAGGTCTCCACTTTTGGTCACAATAAACCCTGCTGCTCTTGGACTCAAAGATGCCTTCTCTGCTCTGCAAGCCTAAATTCATCCCCATCCTGGCAACTTTTCTCCTCCCTTACATCTTTTGAACTCAAAATACGATCATCTCAGTAACTGCTACTAAAATTAGCTGTCATTTTTAAGGCTCTTCCCATGGAGACAGAGAAGGACTTCTGTTGTAAGTCACTGTGTTATGTTGTCATGCCAATGGGACAAAGCTGCTGCTGGAGGAGATGTGTTCCCACCCAGCCCTTGTCCTTGCCCAGGCTGCTCCCTCGTGGCCTCCTGACTCCTGGGGATTCACCAGCAGTGGCTGGAGCTCTGAGGTTAAGATCGATGGAAATAAAAGGAGCTGCTTTTATAGGGTTTTTATTGCCAGCCTGGGAAGTACAATGGAGCAGAAATAAAAATCATGATGGTTGTGACAGCTCTGCAGTCCATGGACTCCAGAGTCCCTGGAAAACAAACAATACTTTGCACTTCCAGAGCTCCTTTCATCCAGGAACCTCAGAGCTCTTTGCTCACAATAATGGAGCCTCCAATGCCCATAGTAGGATGGTAAATAAAACATGATGGACATTGGCACCTTCAGTGGAGAGAGGACAAGGCAGCAGGTTGAGTTACACAAAACTCTTTCACTGGTGTGACCAGGACAAAGCATTTCATGTCCTGCTTATCTCAATTGGTTCCATTTGGTGGATCCCACTCATCCCTTCCCCAGAGGTGGCACAGGTTGACTGGCTTGCAGTGGGCAGGCACAACAAGGAGCTCCTGGCAGTCTTTGAATCCCAGACTGGTTTGGGTGGGAAGGGACCATAAAGATCATCTAGTTCCAACCCCCCTGCATGGGCAGGGACACCTCCCACCAGCCCAGGTTGCTCCAAGCCCCATCCAACCTGCCCTTCAACACTGCCAGGGATGGGGCAGCCACAGGTTCTCTG
>NW_009952567.1:11366-11997 GCF_000747805.2 Chaetura pelagica
AGCAGAGCAGAGCAGAGGGGACAATCCCCTCCCTGGCCCTGCTGGCCACGCTGCTGGGGATGCAGCCCAGGACACGGGTGGGTTCTGGGCTCCAGCGCACGGTGCCGGCTCATGGGGAGCTTCTCAGCACCCAACACCCCCAAGGCCTTCTCCTCAGGGCTGCTCCCAGCCCATTCCCCACCCAGCCTGTATTTGTGCTTGGGATTGCCCCTGCCCAGCTGTCATTGACTTTCTAACAGCAGGAGTGGCACAGCCCCAAAAAAGCAGCCAGCTATGCCTTGTGTTTCCTTACTCCAGTGTCCTCCAGATGCTGCTGAGCATGTCTCTGTGGAGACATTTTTACAGTTGGGTTTTAGATAAATAAATACATAGTAAATGACCCAATGAATGGTTGACCCAATGAGTGGGTGGTTTAGGTGCAGCAGTGTCTACAGTGCTGTGGGTGACGTGGATGAATTCCCTGTAGATGGTGTATGTTGGGATCCACCTATAGATGGTGCAGTTATTTGCCCGATGTGGTTTCTCCCATGCAGAAATGGCAACTGTGGCTGCCCCATCCCTGGAAGTGTTGAAGGGCGGGTTGGTGTTTGACTCAGGTCTGACAACAACGCTCTCGATCCCCTCCCCCCCC